>NC_142809.1:4369687-4733737 GCF_049724085.1 Artemia sp. Qi Xiang Cuo
CTGATTTGTGGTAGTTTCACGCTTGGTAGAGTTTTCGATTTTATGTTTGCTCAATTTTTGTTTAATGGAGTTCTTTACTTTTCTTTGAAATAATTATTCTGTGGATGAAGTTTTTATTGAATTATTTTCTGTTCGTTTTATATTGACATAGCCTTTTCAGAGAAAAAGAAAATAATACTTTAAATATTTTTGTTTTTTAAGAATTTATAGTTTGGCCTGCTATTTGTATGCTGGAGAGAATTTTTCAGCAATTTTTAACAACATACACCCTCTTAAAAATCTGGACACAATATCAGTGTTTAATTTAGTTTCATACCTCCTCTAGTTGACCTGAAATGGAAAACTTGATACTATTCACAAAAAAACATGTTTACTTTCTTTGATAGCTTGGATACACTTACGCTATTTTGATATTTGATTTGGTTAAATTTTAAAAGCAGAAGCAGGCCCGAAAGTTTGAACATAATACACTCAGTCGTTCTTGGGATACCGCTGAGATGCCTTATTGGGAATCAGCATTAACACAGTGCATTTTGATTTAATCTTATGGCAACATCTAGTTTTTAAACATAAAGTCAAATGGGAGGGTGGGCGTGGTAGGGGGATTAGTTTCCCTCCAATCACTTTCGACTATTAAAAAGGGCATCAGCCCTTTCTATTTTCAATCGAATGAGCCCTTTTCGAAGTTCCTACGACAGCTCCTTTGATACGAAGTGCCCTGGTCTAAACAACAACAACAGCAAAAAAATAATACATTATATCCACATCGATCTTTACTATAAAAATGTCAAGCCTTCCAATCACTTTCGACAATTAAAAAGGGCACTAGGCCTTTCGATTTCCAATCGAATGAGACCTTTTTGAATTTCTACGGCAACTCTTCCTATAAACAGCTTTTATGCCCCCAGGGCATACAAGCCCTGGGGGCTTCGATTTCCAATCGAATGAGACCTTTTTGAATTTCTACGACAACTCTTCCTATAAACAGCTTGTATGCCCCCAGGGCATAAATTACAAATCTTATTCTATGGGCTGTGAGGGTGGTTGTCATCCTCTAAGAACTAATTTCCAGAATTTTCAACTACGTTAAACAAATTGGCTACCTCAAAATTTTGATTGGATGCTTCTGAGAAGATGGGGGGCGTGAGAGGGGCGTTAGTCTTTCTCCAATCCCTTTCAACTATTAAAAAGGCACTAGCCCTTTCAATTTCCAATCAAATGACCCCTTTTGAAGTGTCTACGACAACGTTTTCAATAAAAACCTTATATGCCCCCAGGGGATAACTTACAACCCTCTCCCTGAGGGCTGGGGGGGGGGGTGGTCTTCCTCAGAGACCTAATTTCCAGAACTTTAAACTACGTTGAACACAAGGGCTATCTGAAAATTTTCGTTGGATGTTTTTGGGGAATGGTGGTTGTGAGAGGGGGTTAGTTAGCGTCCAGTTACTTTCAACTATTAAAAAGGGCACTAGCCCTTTCAATTTCCCATTGAATGAGCCCCTTTTGAAGGTTTTAGGACAACTCTATTATTAAAAACACTATATGCTTCCAGCACATAACTTACAACCTTTGCCCTGGGGACTCTGGGGGGTTTGTACTGCTTAAATACATAATTTCCAGAACTTTCAACTACGTTGAACAAAATGGCTATTTCTAAACTTTGATTGAATGTGTTTGGGGAAATGGTGGGCTTGAGAAAGGGGGTCAATTACTCCCCACTCACTTTCGACTATTAAGAAGGGCAATTTCAATCTTTATTCAAATAAGCCCTTCTTGTAATGTATACATAATCTTTCTATATAAACCTTATATGCCCCCAGGGCATAACTTACAACCCTTGCACTGAGGGCTCTGACGGGGCTACCATCCTAAAAGACATAATTTCCAGAACTTAAGACTACGTTGAACAAAATGGATATATCAAAACTTTGATTGGATGTGTTTGGAGAAATGGTGGGCGTGAGAGGGGGGTTAGTTGTCCTTCAATCACTTTTGACTATTAAGAGGGCACTAGCCTTTTTAATTTTCAATTGAATGAGCCCTTTTTTGATGTTTCTACAATATCGCTTTCTATAAAAACCTTACATGTTACCGGGGCATAACTTACAACCCTTGCCCTGAGGGTTGTGGGGGGGGATGGGTTGTCATCCTAAAAGACCTAATTTCCAAAACTTTCAACTACGTTGAATAAAATGGCTATCTAAAAATGTTGATTGCATGTATTTGGGGAAAAGGTGGGAGTGAGAAGGGGGTTAGTTGCCTTCGAATCACTTTCGACTTTAAAAAAGAGCACTAGCCCTTTGAATTTGCAATCGAATCAGCCGTTTTTCAAGTTTATACGACAAAGATTTCAATAAAAACCTTACATCCCCCCAGGACATACCTTATAACCCTTGCCCCGAAGACTGTGAGGGGAGTGTCCTGCTCAAAGGTATAATTTCCTGAACTTTAAACTGCGTTGAAAATGGCTATCTAAAATTTTGATTGGATATGTTTGGTGAAATGGTGGGGTGGAGGGGGTGTTAGTTGCCTTCCAATCACTTTCGACTATTAAAAAGGGCACTAGCCATTTCAATTTTCAATTGAATGAGCCCTTTTTGAAGTTTCTACGACTACGCGTTCTATAAAAACCTTATATGCACCCAGGGCATAACTTACAACTCTTGTCTTGAGGGCCTTGAGGGGGTTGTCATCCTCATAGACCTAATTTACAGAACTTAAAACTACGTTGAATAAAAGGGCTATCTCAAATTTTGAATTTTGAAAAACCTTAAATGCCCCCAGGGCATAACTTACAACTTGTGCCCTGGGGGCTGTGGGGTAAAATATATTTTTGAGGAGGAAACTCCCCTACAACCCTTGGGGCAAGGGTTTTAAGTTATGCCCTGGGGGCATATAAGGTTTTTTAAGGTACGAATTGTCGTAGAAATTTCAAAAAACGCTCACTCGAGTGTTAAATCGAAAGGATAGTTCCCATTTCAATATTCGAAATTGATTTGAGGGCAACTAGCCCCCCGACGCCCATCATTCCCCAAAACACATCCAATCAAAATTTTGAGATAGCCATTTTGTTCAGCGAAGTTGATTTCCCGATAGAAAATGTGTCTTTGAGGAGGACACTCCCCCACAGCCCTCGGGGCAAGGGTTGTAAGTTATGCCCTGAGGGCATATAAGAACGATGTTGGTATAATTTATCTTTTTTTTTTCCTTTAGAGCAGGGCACTTCGTATCGAAGAAGTTGTCTTAGAATTTCGAAAAGGGCTCATTCAATTGGAAATTGAAGTGGCTTGTGCCCTTTTCAATAGTCGAAAGTGATTGAAAGACAACTAACACCCCTTCCACGCGCACCATTTCCCGAAACACATCCAATCAAAATTTTGAGATAGCCATTTTGTTCAGCGTTTTTGATTTCCAGATAGAAATTATGTCTTTGAGGAGGACACTACCCCAAAGCCTTCTGGGCAAGGACTGTAAGTTATGCCCTGGGGGCATATAAGGTTTTTATAGAACGCGTAGTCGTAGAAACTTCAAAAAGGGCTCATTCGATTGGAAATTGAAATGGCCAGTGCCCTTTTTAATAGTCGAAAGTGATTGGAAGGCAACTAACACCCCCTCCACCCCCACCATTTCCCCAAACATATTCAATCAAAATTTTTAGATAGCCATTTTGTTCCACGCAGTTTAAAGTTCAGGAAATTATACCTTTGAGCATGCCCTTGGGGCATATAAGGTTTTTATAGAAGGTGTTGTCGTAGAAACTGGTGAACTTTTTTCTATTTTAATTTTTACTTAATCAGCTTTTTGAACTAGCTTTATAAAACTATAATATCTTTTAATCAAATAAAAACACAACAGTTTCATTCTAGCTGACATTGTCGTGATATCTGTAATGACAGAAAAGTAATTTAGAATTTGCTCTTCGTAGTAATCTTTTACTAACGGGCATATAACGGGATATACTACTATGAATAACGTGCATAGATAGTTAACGGGCATCCTTAGTGATGCAAAGTTGCATTATAATCATGATTGTCTTACTGTCAGGCTGAAACATATTGAAACTATCATTAGAGTGAAAGAGGAATAGATACAATTAAAACTTAAGAAGGTTATTAGTCATAACCTAATAACTTGGTTATAAGCCTAAAAGCCCTTAATAACTTAGAAATTATTCCCGGTCGAAATTAATTTCAATTGAGGTAAAGATGCTAGGTAAAGGCTAAAGGTAAAGGCTTACAACATGGAGTGCACCCTCAGCCAGCATCCATGAAATCATCATCATCATGAACACGTCATGTCACCATCGATGATTTCATCAATGAAATCATCGTCATGAACACGATCCATGAAATCATCATCAGTAGCTATTCGTCTTTGAGATCATAGAAACTAATTTGATCAGAACCATTTTTAGAACTAAATTTACATACTACGCGAGTATCCCTACATAAGCGATAAAATTATCTGGAAGGGCAGTGGTCTAGAAATTTACTAAAAGTCATCAGTTCATCAGGCGCCATTGATAATAGAAAATGTGAATTAAGCTACTAATTAAAGCCCTATTGACTGCAGATTAAAATTGACTATTCACTGACTGTACTGATTTATGTTAACCAGTTGAATATCAATAGCTTAAGCTCATATTGACTTTAAGATCATAGAAACTAACCCGATCAGAGTTTGATTAGAAACTTTTTAAAAAGAATTATAACTACATACTAGGCCAAAATCCCTATAAGAGCCATGACATAATCGACAGGGCAGTGGTTGAGCAACCAAATACAAACCACCTGCTTATCAGGAGCTTCTGATGAAGAACGTAAATTCGACTGGTTAAAGTCCTATTGATCGTTGATTAAAATTGACTACTCACTGACTACACTGATTTATATTAACCAGTTGAATATCAGTAGCTTAAGCTCATATTGACTTGAAGATCAAAGAAACTAACCTGATCAGAAACATTTTAAGAAGAATAAAAACTACATACTAAGCCTGAATTCCTGTATGAGCCATGAAATAATCGATGAGGCAGCGATTGAGTATCAGATATAAGCCATCTGCTTATCAGGCTCAACTGATGAAGAATGTATGATATATTATGAACGTGTATTAAAACGATAGGCTCTGCTGATTAAGAACGTACGTTGACTAAGCTCATATTGACTTGGAGATCATAGAAACTAATCTGATCAGAAACAATTTTTAGTTACTAAAGTTGCATAATTAGCCAGCATCCCTATATTACTCCAACAACTGTCTGGAAGGGTAGTGATCTAGTAACCTAATAAAAGTCACCTGTTCATCAGGCGTCACTGGTGAAGAACGTAAATTAAACGACTAATTAAAGTCCTATAGGCTGGTGATTAAAACTGACTATTCACTGACTATACTGATTTATATCAACAAGTTGAGTATCAGTAGGTTAAGCTCATATCAACTAATCTGATCAGAAACATTAAAAAGAATTAAAATTCAATACTAAGCCAGAATTACTATATGAGCCAGAAATTATCGACAGGGCAACGGTTGAGCAATCAAATGCAAGCCATCTGCTCATCAGGCACTGCTGATTAAGAACGTAAATTAAACGACCAATTAAATTCCTATTGGCTAGTGATAAAAATTGACTGCTCATTAACTACTGATTTAGATTAATCAATGGAAATATCAATACCTAAGCTCATATCGACTTAGAGACCATGGAAACTAATCTAATCAGAAATTGATCAGAAACATTTAAAAAAATTAAAATTACATGCTCGACCAGTATCCCTGAACAAGCCAAGAAATTCTCGGGCCGGGCAGCGGTCGAGCAATCAAATACAAGCCATCTGTTTATCAGACGCTGATCACATTTCGAATTCACTTTAATCTGATATTATTTACAATTTCAGTACAACCTAGAGGTCCTAAATTTAGTTTGAGCAGTTTGATTGTTATCATCTAGCTTTGATTTTTCATTGCGTGACTTCTAAAAGATTGTTCACCATAATTGGCTTTAATAAGGTACTTGGTAAGCCTTAGGTCGGGTAGCTAATAATTTGGTTATTCAATTTGTGTTTTAGAAGGATATACAGTATAACGTTCATGCGTGATGAACGTAAATTCATATTGGGCAATGCAGCGCTGCCAGGCAAGAGATTGCTTTAAAAAACGATAAATTTAACATAATAGATCAAAATATTGCTGTGTTTAGCCTCTCTTTGCTAAATAGGCGTGGTCAGTCGTGCCTATAGGCGTATTAGTAGTACAACCAGTGATGCCATCAGGTAAGTTCAATGTTTTTTTTTTGTATATTTGAAAAAAAAGTATTACTGCTTACTATACTATTTAGGGTGAGGAGGAGTAATTTTAGTATAGTAACAAAGCAAAAGAACTATTTATAAACGATGATTTATCCATAAAAAGTGTACTTGTCTGTTACACAAAACACACCACAGCGAAATCACCCTACAGCTCGAAAACTCATTCTGTGAATAACGCGATGAAAGACTTTGAACGCTTCTTTCCCAGAGCTCCATACTCCAGTTAATAAATTACATTAGCTTAGTTTTGTCTTCGACAATTAATGATAGTCAAGGCCGTATCCAGGGGGTTAGGGGGTTTGGACCTCCCCCCCCCCCGAATGTTTGTCTGACTCGTAAAAACGTAACAAAAATGTATTTGGACAACTTTTTTAATGCGTTTTTTGAAGTTTTTTGTAACCTCCCCCCAAATAAACCTTTCGTAAAAAAAAATCCCGGATACAGCACTGATGATAGTGTTAACAATTTAGTAGTAATTGATAATTCGCTCGTAGGGTTAATTTGATCTCCGAGGAAAATAAGGGATAGATAATAGGGGAAAATGCGTACATTTATTTACCAAAGAGTGTCACGTTTAAGTTTCTAAGAATTTTGGCTCCGCTGCCATCTTTTGAGAATTCAGGTCCAGAGATGCGAGAGGTCAGGTTGACGATGATGAGCAGGTTGACGAGAATGCTGCTTTGAATCTAAGAGTCACCTTCAAGTTTCTAAGAGTGTTGGTTTTATCGTCATTTTATTTTTTAGAATAACAGCCCAAAAATATGAGAATGATGTGATCAGTTTTCAAAACGACCAGGAGAAGAGTGAACTACATTGACCACCTTAAAAGCCCCCATAAAGACCTTGTAAAAAATAGCTGACAAATTTTACGCTAAATGGCAGAAGATATCCGACGTTTTGGTTTCCTATGGAATAGGACAATTTTGCTCTCAGCTCGCGGGTCATAAGGATTCTTTCCCTCTCTTGATGCAAATAATGTACGTCAGAGGAATCAAACAGTTCGTGGTAACGAACTGTAGATAAGGAGTGACCCGGCTCAATAGTAACCGAAACTATAGAAAACGGAATTTGGATACCAATAGATAATTCAAAAGAGTCGGATTTTTATGCTGGTTTCAAATATATAAGTTTCATTAAGTTTAATCTTACCCACTAAAGGTTACAAGGAAAATGTTAGGATCAGGTCGCAGATCATAAGGATTCTTTCCCTCTCTAGATGCAAATAATGTGCGTCAGAGGAATCAAACAGTTCGTGGTAAGGAAGTGTAGGTAAGGAGCGACCCGGCTCAATAGTAACCGAAACTCTAGAAAAGAGAATTATGATACCAATAGATAATTCAAAAAAATCAAATTTTTATGCTGGTTTCAAATATTTAAGTTTCATTAAGTTTAATCTTACGCACTAAAGGTTAAGAGCCTGAGAAAATTTCCCTTGTTTTCAAAAAAAGGGGAAACACCCCTTAAAAGTCATAGAATACTAATGAAAATCAAGTCTTCAGATTCAGCGTACCAGAGAACCCTACTAATGAGGTTTCAAGCTCCTATCTGCAAAAATGCGGAATTTTTGTGTTTATATGTTTTTCTTGTTTTTTCTTTTTTTCAGGTGTGATTGTATAGATCCAGTGGTCCTAGAATATCGAGAAAGGGCCCATTCGGACGGAAACTAAAAGTTCTAGTGTCCGTTTCTAGTGACCAAAAAGATTGGAGGGCATCTGGGCCCCCTCCAACGTCCATTTTCCCTCCAAAATTATCTGATTAAAATTTTGCGATGGACATTTTGTTCGGTATAATTAAAGTATCAAATAATTATATTTTTGGGTGTAAAATGATCCCCCAGAGTCCGTGGGGAGAGGCCTGTAAGTTATGAAATTCACCCATTGTTTACGTATATTATCTGTTATTGCGAAGTATAAAGACATTTTTTTTGGGGGGGGGGGGGGAGAATCTTCATTAGGGATGGAAATTTCTGGGGGGTGAAAAATTCGAGCGGAAATGTTACACTGGGGAGATTTAGCAGATTTACTGTACGAAATTCTTTTTATTTGTCATAGATTCTCTTTGGCAAGTTTTGGGCGTGGAAACGTTCCAGGGGATTTGTACAGGGGCTTTTTTCCGCGTGTTAGGTTTTTTAGAAAACAATTTCTACGAACAGAGGCATTTCCGGAGTGATCGAGAAACCGATGTGAGATTAAAGTCTTATTCAAATGAAAGAATGCTAAGGAGAATCTTTCAGGCTGAATCGTCCGCAAGCAATTTTACAGGGATTTCCATGGAGTTTTCCGTGAGGGGGAGGGGGTGTGTATCATAGAGGGTGAGCCAGATATTATTTGAAAAGTGAACAGAAATTATTCCATATATGAAGGGTTGCTCCCTCCTCAATACCTTGCTCTTTACTCTTAAGTTTGACTTTTTAACAAAACTGAAACACGGGCCGTTTAACTAGAATAGGAAGTTTTTTCAAAGGGCTGACAGCTTGTTTTAAGAATTTTGTTTTAATTTTTCATGTACGGTGAGCCAAATTCGAACCTGCTTTAGTTGAAAAACGTTCAGAAATCAAATAAAAAATAAGTTTTTTAACTGAAAGTTAGGAGCGACATTAAAACTTGAAATAAACAGAAATTTTTCCGTATATGAAAGGTGGCTATCCCCTCATCAACGCCTCATTCTTTATGCTAAAGTTTTATTTTTTTATAAAGTAGAGTTGTGACTAAGAGCCAAACTTTAGTGTAAAGAGCGAGGCGTTGAGGTGTGGACAGTCCCTTTCATGCACGAAATAATTTTTGTTCGTTTTGTTTTAATGTCGCTCCTTACTTTCAGTTAAAAAAATTTTTTTATTTAATAAATTAAAGAGTGTGAGGTTAAACAGTCAAACACAGACACAAAACCACAAAATTTCAAATCGATCCTAAAACGTTAGAGTTTGCTTATTTCATAAATGGTAATAAAAAATGAATAAAGCAAAAGTATAATAAATAATAGATAGAAAATAAATAATTTGTTTTACCTTATTATTTTATAATAATCCATATTTATTTAAAATGAAATAAATGATATAAGTAAACAATTATATATGCTAATTCGAAAGAAGTCAAAAAAACAAATTGCTTCGCTTTGGCATAGTACACCTCAGAGGGAAAAGTAGAGAGGGGGGTGCTACTCCCATCCCTTACCCCTGCTGCCACCTACAACTTTTTTGCACACCATATATGGGCATAGAGTCCCTAGGGGAAATGGATTTCTGAGAAATTGATTGCGTAATCAAAGTGTGTCAATCACCTAAATTTCCAAAGGTGTTGATGTTATTGTTGATGTAAGTGCACGCTCTCAGCGAATGTCAAGGTCAATGTTGTTATTGTTGTTGTAAGTGTACGCTCTCAGCGAATGTTATGAGTTTCCAGAAATAGAAAACAGCATTTGTTGTTGTTTTGGACATGTACATGCTCGAGGTAAATGTTATGATGTCAGGAAACAGCATTTGTTGTTGTTGTTATTGACTCGTGTCCCTCACCCCTGCTGCCACCTACAACTTTTTTTAACACCAAATATGGGCATAGAGTCCCTAGGGAGAACACGTGGTTAATGGGGTCAATGACCTAAATTTCCAAGGTCGATGTTGTTGTTGTTGTTGTTTTGGCCATGTGCATAGAGTCATTAGGGAGAACACGTGGTTAATTAAAGCGATTGGGAATTTGGAACACCTGTGCTGTCAGTCATTAATCAATTTTTTTCCGGGCAAAGTTTAATAATGTCTGACAGGTACTGTCAATCATTAATCAAATTGTTTCCAGGCGAATTTTAATAATGTCTGACAGGTGATGTCAAGATTGATTGATATGTCACGAAATGGGAATTAATTTGTTGTTTCTAAGTGGAATTATTGATTCACGAAAGGGGAATTAATTTGATGTTTCTAAGGGGAAGGTGGGGAAGAGATATATTGATTGCGTAATCGAAGGGAGTGAATTCCCGAGAAATTGATTACATAACCTATAAGGAGCTCGTGACGGGAATCCATTTATGGGCATAGAATGAAGTAATCAACTAGGACAAATGGATTTCTGAGAAATTGATTACATAATCGGTAGAACCCTATCAGAAGGTCATGACGGGAATCCATTTATGGGCATAGAATGACGTAATCGACTAAGACAATTGGATTTCTGAGAAATTGATTACATAATCTGTAGAACCCTATAAGGAGCTCGTGAGGGGAATCCATTTATGGGCATAGAATGACGTAATCAACAAGGACAAATGGATTTCTGAGAAATTGATTACATAATCGGTAGAACCCTATCAGAAGGTCATGACGGGAATCCATTTATGGGCATAGAATGACGTAATCAACTAGGACAAATGGATTTCTGAGAAATTGATTACATAATCGGTAGAACCCTATCAGAAGGTCATGACGGGAATTCATTTATGGGTATAGAATGACGTAATCGACTAAGACAATTGGATTTCTGAGAAATTGATTACATAATCTGTAGAACCCTATAAGGAGCTCGTGACGGGAATCCATTTATGGGCATAGAATGACGTAATCAACAAGGACAAATGGATTTCTGAGAAATTGATTACATAATCGGTAGAACCCTCTCAGAAGGTCATGACGGGAATCCATTTATGGGCATAGAATGACGTAGTCGACTAGGACAATTGGATTTCTGAGAAATTGATTACATAATCGGTAGAACCCTATCAGAAGGTCATGACGGGAATTCATTTATGGACATAGAATGACGTAATCAACTAGGACAAATGGATTTCTGAGAAATTGATTACATAATCGGTAGAATCCTATCAGAAGGTCATGACGGGAATTCATTTATGGGCATAGAATGACGTAATCGACTAAGACAAGCAAGTTCCTTTCTTAATGTCCCTCCTAAACCCATTTTCCAACTTGAAGTACTTATATTTTTCACCCACAACTATACTCTACAGCTTTTTGGATACTTAAAAACCAAGAAATACTTTTCAAAGACCATTTCAGAGCAAGTCACTTTCTTAATGTCCCTCCTAAACCCATCTTCCAAGTTGAAGTACTTATCTTTTTCACCCACAACTATACTTTTCAGCTTTTTGGTTACCTCAACACCAAGAAATACTTTTCAAAGACCATTTCAGAGCAAGTTCCTTTCTTAATATCCCTCCTAAACCCATTTTACAACTTGAAGTACTTATCTTTTTCACACACAAAATTACTTTACAGCTCTTGAAGGCCATATATATATATATATATATATATATATATATATATATATATATATATATATATATATATATATATATATATATATATATATATATATATATATATATATATATATATATATATATATATATATATATATATTGGTTTAGTTTCAGTTAAAAGTTTAGAGTTTTATAGCTTAGAGTCTTAGCTTAGAGTTTTTGTTAGAGTTCTAGTTTAGTTTAGGTTTAGTTAAGAGTTTAGAGTTTTTAGCTTAGAGTCCTAGCTTAGAGTTTTATTTAGAGTTCTAGTTTAGTTTATTTTAGTTACAGTTAAGAATTAAGAGTTTTAGCTTAGAGTCATAGCTTATAATTTTACTTAAATTTAGAGTTTGGTTAAGTTTTATTTAAGAGTTTAGAGTTTTAGCTTAGAGTCTTCACTTAGAGTTTTTGTTAGAGTTCTAGTTTAGTTTAGTTTTAGTTCAGAGTTTATATTTTTTACCTTAGAATCTCAGCTTAGAATTTTTATTAGAGTTGAATTTTAGTTTAGTTACAGCTAAGAGTTTGATGTTTTACCTTATTTAAGACTCTAATTTAGAGTCTTAGTTTAGAGTTTTTGTTGAAGTTCTAGTTTAGTTTAGTTTTAGTTTAGAGTTTTATCTAAGACTTAGAGTTTCAATTAGAGTTTTAGTTTGGTTTAGTTTTAGTTAATAGTTTATAGTTTTTATATTATAGTCTTAGCTTAGTTTTATTTAGAGTTCTAGTTTAATTTAGTTTTAGTTAAGAGTTTAGAGTTTTACCATAGAGCCTTAGCTTAGAGTTTTAGTTAGAGTTAAAGTTTACTTTAGTTACAGTTAAGAATTTATATTTTTAGCTTAGAGTAATAGGTTAGAGTTTTACTTAAAGTTATAGATTGGTTAAGTTTTAGTTAAGAGTTTAGATTTTTAGCTGAGTCTTAGCTTAGAGTTTTTTTTAGAGTTCTATTTTAGTTTTAGTTAAGATTTTAGAGTTTTAAATTAGAGTCTTAGCTTAGAGTTTTTGTTAGAGTTGTAGTTTAGTTTAGTTCTAGTTAAGAATTTGATGTTTTATCTTTGAGTTTAAGTTAGAGTTCTAGTTTAGTTTAATTTTAGTTAAGAGTTTAGTGTTTTACCTTAGAGTCATAGCTTAGAGTTTTAGTTAGAGTTCTAGTTTAGTTTAGTTTTAGTTAAAAGTTTAGAGTTTTACCTTAGAGACTTAGCTTAGAGTTTTTGTTAGAGTTCTAGTTTAGTTTAATTTTAGTTAAGAATTTGATGTTTTACCTTTGATTTTCAGATAGAGTTCCAGTTTAGTTTACTTTTAGTTAAGAGTTAAGAGTTTTACCTTAGAGTCATAGCTTAGAGTTTTAGTTAGAGTTCTAGTTTAGTTTAGTTTTAGTTAAAAGTTTAGAGTTTTACCTTAGAGTGTCAGCATAGAGTTTAGTTAGAGTTCTAGTTTAGTTTAGTTTTAGTTAAGAGTTTAGAATTTTAGCTTAGAGTCTTAGCTTAGAGTTTTTTTTGAAGTTCTAGTTTAGTTTAGTTTTAGTTAAGAGTTTAGAGTTTTAGTTTAGAGTTTTTGTTAGACTTGAAGTTTAGTTTAGTATTAGTTAATAGTTTAGAGTTTTAGATTAGAGTCTTAGCTTAGGGTTATAGTTAGAGTTATAAGTTTAGTTTAGTTAAAGTTAAGAATTTAGAGTTTTAGCTTAGTGTCATAGCTTAGATTTTTACTTAAAGTTCTAGTTTGGTTAAGTTTTAGTTAAGTGTTTAGAGTTTTAGCTAAGTCTTAGCTTAGAGTTTTTGTTAGAGTTCTAGTTTAGGTTAGTTTTAGTTAAGAGTTTAGAGTTTTACCTTAGAGTCTTAGCTTAGAGTTTTTGTTAGAGTTGAAGTTTAGTTTAGTTATAATTAAGAATTTATAGTTTTTAGCTTAGAGTCGTAGTTTAGAGTTTTTGTTGGAGTTGTAGTTTAGTTTAGTTAAGAGTTTAGAGTTTTATCATAGAGTCATAGCTTAGAGTTTTTGTTGAAGTTGAAGTTTAGTTTAGTCACAGTTAAGAATTTAGAGTTTTTAGCTTATAGTCTTAGCTTAGAGTTTTACTTAGAGTTCTAGTTTAGTTTAGTTTTAGTTAAGAGTTTAGAGTTTTATCTTAGAATCTTAGCTTAGAGTTTTTGTTGAAGTTCTAGTTTAATTTAGTTAAGAGTTTAGAGTTATACCTTAGAGTCTTAGCTTAGAGTTTTACTTAGAGTTGAAGTTTATTTTAGTTATAGTTAAGGGTTTAGAGTTTTAGCTTGAAGTCTTAGCTTAGACTTTTAGTTAGAGTTCTAGCTTAGTTTAGTTTTAGTTAAGAGTTTAGAGTTTTACCTTAAAGTCTTAGCTTAGATTTTTAGTTAGAGTTCTAGTTTAGTTTAGTTTTAGTTAAGAGTTTTAAGTTTTAACTTAAATTACTATATTATAGTTTTAGTTATTGTTGAAGTTTGGTTTATTTTAGTTATAGTTAAGAGTTTATATTTTTATCTTATATTATTATCTTAGAGTTTTATTTAGAGTTATTGTTTAGTTTAGTTTTAGTTAAGAGTTAGAGCTTAGAGGTTTAGCCTAGAATCTTAGCTTAGAGATTTAGTTAGAGTTGAAGTTTAGTCTAAACAAGCATAACCACAAAATTCCACAATATTGCATAGAAATACCAAAACCATAGGTTAGGTTAGGTTAGAGGTTAGGTTTCTCCACGTTTAAGTTAGAGGTTAGGTTTCTCCATGTTTAAGTTAGGTTAGATTTGGTTAGCTTATCATGAGCACTCATGATAATCTAACCTAATCTAACTGGTACAAAGTCGACATGGGGGGATAGATAGCTTTTTGCACCGCGGGACCCGGGAAGCGCCGGTGGGCCCGGGAAGCACCGCGGGAAGCGCCGCGAGATTAGGTTAGGTTAAGTCAGGTTAGGTAAGTTAGGTTAGGTTAGCTAAGTTAGGTTATGTTAGGTTATGTTAAGTTAGGTTAGGTTAGGTTAGCCTACGTACGCGCGCGTACGTAGGCTAACTTAACCTAACTTAACTCTAACCTAACAAAACTTAATCTAGCATAACCTAACCTAACCTAACTAAAACATTGAGAGATGTTTACTAGCTAACCTAACCTAACTTAGCTAACCTAACCTAACTAACCTAACCTGACTTAACATAACCTAATCTCATGGTGCTTCCCGTGGTGCTTCCCGGGCCCACCAGCGCTTCCTGGGTCCTGCGGTGCAAAAAGCTATCTATCCCCCCATGTTGACTTTGTACCAGTTAGATTAGGTTAGATTATCATGAGTGCTCATGATAAGCTAACCTAATCTAACCTAACTTAAACATGGAGAAACCTAACCTCTAACTTAAACGTGGAGAAACCTAACCTCTAACCTAACCTAACCTATGGTTTTGGTATTTCTACGAAATATTGTCTAATTTTGTGGTTATGCTAGTTTAGACTAAACTTCATCTCTAACTAAATCTCTAAGCTAAGATTCTAGGCTAAACCTCTAAGCTATAACTCTTAACTAAAACTAAACTAGACAATAACTCTAAATACAACTCCAAGCTAAGACTCTAAGCTAAAACTATAAACTCTTTACTATAACTAAACTAAACGAAACTTCAACCCTAACTAAAACTCTAATCTAAGACTGTAAGGTAAAACTCAAAACTCTTGAATAAAACTAAACTAAAATATAGATCTAAATAAAACTCTGGGATTGGACTTTAAGGTAAAACTCTAAACTCATAACTAGCCGTAAAATAAGATAGAAATATCACAAAATCTCTAATCTGGTACACCTATCTGAAGCTCAAAAACAGCAACTAAATATAAACTAAACTTAAAATATACGTAAAACTGTAAGCTAAGACTCTAAGGTATAACTATAAAATCTTAAATAAACTAAACTAGAACTTCAACAAAAAATCTAATCTAAGACTCTAAGATAAAACTCTAAACTCTTAACTAAAAATAAACTAAACTAGAACTCTAACTAAAACTCTAATCTAAGACTCTAAGCTAAAAACTCTAAATTATTAACTGTTACTAAACTAAACTTCAACTTCAACAAAAACTCTAAGCTATGACTCTATGATAAAACTCTAAACTCTTAACTAAACTAAACTAGAACTCCAACAAAAACTCTAAACTAAGACTCTAAGCTAAAAACTCTAAATTATTAACTATAACTAAACTAAAATTCAACTCTAAAAAAACTATAATATAATAATCTAATGTAAAACTACACCATATTAACTAGAACTAACATAAACTACAACTCTAACAAAAACTCTAAGCTACGACTCAGCTAAAAATATAGACTCTTAACTAAAACTTAACAAAAATAGAACATTTAGTCAAAATATAAGCTATTGCACTAAGCTAAAACTATTAATTCTTAACTTTAACTAAACTAAACTTTAACTCTAACTATAACTCTAAGCTAAGACTCTAAGCTAAAACTCTAAACTCTTAACTATTACTAAACTAAACTTCAACTCTAACAAAATCTCTAAGCTAAGACTCTAAGCAAAAAACTCTAAACTCTTAACTATTACTAAACTAAACTTCAACTCTAACTAAAAATCTAAGCTAAAACTCTAAACTCTTAACTAAAACTAAACTAAACTAGAACTTCAACAAAAACTCTAGGCTAAGACTCTAAGCTAAAAACACTAAACTCTTAACTAAAACTAAAATAAACTAGAACTCTAACAAAAACTCTAAGCAAATACTCTAAGCTAAAATTCTAAACTCTTAACTAAAACTAAACTAAACTAGAACTCTAACTAAAAGTCTAATCTAAGACTCTAGGGTAAAACACTAAACTCTTAACTAAAAGTAAACTAAACTAGAACTCTAACTGAAAATCAAAGGTAAAACATCCAATTCTTAACTAAAATTAAACTAAACTAGAACTCTAACAAAAACTCTAAGCTAAGACTCTAAGGTAAAACTCTAAACTCTTAACTAAAACTAAACTAAACTAGAACTCTAACTAAAACTCTAAGCAATGACTCTAAGGTAAAACACTAAACTCTTAACTAAAAGTAAACTAAACTAGAACTCTAACTGAAACTCAAAGGTAAAACATCAAATTCTTAACTAAAATTAAACTAAACTAGAACTCTAACAAAAACTTTATGCTAAGACTCTAATGTAAAACTCTAAACTCTTAACTAAAACTAAACTAGAACTCTAACAAAAACTCTAAGTTAAGACTCAGCTAAAAATCTAAACTCTTAACTAAAACTTAACCAAACTATAACTTTAAGTAAAACTCTAAGCTATGACTCTAAGCTAAAAATCTAAATTCTTAACTGTAACTAAAGTAAACTTTAAATCTAACTAAAACTCTAAGCTAAGGCTTTATGGTAAAACTCTAAACTCTTAACTAAAACTAAATTAAACTATAAATCTAAATAAAAATAAGCTAAGACTCTAAGCTAAAAACTCTAAACTATTAACTAAAACTAAACTAAACTAGAACTCTAATTGAAACTCTAAGTCTAAGCTAAAACTCTAAACTAAAACTAAACTAAACTAGAACTTCAACAAAAACTCTAAACTAAGACTCTAAGCTATAACTCTAAACTCTTAACTAAAACTAAACTAAACTAGAACTCTAACAAAAACTCTAAGCTAAGACTCAGTTAAAACTCTAAACTCTTAACTAAAACTTAACCAAACTAGAACTTTAAGTAAAACTCTAAGCTATGACTCTAAGCTAAAACTCTAAATTCATAACTTTAACTAAACCAAACTAGAACTCTAATTGAAACTCTAAGTCTAAGATAAAACTATAATGTAAAACTAAACTAAACTAGAACTCTAACAAAAACTCTAAGCTAAGACTCAGCTAAAACTCGAAACTCTTAACTAAAACTAAACTGAACTAGAACTCTAACAAAAACTCTAAGCTATGACACTAAGGTAAAACTCTAAACTCTTAACTATAACTTTACTAAACTATAACTTTAACTAAAACTCTAAGCTATGACTCTAAGCTAAAACTCTAAATTCTTAAATATAACTAAACTATACTAGAACACTAAAAAAAACTCTAAGCTAAGACTCTAAGCTAAAAAACTCTAAACTCTTAACTAAAACTACACTAAACTATAACTCTAATCTAAGTCTATAATCTAAAACTCGAAACTCTTAAATAAAACTTAACTAAACTGCAACATTAATTAAAACTCTAAGCTTAGACTCTAAGATTAAACTCTAAACTCTTAACCATTACTAAACTAAACTTCATGTCTAACAAAAACTCTAAGCTAAGACTCCAATCTTAAAATCTAAACTATTAACTAAAATTAAAATAAGCTAGAAATTCAAAAAATAAAATAATATAATAATATTAACTAAAGACTCCAAACTATTAAAGGAAAATCAAATAAACTATAGCTCTAACAAAAACTATCTTACAAGACTATCGGCTAAAACTCTAAACTCTTTACTAAAACTAAACTAAACTAGAACTCGAAATAAAACTCTAAGGTAAAACTATAAAGAAAAATAACAAACTCTTATCTAAAAATAAACTATACTAGAACTCTAACTGAAACTCAAAGCTAAAAAACCAAACTCTTAACTAAAATTAAACTAAACTAGAACTCTATAAAAAAAATATAAGTTAAGACTAAACTAAACTAGAACTATAACAAAAAATCTAAGATAAGACTATAAGATTAAAAATCTAAACTTTTAAATATAAATAAAATAAACTAGAACTTCAAAAAAAAATCTAAACTAAGACTATAAGCTAAAAACTATAAACTCTTAACTAAAATTAAAATAAACTAGAACTCTAACAAAAACTCTAAGCTAAGACTATATGATAAAATTCTAAACGCTTAACTAAAACTAAACTAAACTAGAACTCTAACTAAAACTCTAAGCTAAGACTCTAAGCTAAAGACTCTAAACTCTTAACTAAACTAAAATAAACTTGAACTCTAACAAAAACTCTAAGCTAAAACTCTAAGCTAAAATTCTAAACTCTTAACTAAAACTAAACTAAACTAGAACTCTAACTAAAACTCTAAGCTAACACTCTAAGGTAAAACACCAAACTCTTAACTAAAACTAAACTAAACTAGAACTATAACTGAAAGTCAAAGGTAAAACATCAAACTATTAACTAAAATTAAACTAAACTAGAACTCTATCAAAAAACTCTAAGTTAAGACTAAAATAAACTAGAACTCTAAAATCAAATATAAGCTAAGACTCTAATCTAAAAAATCTAAACTTTTAACTAAAACTAAAATAAACTAGAACTCTATCAAAAACTCTAGGCTAAGACTCTAAGCTAAAAAATCTAAACTATTAACTAAAACTGAACTAAACTAGAAATCTAACAAAAAACTCTAAGCTAAGACTCTAAGCTAAAATTCTAAACTCTTAAATAAACCTAAACTAAACAAGAAATCTAACTAAAACTCTAAGCTATGACTCTAAGGTAAAACATCAAACTCTTAGCTGTAACTAAACTAAACTTCCACTCTAACTAAAACTCTAAGCTAAGACTCTAAGCTAAAAACTCTAAACTCTTAACTAAAACTAAAGTAAACTAGAACTCTAAAAAAAACTCTAAGCTAATACTATAAGCTAAAACTCGAAACTCTTAACTAAAACTTAACCAAACTATAACTTTAAGTAAAATTATAAGCTATGACTCTAAGCTAAAACTCTTAATTATTAACTATAACTAAACTAAACTAAACTAGAACTCTAAATAAAACTCTAAGCTAAGACTCTAAGCTAAAAACTCTAAACTCTTAATTAAAACAAAAACTAAACTAGAACTCTAACAAAAAACTCTAAGCTAAGACTCTAAGCTAAAAACTCTAAACTTTTAACTAAAACTAAACCAAACTAAAACTCTACTCTAAGACTCTAAGATAAAAACTCTAAACTCTTAACTAAAACTAAAATATACTAGAACTCTAACAAAAACTCTATGCTAAGACTCTAAGCTAAAACACCAAACTCTTAACTAAACTAAACTAGAACTCTAACTGAAACTCAAAGGTAAAACATCAAACTCTTAACTAAAATTAAACTAAACTAGAATTCTAACAAAAAAGTCTAAGTTAAGACTCTAAGCTAAAACTCGAAACTCTTAACTAAAACTTAGCCAAACTAAAACTTTAAGTAAAACTATAAGGTATGACCCAAAGGTAAAACTCGAAAATCTTAGCTATAACTAAACTAAATTTCAACTCTGACTAAAACTCTAAGCTAGGACTCTAAGCTAAAAACTATAAACTCTTAAATAAAACTAAACTAGAACTCTAACAAAAACTCTAATTTAAGACTCTAAGCTAAAACTCGAAAATCTTAACTAAAACTTAACCAAACTATAACTTTAAGTAAAATTCTAAGCTATGACTCTAAGCTAAAACTCTAAATTCTTAACTTTAACTAAACAAAACTAGAACTCTAAATAAAACTCTAAGCTAAGACTCTAAGCTAAAAACTATAAACTCTTAATTAAAACTAAACTAAACTACAACTCTAACAAAAACTCTAAGATAAGACTCTAAGCTAAAAACTCTAAACTTTTAACTAAAACTAAACCAATATATATATATATATATATATATATATATATATATATATATATATATATATATATATATATATATATATATATATATATATATATATATATATATATATATATATATATATATATATATATATATATGGCCTTCAAGAGCTGTAAAGTAATGTTGTGGGTGAAAAAGAAAAGTACTTCAAGTTGGAAAATGGGTTTAGGAGGGATATTAAGAAAGTAAGTTGCTCTGAAATGGTCTTTGAAAAGTATTTCTTGGTGTTGAGGTATCCAAAAAGCTGTAAAGTATAGTTGTGGGTGAAAAAGATAAGTACTTCAACTTGTAAAATGGATTTAGGAGGGACATTAAGAATTTAACGTGCTCTGAAATGGTCGTTGAAAAGTATTTCTTGTTGTTGAGGTATCCAAAAAGCTGTAAAGTATAGTTGTGGGTGAAAAAGATAAGTACTTCAAGTTGCAATATGGGTTTAGGAGGGACATTAAGAAAGTATCTTGCTTGTCTTAGTCGAATACGTCATTCTATGCCCATAAATGAATTCCCGTCATGACCTTCTGATAGGGTTCTACTGATTATGTAATCAATTTCTCAGAAATCCATTTGTCCTAGTTGATTACGTCATTCTATGTCCATAAATGAATTCCCGTCATGACCTTCTGATAGGGTTCTACCGATTATGTAATCAATTTCTCAGAAATCCAATTGTCCTAGTCGATTACGTCATTCTATGCCCATAAATGGATTCCCGTCATGACCTTCTGATAGGGTTCTACCGATTATGTAATCAATTTCTCAGAAATCCATTTGTCCTTGTTGATTACGTCATTCTATGCCCATAAATGGATTCCCGTCACGAGCTCCTTATAGGGTTCTACCGATTATGTAATCAATTTATCAGAAATCCAATTGTCTTAGCCGATTATGTCATTCTATGCCCATAAATGGATTCCCGTCATGACCTTCTGATAGGGTTCTACCGATTATGTAATCAATTTCTCAGAAATCCATTTGTCCTTGTTGATTACGTCATTCTATGCCCATAAATGGATTCCCATCACGAGCTCCTTATAGGGTTCTACCGATTATGTAATCAATTTTTCAGAAATCCAATTGTCTTAGTCGATTATGTCATTCTATGCCCGTAAATGAATTCCCGTCATGACCTTCTGATATGGTTCTACCGATTATGTAATCAATTTCTCAGAAATTCATTTGTCCTAGTTGATTACGTCATTATATGCCCATAAATGGATTCCCGTCACGAGCTTCATACAGGGTTCTACCGATTATGTAATCAATTTCTCGGGAATTCTCTCCCTTCGATTACACAATCAATATATCTCTTCCCCACCTTCCCCTTAGAAACATCAAATTAATTCCCCTTTCGTGAATCAATAATTCCCCTTAGAAACAACAAACTAATTCCGATTCAGGACATATCAATCAATCTTGACATCACCTGTCAGACATTATTAAACTTCGCCTGGAAACAATTTGATTAATGATTGACAGTACCTGTCAGACATTATTAAACTTTGCCCGGAAACAATTTGATTAATGACTGACAGCACAGGTGTTCCAAATTCCCAATCGCTTTAATTAACCACGTGTTCTCCCTAATGACTCTATGCACATGGCCAAAACAACAACAACAACAACATTCACCTTGGAAATTTAGGTCATTGACCCCATTAACCACGTGTTCTCCCTAAGGACTCTATGCCCATATTTGGTGTTAAAAAAAGTTGTAGGTGGCAGCAGGGGTGAGGGACACGAGTCAATAACAACAACAACAAATGCTGTTTCCTGACATCATAACATTTACCTCGAGCATGTACATGTCCTAAACAACAACAAATGCTGTTTTCTATTTCTGGAAACTCATAACATTCGCTGAGAGCGTACACTTACAACAACAACAACAACATTGACCATGACATTTGCTGAGAGCGTGCACTTACAACAACACCAACATCAACACCTTTGGAAATTTAGGTCATTGACACACTTTGATTACGCAATCAATTTCCCAGAAATCCATTTCCCCTAGGGACTCTATGCCCATATATGGTGTGCAAAAAAGTTGTAGGTGGCAGCAGGGGTGAGGGATGGGAGTAGCACCCCCCTCTCTACTGGGAAAATAGCAATTTTGTAAGGTTGTTTAAAAAATTTAATCAAAACATCCTCCATCTTCCAAAACATCATAAGCTTTGGAAACAGAATAGTGCCTAAAGATAAAAAGTTTCTACTCCATTTTGAAATCTGGCAAAAATATATATAAGAGAAAGACAGAGCAGAAATGCACGAATTTGGCTAGATAAAAAACTTGCCAAAAATTGCAAAGAAAAACATAGCTGCGTTAAAAATTAAATAAAATATAAAACCTATAAAAAAAAACTAAAAAAAATAAAGTGTTTCTCAAACTTTTTCTTCATAACATTAAAACTGAATGCCATGTTACCCATACTAGCTCCAGCAGATGGGAGGCCAAGCTTATGGAGTAGGCAAGCAGAGCAAGTAGGCCAAGCTTATGGAGCAGAGCAGAGGTTGGGATTACAGCCAGGCATGTGTACTGATTTTTTTTTCGGGAAGGGGAGATTAAATACTTCACAATTTGGATAAAAATGTCACAGGAGTTTTTATGAATTCGAGAGGTACTCCCTAAGGCCCACCACCCGTACACAAGTCCCTGATTATGGCTTGACAAACCGGAACAGTGGACGCTAGCCAATTTAGGTCAAAAATACGCAATAATCTTTCAGATGGATATCTGAAAGTCCAGTTTCATTGGGTGTAGTCCTCTAGTACTGTTTCATTAGGCCATGTTTCACTGATAGTCCTATGAAGTCGTATCAGTATGCAATATCTGGAAGTTGTCACACATATGATAGATAATAACCAAGCCACATTATAGTCACTGATGACTGTATAGAATATAGTCAATAATGTAGATATCAAAATTCAGCACAACTACAATGCCAATTTAATCCGTTCATAACTTGTTTGGTTGAGCAATGTTCAAATTTTGACCGTAGTCTTTATAACTGAACAAAAAAGTAAAGATTTAAAGTTTTTTTTCGTAAAACTAGCAAATATTGGAACTTGAAAGCTTCCGTATATGAGGAGGGAGCTGCCTCCTCCTCAACCCTCACTCTTTATGCTGAATTTTGACTTTTTGTCACAATTCCTTAAGAAAGACAGCTAAAACACAAGGGTCCTTGAATTTGAATGGGATTGTAATTTTAAGCAACTTGAGGAATTTAGCGTAAAGAGCGAGGGTTGAGGAATTGACAGTTACCCTTATATACGCAATAATTTCCATAGATTTTAAGCTTTAATCTTGCTCCTTACTTTAGGTTGAAAATTTGTTTTTTTTATTTAATCCTTAACTAAGACGACATGCAATTTGACTAAAGTTGATTGGATACTCCAAATTTAATCTTTATTATTGTTAATATTTAAACTTCCATCACTTTTAGCAATTTGTCTTGACGGCGTAGAAGAAATGAAAATAGTATTCATGATTCGGAAGGTATAGACATGAAACAATTTTATTTTGATAGCACAGGAATGCTGGAATTCACAACAGGCCATGCGTTAATCTACACTGGTGGAATTCAAATAAAACCTACCCCGTGTTTTATCGCATGCCCATGTCATCAGCATTATGGATGCTATTATTATGAACTCTGAAATCAACCCCCTTGGCTTCAGGGGGTCTGACTGTGTTTGAATAGAAAATCAGTGAATATCCCAATTCAACAGATGTACAACTTTAATGTGTTGCCCTGTCCTAAAAAATCACACACCATTTTAAAATTCATTTAAATGACTTGCCTTCTGGGATCAACCCCCATGACTCTAAGATGCCTGACTGTGTTTGAATAGAAATCAGTGAATATCCTAATTTAAGCAGTCTTTAATGTGTTACCCAATCCAAAAAATCACACACCATTTTTAAATTTATTCAATTAAGAAAATGATTTGGGGTGGATCCCCACTGGCTCCTTCACCCAAAAAAGGTAGGCTACAGGCAGGCCAGATTGCAAAATAAAATATGCATGTACAATTATCGATTTGTATATGGTTGCTGTTATATTTACTTTTCCTGTCTCACATTTTCACATTCCATAGTCATCGAAAAGCGTTAATGACAAAAACCAATAATTGTAAAAACTATAATAATACTATAATCATCAAAAAAAATAATTATCAAAAACCGTTAAAAATCAGTAATTGTCAAAATCCTTTGTTAAGCTGTTTTCAAAGAGACGATCAGCAAAGCCAGTTAAATCAGGAGGATAAATGTGTGATTGAATTGGATGGACATACTCTGTCTAGATGATTCCCCCCTTGAGGACAGCTTAGCAAACGAAATAAAATTTGCATGTACAATTATCGATTTGTATATGGTTGCTGTTATATTAACTTTTCGTGTCTCACATTTTCAAACCCCATAATCATCGAAAGCCGTTAATAACAAAAACTAGTAATTGTGAAAATTATAGAAATACTATAATCATCAAAAAAACAAATTTATCAAAAACATTAAAAATCAGTAATTGTCACAATCCGTTGTTAACCTGTCAAACAGTTCGTGGTAACGAACTGTAAGTAAGGAGCGACCAGGCTCAATGGTAACCGAAACTCTAGAAAACGGTATTTTGATACAAATAGATACACCAAAAGAATCAGATTTTAATGCTGATTTCAAATATATAAGTTTAGTCCTAACCAAGTTTCATCAAGTTTAGTCCTACCCATCAAAAGTTACGCGCCTGAGAAAATTTGGGTGATTTTCGAAAAAAGAGCGAAAGACCCCTTAAAAGTTATAGAACCTTAAAGAAAATCACACCATCAGATTCAGCGTATGAGAGAACCCTACTGTTGAGTTTTCAAGCTCCTATCTGCAAAATTGTGGAATTTTATATTTTTTGCCAGAAGAAAGATCACGGATGCGTGTTTATTTTTATTTTTTTTTCCCAGGGGTGATCGTATCGACCCAGTGGTCCTAGAATATCGTGGAAGGGCTCATTGGAATGGAAATTAAAAGTTATAGTGTCCTTTTTAAGTGACCAAAAAAATGGAGGGCAACTAGGCCCCCTCCCACGCTCATTGTTTCCTCAAAGTCACCCGATCAAAATTTTGAGATAGCCATTGTGTTCAGCATGTTCAAAAATATTACTAGTATGTCTTTTAGGATGACTTAATCCCCCGAAGTTCCCGGAGGGAGGGCTGAAAGTTATGAACTTTACCCAATGTTAACATATAGTATTGGTTATTGGGAAGTATACAGACGTTTTCAGGGGAGATTTTTCCTGGTAGGGGGGGAGGTCGGGGGTTATGTGGGAGGATCTTACCATGAAGGAAGTTTTCAAGGGGGAAGGGACATTGCTGTGAAGGGGACGCCGGACTTCCCAGCAATATTTAAAAAAAGATCAGAAATTAAATATAAAAAAAACAAGTTTTTCAACTGCAACAGAAGCTACATCAAAACTTAAAACGAACCGAAAATATTACGTATATGATTGGGTTCGCCCCCTAGTCAATACCTCGCTCTTTAAGCCAAAGATTTTTTAGTACTTTCAAAAGAGCTATTTATTGTAATTAACGGCCTTTGTGATTAAGCGGTCATTTTTAATGAATTGGAACAAAATTTGAACTTTCGCTTAAAGAGCAAGGTATTAACTAGGGGGCGAACCCCCTAATATACGTATTAAAAATATATGAATCTAGAAGTTCGTTACGTAAGTTAATTCGTAAGTTACGTATGTTTATTACTAATAAAAACGTTCGTAAATAAAATTTAACAAGTTTCGAGAAAGCCATTTAACCAAATAAAAGTAAATTAATATGCAAATTTTGTTTTAATTATTCATGTACGGTGAGCCAAGATCAAAACCTGCATTTTTTCAAAAACGTTCAAAAATCTAAAAAAAAAACAAGTTTTTCTAATTGAAAGTAAGGAGTGACATTAAAATTTAAAACGAACAGAAATGATTCTGTATATGAAAGAGGCTGTCCCTTCCTCAAAGCCTCGCTCTTTACACTAAAGTTTGATTTTCTCCCAATTCTATTTTTTTGTAAATAATAAAAAACTTTAGCGTAAAGAGCGAAGCGTTGAGGAGGGGACAGCCTCTTTCATAAGCGGAGTAATTACTGTTCGTTTTAAGTTTTAATGTCGCTCCTTACTTTCAGTTAAAAAAACTTGTTTTTTTTTATTTAATTCTTAAAGAGACGATCAGCAAAGCCATTTAAATCAGGAGAATAAATGTGTGATTGAATTAGATGGACACACTCTGTCCAGATGATTTTCCCTTTGAGGACAGCTTAGCAAACAATTTTTGGCAATTATATCTGAAGTGCAAAATTATGAGATACAACCTTTGGAATAGAAGAATATAAGAGAGATATAGAAAAGTATTGCACATATTCTCTGATGTTGAGATTCGATACAGTCGCTTTATTTCAACATTGTTTATCTTCGTCAAGGTGCTTCTGGCACCTTGTAACACATGTAACTTATCAGGAATTACTGATCTGTGGTTTTCCAAACCTGCGTTAAGAAAATAAAGTTGTTTTTTTACTGTTTTTTAGGCCCAATTTCTCAAAAAAAATATTTTTAGTTAGGTTCCTTATGGCGTGGGGTTTGAATTGAAGTTATCAAGTATTTTGCAGTAGGTTGCATACGGTTGCATCAAGACATGGCTAATTGTAGACAGAGAAAAGCCAAGACAGATAGTTCAAGTAATTGAGAGGCAAAGGTTTAAATGGCTGGGGCTGCATGGGTAAATGGCGGGAGTATGCATGATTCTCTTATTGGACATATACTTGTCAGGTTAGTTTTAGTAGTATGCGCCTTCTGGATTCTGACGGAGGTATAGCAATTTCCATGTTATTTGCTTGCCTTATGTTCCTTCCTGTGTTATTTGCTTGCCTTGTGTTCCTTGGTACCTTTCCAGAGCATGTACTTATGGATTTGGGTGGATTATGTTCCCTCCCATGCTATTCTAGGAGCTTATGTTCCTTCCTGTGCTATTACAAGGGCTTATGTTCCCTCCCATGATATTTTAAGGGCTTATGTTCACTCCCATGCTATTCTATGTTCCCTTCCATGATATTTTAAGGGCTTATGTTCCTTCCTGTGCTATTACAAGGGCTTATGTTCCCTCCCATGATATTTTAAGGGCTTATGTTCCCTTCCATGCTATTCTATGTTCCCTCCCATGATATTTTAAGGGCTTATGGTCCCTTCCATTGTGTTCTATGTTCCCTCCAATGCTATTGTCAGGGATTATGTTCCCTTCAATTCTCTTCTCGGAGCTTATTTTCCTTCCTAGGATCTTAAAGGTCTTATTTCCCCTCCCCTGCTATTTTATATGATTAAGTTCCCTCCCATGCGATTCTAGGAGCTTATGTTCATTCCTATGCTATTACAAGGGCTTATGTTCCCTCCCATGCTATTTTAAGGGCTTATGTTCCCTCCCATACTATTCTAGGAGCTTATGTTCCTTCCTATGCTATTACAAGGCTTATGTTCCCTCCCATGCTATTATAGGAGCTTATGTTCCTTCCTATGCTATTACAAGGGCTTATGTTCCCTCCCATGATATTTTAAGGGCTTTTGTTCCCTTCCATGCTATTCTATGTTCCCTCCCATGTTATTCTAAGGGCTTATGTTCCCTTCCATGATATTCTATGTTCCCTACCATGTTATTCTTAGGTATAATGTTCCCTCCCATGCTATTCTAAGTGTTTATGTTCCCTCCGATTTTATTCTTCGGGTTTATTTTCACTCCCATGCTATTCTAAGGGCTTATGTTCCCTCCCATGTTATTCTAAGGGCTTATGTTCCCTCCCATGTTGGGATCTGCCTCAAGGGGAAGACTCAGAGGTCCTTCGTTACTCCATTTCTGAGGGCAGGGGAGGGGGGAGGGGTTTGAGGGACTCTGCTGTTTTATTCCATGTGATTTTTTCTTTACTTGATGATCATTCAAAAAGCGAGGATTTCTGTTAAATAAATAATTCTTAATCCTCTCACATAATGGAATTTGAGGGTCGATAAAGTGAAATTATGTCACTATTCTAGTTTTTCTAAACCAGTATTGCCTATAACTTAATATATTCAAACATTTTTTGATAACTTGATAGGTGATTTGAATAAAGCCCAGTATCGCATACACTATTAGAGATATCAAAATGATATCTCATTTGCATTAAGCTAACTCAATTTGCAAAAAGAAATTCCATTTACACAACTCTGGTCTGATTGAATTGTCGCCAGCAATGGGATCGAAAATTACACGTAATCACTGCTAAGCCTTTTGTTATTGCCAGAGGATTACCCAATTCCCTTCTTTGTGTTAATGACAGAGTTCCAAATACGAACATTTTGAAAAGCAGACAGGTTTTTTTTTTATTAAAAAATTTGACGCTATAATCAGAATTATTTGATTGACATTTAAAAAAGGGTAATGAGATTTGCAAATTGGAGTGTAGGATTTGTCAATTTTGGAGGGAAAACCACAAATACTCAGAATCGAAAATAAAAGGGATCTGCCTCAAGGGGAAGGCTCAGAGGCCCTTCGTTCCCACATTTCTGAGGACAGGGGAGGGGAAGGGGGAGTCGATTTCAGAGAGAAAACCAAAAATACTCAGAATTAAAAATAACCAGGATCTGTCTCCTGGGCATAGCACAGTGGTCCTTCGGACCTCCATTTATAAGTGAAAGGATATGGAGGGAGTCAATTTTTGCGGGATAACAACAAATAATCGGAATCGAAAAAAAATAGAAATCTGCATCAAGGGGACGGCTCAGGGGCCCGTTGTTCCCCCATTTCTGAGGGCAAGGGAGGGGAGGGGGGTCAATTTTGGAGGGAAAACCAAAAATACTCAGAATCGAAAATAAACGGGATCTACCTCAAGGGGAAGGCCTGAGCTGATGTTTGCGAGTCAAAGAATTTGTTTTTGTTGGTTTAAATGTCTAAATTACACGTCTTTCTCTGTTTACATGTCCGATTCTTTTTATTTGTATGTCAGGGAGGGTGTTTGCAAGTCCAATTTGGGTTTTAAGACCTACGTTTTGTATATTTCAGTGCTTGACTGGCCCATGGTGCTTCTGATTTGAGAAGCTGACTTTAGTGTTTCGTGATTTGACGTGCCTGAAATCATGAATTAGAATAGTCAATTAGCTGTTTGGGTTTTCAGACCTAGTTTCTTAGATTGAAGTTAGCGTTATGCTACTATGGTTTATAATTTTAGACGTTAAATTTAGTATTTCATAGTTTGACTTGCCTGAAATCATGAATTAGAAAATTTAATTGGCTGTTTGGGGATGTTCAGACATAGGTTTTTTATATTTTCTTGTGTGTTTGAATTATGGGGTTTATTATTTGAGAAGTTAAGTTTAGTATTTTGTGGTTTTACGTGCCTGAAATCATGAATTAGAATATTTATTTAGCTGTTTGGGTTTTCAGACCTAGTTTTTTAGATTTTCGTGGGCGTTAGGTTCCTGGGATTTATTATTTGAGAAGTTAACTCTAGTATTTCGTATTTGACGCGCCTGAAATAATGAATTAGAATATGTAATTGGCTGTTTGGGGATTTTCAGACCTAGGTTTTTTAGGTTTTCGTGTGTGTTTGACTCATGGGGTTTATTATTTGAGAAGTTAACTTTAGTATTTTGTGGTTTTACGTGCCTGAAATCACAAATTAGAATATTTAATTAGCTGTTTAGGGTTTTCAGACCTAGGTTTTTTAGATTTTCGTGGATATTTGACTCCTGGGGTTTATTATTTGAGAAGTTAACTTTCGTATTTTTTGGTTTTACGTGCCTGAAATCAGAAATTAAAATATTTAATTAGCTGTTTAGGGCTTTCAGACCTAGGTTTTTTTAGATTTTCGTGGATGTTTGACTCCTGGGGCTCATTATTTGAGAAGTTAACTTTAGTATTTTGTGGCTTTATGTGTCTGAAATCATGAATTAGAATAGTTAATTACCTGTTTAGGGTTTTCAGACCTAGGTTTTTTAGATTTTCGTTGGTGTTTGTTTCCTGGAGTTTATTATTTGAGAAGTTAACTTTAGTATTTCATGGTTTGACGTGCCTGAAATAATGAATTAGATTAGTTAATTAGCTGTTTGGGTTTTCAGAACTAGCTTTTTAGATTTTCGTGGGTGTTAGGTTCCTGGGGTTTATTATTTGAGAAGTTAACTTTAGTATTTCGTGTTTTGACGTGCCTGAAATCATGAATTAGAATAGTTAATTAGCTGTTTGGGTTTTCAGACATAGTTTCTTAGATTTTCGTGGGTGTTAGGTTCCTGGGATTTATTATTCGAGAAGTTAACTTTAGTATTTCATGGTTTGACTTGCCTGAAATCATGAATTAGAATATTTAATTGGCTGTTTGGGGATTTTCAGACCTAGGTTTTTTAGGTTTTCGTGGGTGTTTGTTTCCTAGAGTTTATTATTTGAGAAGTTAACTTTAGTATTTTGTGGTTTTACGTGCCTGAAATCATGAATTAGAATATTTAATTAGCTGTTTGGGTTTTCATACCTAGTTTTTTAGATTTTCGTGGGTGTAAAGGTTCCTGGGATTTATTATTTGAGAAGTTAACTTTAGTATTTCATGGTTTGACTTGCCTGAAATCATGAATTAGAATATTTAATTGGCTGTTTGGGGATTTTCAGACCTAGGTTTTTTAGGTTTTCGCGTGTGTTTGACTCCTGGGGCTTATTATTTGAGAAGTTAACTTTAGTATTTTGTGGTTTTACGTGCCTGAAATCATGAATTAGAATAGTTAATTAGCAGTTTAGGGTTCTCAGACCTATGTTTTTTAGATTTTCGTGGGTGTTTGGTTCCTGGAGTTTATTATTTGAGAAGTTAACTTTAGTATTTCATGGTTTGACGTGCCTGAAATCATGAATTAGAATAGTTAATTAGCCGTTTGGGTTTTCAGACCTAGTTTTTTAGATTTTCGTGGGTTTTAGGTTCCTGGGTTTTATTGTTTGAGAAGTTAACTTTAGTATTTCGTGGTTTGACTCGGCTGAAATCATGAATTAGAATGTTTAATTGGCTGTTTGGGGATTTTCAGACCTAGGTTTTTTAGGTTTTTCGTGTATGTTTGACTCCTGGGGGTTTATTATTTGAGAAGTCAACTTTAGTATTTTGTGGTTTTACGTGCCTGAAATCATGAATTAGAATAGTTAATTAGCTGTTTTGGTTTTTCAGACCTTTGTTTATTAGTATTTCGTTGGTGTTAGGTTACCGGGGTTTATTATTTGAGAAGTTATCTACAGTATTTCGTGATTTGACGTGCCGGAAATCATGAAATAGAATAGTTATTTAACTGTTCGTGTTTTCAGACCTACGTTTTTTATATTTTAGTTGGCGTATCTGATGAAATAACTTAGGTCGTATGATCAATTTAATTTATTTTTTAATGCAGTAGTTTTTCAGTAAGGACATTCGATATCCTAAAAGTGTTTAATTCAAACTTTTACCTTGACCATCGATGCTGTTAGCAGAATTTCAAAAGGATCATTTATGGAGTGCTGGCATATCTGATGAAATAATTTAGATCGTATGATCAATTTAATTTATTTTTTAATGCAGTAGTTTTTCAGTAAGGACACTCGATATCCTAAAAGTGTTTGATTCGAACTTTTACCTTGAGCATCGATATTGTTAGCAGAATTTCAAAAGGATCGTTTATGAGTGCTGGCGTATCTGATGAAATAATTTAGGTAGTATGATCAATTTAAATTTTTTTAATGTAGTAGTTTTTCAGTAAGGCCACTCGATAACCTAAAAGTGTTTGATTCAAACTTTTACCTTGAGAATCGATGTTGTTAGAAGAATTTCAAAAGGATCGTTTATGAGTGCTGGCGTATCTGATGAAATAATTTAGGTCGTATGATATTAGTGGTAGTTTTTTTTTAAGTAAACTCGATGTTTCTGTATGATTCAATCCCAACGTCCCCCTGCTCTGAGTGTTGAAAATGATTTCACGACATTATTTTAGTTTTTTTTTATTGCCTCAAACTATTTTTTTTTTATCATGAACCCTTTTGAGATCAATTTGATCAACTACTTACGCGCGCGTACATAGGCTAACCTAACCTATGATTTTGGTATTTCCGTGCAATAATGTGGAATTTGGTAACATGTGTGTATGTTTGTGTGTGTGTCTGTGTGTGTTTGTGTGTGTGTTCCGACTGTTGCATAAGAAAACCTTAAAATTTAGTAAATTGTCATACGATGTCAAAATGTAACCTCTTAGTTTAACTGAGGTATTGGACCTTTCATCTATGCCGAAAAAAAAATAAACAGTTGAAGATGTGTTTAGAGTCTTCATCAAAATAAAATCAAAAACATGAAAATTAAAATGTAAATGCGTATTTCAATGAAATAATAGCCTTCTTAACAACTTAATGTCGATAAACAGTGGAAATCAGTTTTCTTCAGTATTGTTTGTGAATGATTAAAAATGGTGACTGACAAAAACATTTTGAAACTAAAGAAAACCTTAAAATTTAGTAAATTGTCAAACAATATCAAAATGTAACCTCTTAGTTTAACTGAGGTATTGGACCTTTCATCTATGCCGAACAAAAAAATAACAAGTTCAAGTTGTGTCTAAATTCTTCATCAATATAAAATCAAAAACATGAAAATTAAAAATGAAATAATAGCCTTCTTAAGAATTTAATGTAGATAAACAGTGGAAATTTGTTTTCTTCAGTATTGTTTGTGAATGATTAAAGATGGTGACTGACAAAAACATTTTGAAACTAAAGAAAACCTTAAAATTTAGTAAATTGTCAAACAATATCAAAGTGTAACCTCTTAGCTTAAGTGAAGTATTGGACCTTTCATCTATGCCGAACAGAAAAAAATCTCTCAAACCCCTTAAATCTCTTTTAAAAGATACAAAAACTACTTATTTAACTCAAAAATTTCGTTTTTAATGGGCACCTAGTAGTTGATCAAATTGATTTCAAAAGGGTTCATGATAAAAAAAAATAGTTTGGGGCAAGAAAAAAAAACTAAAATTATGTCGTGAAAACATTTTCAACACTCAGAGCAGGGGGACGTTGGGATTGAATCATACAGAAACATCGAGTTTACTTTAAAAAAAAAACTACCACTAATATCATACGACCTAAATTATTTAATCAGATACGCCAGCACTCATAAACGATCCTTTTGAAATTCTTCTAACAACATGGATTCTCAAGGTAAAAGTTTGAATCAAACACTTTTAGGTTATCGAGTGGCCTTACTTAAAAACTACTACATTAAAAAAAAATTAAATTGATCATACTACCTAAATTATTTCATCAGATACGCCAGCACTCATAAACGATCCTTTTGAAATTCTGCTAACAATATCGATCCTCAAGGTAAAAGTTTGAATCAAACACTTTTAGGATATCGAGTGTCCTTACAGAAAAACTACTGCATTAAAAAATAAATTAAATTGATCATACGATCTAAATTATTTCATCAGATATGCCAGCACTCCATAAATGATCCTTTTGAAATTCTGCTAACAACATCGATGGTCAAGGTACAAGTTTGAATTAAACACTTTTAGGATATCGAATGTCCTTACTGAAAAACTACTGCATTAAAAAATAAATTAAATTGATCATAAGACCTAAATTATTTCATCAGATACGCCCACGAAAATCTAAAAAACGTAGGTCTGAAAACCCAAACAGTTAATTAACTATTCTAATTCATGATTTCAGGCACGTCAAACCATGAAATTCTAAAGTTAACTTCTCAAATAATAAACCCCAGGAAACAAACACCCACGAAAATCTAAGAAACCTAGGTCTGAAAACCCTACACAGCTAATTAACTATTCTAATTCATGATTTCAGGCACGTAAAACCACAAAATACTAAAGTTGACTTCTCAAATAATAAACCCCCAGGAGTCAAACATACACGAAAAACCTAAAAAACCTAGGTCTGAAAATCCCCAAACAGCCAATTAAATATTCGAGTCATGATTTCAGCCGAGTCAAACCACGAAATACTAAAGTTAACTTCTCAAATAATAAACCCCAGGAACCTAACACCCACGAAAATCTAAAAAACTAGGTCTGAAAACCCAAACAGCTAATTAACTATTCTAATTCATGATTTCAGGCACGTCAAACCATGAAATACTAAAGTTAACTTCTCAAATAATAAACTCCAGGAAACAAACACCCACGAACATCTAAAAAACATAGGTCTGAGAACCCTAAACTGTTAATTAACTATTCCAATTCATGATTTCAGTCACGTAAAACCACAAAATACTAAAGTTAACTTCTCAAATAATAAACCTCAGGAGTCAAACAAACGCGAAAACCTAAAAAACCAAGGTCTGAAAATCCCCAAACAGCCAATTAAATATTCTAATTCATGATTTCAGGCACGTCAAACCATGAAATACTAAAGTTAAGTTCTCAAATAATAAATCCCAGGAACCTAACACCCACGAAAATCTAAAAAACTAGGTCTGAAAACCCAAACAGCTAATTAACTATTCTAATTCATGATTTCAGGCACGTAAAACCACAAAATACTAAAATTAACTTCTCAAATAATAAACTCCAGGAAACAAACACCCACGAAAACCTAAAAAACCTAGGTCTGAAAATCCCCAAACAGCCAATTAAATATTCTAATTCATGATCTCAGGCAAATCAAACCATGAAATACTAAAGTTAACTTCTCAAATAATAAATCCCAGGAACCTAACACCCACGAAAATCTAAAAAACTAGGTCTGAAAACCCAAACAGCTAATTAACTAATCTAATTCATGATTTCAGGCACGTCAAACCAAGAAATACTAAAGTTAACTTCTCAAATAAAAAACTCCAGGACACAAACACCAACGAAAATCTAAAAAACGTAGGTCTGAAAACCTTAAACAGGTAATTAACTATTCTAATTCATGATTTCAGGCACTTAAAACCACAAAATACGAAAATTTACTTCTCAAATAATAAACTCCAGGATTCAAACATCCACTAAAATCTACAAAACCTTGGTCTGAAAACCCTAAACAGGTAATTAAATATTCTAATCCATGATTTCAGGCACGTAAAACCACAAAATACTAAAGTTAACTTCTCAAATAATCAATCCCTGGAGTCAAACACACACGAAAATCTAAAAATCCTAGGTCTGAAAACCCTAAACAGCCAATTAAATATTCTAATTCATGATTTCAGGCAAGTCAAACTATGAAATACTAAAGTTAGCTTCTCAAATAATAAATCCCAGGAACCTAACACCCATGAAAATCTAAAAAACTAGGTCTAAAAACCCAAACAGCTAATTAACTATTCTAACTCATGATTTCAGGCACGTCAAATCACGAAATACTAAAGTTAACTTCTCAAATAATAAACCCCGGGAACCAAACACCCACGAAAACCTAAAAAACCATGGTCTGAAAATCCCCAAACAGCCAATTAAATATTCTAATTCATGATTTCAGGCAAGTCAAACCATGAAATACTAAAGTTAACTTCTCAAATAATAAATCCCAGGAACCTAACACCCATGAAAATCTAAAAAACTATGTCTGAAAACCCAAACAGCTAATTAACTATTCTAATTCATGATTTCAGGCACGTAAAACCACGAAATACAAAAGTTAACTGCTCAAATAATAAACCCCAGGAACCTAACACCCACGAAAATCTAAAAAACTATGTCTGAAAACCCAAACAGCTAATTAACTATTCTAATTCATGATTTCAGGCACGTCAAACCATGAAATACTAAAGTTAACTTCTCAAATAATAAACTCCAGGAAACAAACACCAACGAAAATCTAAAAAACCTAGGTCTGAAAACCCTAAACAGGTAAATAACTAATCTAATTCATGATTTCAGGCACGTAAAACCACAAAATACTAAAGTTAACTTCTCAAATAATAAACCCCAGGAGTCAAACATCCACGAAAATCTAACTAAACCTAGGTCTGAAAACCCTAAACAGCTAATTAAATATTCTAATTTATGATTTCAGGCACGTAAAACCACAAAATACTAAAGTTAACTTCTCAAATAATAAAACCCAGGAGTCAAACACAAAAGAAAACCAAAAAAACCAAGGTCTGAAAATCCCCAAACAGCCAATTAACTATTATAATTCATGATTTCAGGCACGTAAAACCGAAAAATAATAAAGTTAACTTCTCAAATAATAAACACCATGAGTAAAACATCCACCAAAATCTAAAAAAACTAGGTCTGAAAACCCTAAACATCTAATTAAATATTCTAATTTATGATTTCAGGCACGTAAAACCACAATTTACTAAAGTTAACTTCTCAAATAATAAACCCCAGGAGTCAAACACACACGAAAACCCAAAAAACCTAGGTCTGAAAATCCCCAAACAGCCAATTAAATATTCTAATTCATGATTTCAGGCACGTCAAATACGAAATACTAAAGTTAACTTCCCAAATAATAAATCCCAGGAACCTAACGCCCTCAAAAATCTAAAAAACAAGGTCTGAATATCCAAACAGCTAATTAAATATTCTAATTCATGATTTCAGGCACGTCAAACCACAAAATACTACAGTTAACTTCTCAAATAATAAAACCCAGGAGTAAAACAAACACAAAACCCTAAGAAACCTAGGTCTGAAAATCCCCAACCAGCCAATTAAATATTCTAATTCATGATTTCAGGCAAGTCAAACCATGAAATACTAAAGTTAACTTCTCAAATAATAAATCCCAGGCGCCTAACACCCACGAAAATCTAAAAAAACTAGGTCTGAAAACTCAAACAGCTAATTAACTATTCTAATTCATGATTTCAGGCACGTCAACTCACGAAATACTAAAGTTAACTTCTCAAATAATAAACCCCGTGAACCAAACATCCACAAAACCCTAAAAAACATAGGTCTGAAAAGCCAACTTGGACTTGCAAACACCAACTCGGACATGCAAACAAAAGAAATCAAACATGTAAACAGAGAAAGACAGGCACTTTAGACATTCAAACCAACAAAAACAAATTCTTCGACTAGCAAACATCAGCCCAGGCCTTCCCCTTGAGGTAGATCCCGTTTGTTTTCTATTCTGAGTTTTTTTGGTTTTCCCTCCAAAATTAAACCCCTCCCCCTCCCTCCCCTGCCCTCAGAAAATGGGGAACGAAGGGCCTCTGAGCCTTCCCCTTGAGGCAGATTCCCGTTTACTTTCGATTCTGAGTATTTTTGGTTTTCCCTCCAAAATTGACCCCCTCCATCTCCTGCCCCTCAGAAATGGAGGAACGAAGGACCTCTGAGCCTTGCCCATGAGACTGATCCCGTTTATTTTCGATTCTGAGTATTTTTGGTTTTCCCTCTGAAATTGACTCCCCCTCCCCTGTCCTAAGAAATGTGGGAACGAAGGGCCTCTGAGCCTTCCCCTTGAGGCCAATCCCATTTATTTTCGATTCTGAGTATTTGTGGTTTTCCCTCCAAAATTGACAAATCCTACACTCCAATTTGCAAATCTCATTACCCTTTTTTAAATGTCAATCAAATAATTCTGATTATAGTGTCCAATTTTTTAATAACAAAAAAAAACCTGTCTGCTTTTCAAAATGTTCGTATTTGGAACTCTGTCAGTTAACACTAAGAAGTGAATTGGGTAATCCTCTGGCAATAACAAAAGGCTTAGCAGTGATTACGTGTAATTTTCGATCCCATTGCTGGAGACAATTCAATCAGACTCGAGTTGTGTAAATGGAATTTCTTTTTGCAAATTGAGTTAGCTTAATGCAAATGAGATATCATTTTGATATCTCTAATAGTGTATGCGATACTGGGCTTTATTCAAATCACGTATCAAGTTATCAAAAAATATTTGAATATATTAAGTTATAGGCAATACTGGTTTAGAAAAACTAGAATAGTGACATAATTTCACTTTATCGACCCTCAAATTCCATTATGTGAGAGGATTAAGAATTATTTATTTAACAGAAATCCTCGCTTTTTGAATGATCATCAAGTAAAGAAAAAATCACATGGAATAAAACAGCAGAGTCCCTCAAACCCCTCCCCCTCCCCTGCCCTCAGAAATGGAGTAACGAAGGGCCTCTGAGTCTTCCCCTTGAGGAAGAACCCAACATGGGAGGGAACATAAGCCCTTATAATAACATGGGAGGGAACATAAGCCCTTTGAATAACATGGGAGGGAACATAAACCCTTATAATAGAATGGGAGGGAACATAAACCCTTAGAATAGCATGGGAGGGAACATAAGCCCTTAGAATACCATGGGAGGGATCATAGAATAGCATGGAAGGGAACATAAGCCCTTAGAATAACATGGGAGGGACCATAGAATAGCATGTAAGGGAACAAAAGCCCATAAAATATCATGGGAGGGAACATTAGCCCTTGTAATAGCATAGGAAGGAACATAAGCTCCTAGAATAGCTTGGGAGGTAACAAAAGCCTTTTAAAAGCATAGGAAGGAACATAAGCTCCTAGAATATCATGGGAGGGAACATAAGCCCTTAAAATAGCATGGGAGGGAACAAAAGCCCTTGTAATAGCATAGGAAGGAACATAAGCTCCTAGAATAGCATGGGAGGGAACATAAGCCCTTATAATAGCATGGGAGGGAACATAAGCCTTTTAATAGCATAGGAAGGAACATAAGCTCCTAGAATACCATGGAAGGAAACATAAGCCCTTAAAATAGCATGGGAGGGAACATAGAATACCATGGAAGGAAACATAAGCCCTTAAAATATCATGGGAGGGAACATAGAATAGCATGGAAGGGAACATAAGCCCTTAAAATATCATGGGAGGGAACATAAGCCCTTCTAATAGCACAGGAAGGAACAAAAGCCCTTAAAATATCATGGGAGGGAACATAGAATAGCATGGGAGGGAACATAAGCCCTTAAAATAGCATGGGAGGGAACATAAGCCCTTGTAATAGCATAGGAAGGAACATAAGCTCCTAGAATAGCATGGGAGGGAACATAATCCACCCAAATCCATAAGTACATGCTCAGAAAAGGTACCAAGGAACATAAGACAAGCAAATAACACAGGAAGGAACATAAGGCAAGCAAATAACATGGAAATTGCTATACCTCCGTCAGAATCCAGAAGGCGCATACTACTAGTTTTTGGAAAGGCATGCCTGCCTAGAGACCAAGGGGACCTAGGCCCCACAGACCAAGGGGACCATTCACACAGACCAAGAACAACATGTTTTTCGGTCCATCTCTAGTAGCCTATTCCTAGGCACCTCCCCTCTCTCAACGAAAATGTGCGGTCCGTTTAGCCAAGGCAACAATCTAGATCTAGAAAAAAAGTCTAATTTCTCAGTCTAATTTTTTGTTGTAACTTAGAGCTCCTTGGCCGAGGAGCCTAGTGGTGCGATTTCCAAGCCGTTCATATTAAAATATTTTTGACTCTTTTTGGCCCATTCTTACGGGAACGGGCCAATTGAGGTCAGTACGTAAATTGTGGTCCCTTGGGGTTCGTTATTCTCGTACATTGAGGTCCTTTTGGCGTAAAGACTTGAGACTATAAGGTTTGGCCCGACGAGAAAGCTTTTAGCCTTTTTTGGCTCCAGCAGGTGTAAAGGTAAAGAGGTATAAAATGCGGTACAAAACCAAATTGTCCGTTTGTCCAAAAATTGTCCAGTAGTCCAAACTGGTGGTGTTGATCTCTAATTCATGGTCCTTTCACCACGAAATCAGTTATTTCTTTAAAAAAGGCTAATTTTTATATGTTTTATATTATGTTTTTATGATCTAGGATCGGAACTTTGATCGGATGTCCATGTGGCTACGAGGATATATACCCTTAGCCGTTCCTTAGATATTGTTTGCTAACCACTGAACTAGTTCCGCTTCCTAAGAGGGGATCATGCCAAAAACTAATTTTTATATATTTTATATTATGGTTTTTATGGCCCGGAGACTTAATACTGCAATTTTCAAACAGAATATAGATGGCACAGTTTCTTACCCATTTCTAGACTTTCTAACACTTCCTACAAACATAAATATGTTGTCTCATTAGCTTAGACAATGATCGCTGAAATTTTTAAACTTACGGGAAAAAAGAATTTTCGGGCCCTTCTTGGGTCAAAGTTTTTAGGGAAATCAATGTGTGTTTATCCATTTTCCCCTATTCATTGGGACCCTCTTATTCCGAAGATTTAAGTATACAAGTTTCAAGTTTATCTGAATGAAGCTTTCCGCCCCTTTTTAGACCCAATTTGGGGGGCCCGTGCCCTCAAAAGATTTTGTTTCGGCGTATTAAATTCCACTTAGCCCAAAGACAGCTGTAACTTTCAAACTATGCACCCTCCTCAACAACAAATGTACAACCTTAATGCCCCAGTCGCCGGAATTTTAGAGCCGATTTGGGGTCCAAAAACATATTTGTAAACAATTAGCAATTTCTGGAAACATATTTAGCCTATTAAACCTCTTGACTATTTGGAGAAAGTGGCCAATTCAAAATTTTGATTGGATGTCCATGGGAACTACAAGGATAAATACCCTTAGCGGTTCCTAAAATATTCCTTATATTCCTTAAAATTTCTTAAATTTCCTCGCAACCAACAAGCACACAGTGTGTTTTTTGTTCCCATAGTGTCTTCCCACTAAATATCTCCTTAAAGTTTACTTTAATACCCTAGGCTTTTTTGGAGACCCAGGATCAAACATGCCCTCTTTTCCAATAAAAAATCTTATTCGTTAATAAGATTGCGTAATCTTATTCGGGCAAATTGCGTAAGTTAAAGCCTTTGTCCTGGGGGCTGGAGGGGTGGGGGAGTTGTCAACTCCAAAAGCATAGCTGTTTGATCTTTAGACTATTTTGGACAAAATGGCTATCTCAGAATTTTGATTGAATGCATCTGGGTAAAAAAGGGTGTGGGGGGGGGAGGGGGGGGGGTTGGTCTTTTGACTCTTAGAACATTTTGATTAATAGAAATATCTTGATAGTTTATTAATCTATACTCTTCTAGACACAGAAGGGTCAGGCAAATGTCCTTCGTTCGGTTCTGCCACGCGTCAATTACATGAGGAATCACATATTGGGATCGAATGACCCCTCGCTCAACTTCCTATAGGCCATAACTCCTTACGAGGAACTAAAAAAAGGATAAAGAAGTAAAATGGAGATGCATCGCTATTCTACGCTAGAGCATAAAGTATGAGGTGCTATTTGCTCATCAGAACAATCACCCGATGCCCAACTCTATATATAGGTGGGAAATGATTGCACCGTATAATTATCTGTACATGTCAGTGCCGTCACTCCTGTGGGTGCAAGCGTCCAGAATGAGAGTTAAAAATTTAAAATAGTAATATTTATAATAGTATAAATATATATACTATAATATAGTAATATTTTTAAATATATAATATTTATAATATTTAAATAGTAATATTTATAATAGTGCTACTTCCGTAATGATATTCTACTGAATTATTGACAACTTTCACCTTATAGCGATTACAAAGGATTTTCTTTGAATGTCCAATAAATTACAGTCAACTACCATAGTCGTGATATTGTAATAGGATTCAAACTCTTATTAAATAAATGAAGTGCTTAGTAGAAGCCGAAGGGAAAGCTAGTAATTTGCAAAGAAATTTAATTTGTTGCTGGATTTGAACGTGATATACTTAATCGTTTGCGTGTACTAAATTGTTATTTTATTTCTTTGCAACCGTACCTAAATGTTTCTAGGAAGGGGGGTAACTCACAAGATATTTCAAATGTTTTTTTTTTAAGTTTTTTTAAACACAATTGAAAGGAAACAACAACGAACAGAAAATTATGTGTTTATTTATGCATTAAAAATCCCTTTCCCTTTAGTAAAGCCCTTTTAAATCTAACGGTAAGGTAATAAGAGTAATAAGGAAAATGGGTAATAAGTATCGAAAGGGTAAGATAAAACACTTTCTCCTTGGTTTTATTTACGATTTGGTTAAAATTACTTAATTCCCTTTAGCTTTTTTTCATGTTGTTGACTTTTATTATTATTTTTCCTGGTTGCTAAAAAAAATTATCTATGTAATTGAGTTTGGCTGTCAAAATTAAAAAAAAGAGCCACATCATTTGTTATTTCTTGAAATTTTTTATCCTAAGACTGAAGCTCATTCACGGGCTTTATAAGTTTAATTTCGCGCTATAGAATTAGCATAATTTTCCCGTTTATACGCCAAGACTATTGGTCAAAGTTAAGCATAGGGTAGGTGATATTTCGGCTGTTATTTTAAACGTCCTTTTCATGTATTTTTCTTAAAACGTGTTTACATATAGAAACACAAAGGAACAAAAATAACAAAGATAAAAAAAAAAACATTTTTAACCTTCCTTTTTAATTACTAAAAATTTAGAATGATCTACAAGTCTTTAACTTCTTAAAATGTGTGTTTTTTTTTGGTTTTTGTTTTTACAAATATAGAGCTATCGAATCGTCCTCTGTCATAATCCAAGTGTTTGACTAGTTTGCAAATGTGCATGTGCCACTCAACCCCCGCTTAGCACAACCCCCGTTAAAATCAACCCATTAAATTCAACACTCGTTCAACTCAACCCTTGTTCAACTGGTGCCGCATTTAGCTCGACCCCCATTCAATTCAACCCCAGTTTAACTCAGTTCACATTCAACTCATTCTCCGTGCAAATCAATCCCAAAGAACTCAATCTTATTTAACTAAACCAATATTTAACTCAGCCCCATTTGATTCAATCCTGCATAATTCAACCCTCGTTTAACTCAGCCCCCCTTGCAACTCAATCTCCACTAAACTCAACCATATTCGATGAATTTGCTGTGATTAACCACATCTAACAGAAAAATGCTAATAAGATAAAGGTAGTATCATTAGATTCCTTAGTTTATACTATTTCCAAATATTGTAGGTGCTTTTCTGACAATCCCCCGACCCCCTTATGGTCACAGATACAGTCCTAATAATATGTTTCTCCATTGTTCTGCATCTCGTAATACGTCATGTCTTCTTTATTAGCCGCTTTTCTCCCACTCTTGACTCTGTGAAAAACTTTTCACTAACAGGCTTCAATACAATTTTTGGATAAAAAAATTCTTTGAAATGATTTGAAAATGTGAATGACTACATTGCATATATAGCATTGTTTTACTTTTAGCTTTTAGCATATCCTAGGGCTATATCTGGGACCACGAGTGGGGGGGGGTGTCTTGTTGGAAAACCGATCATGACATTTAAGAAGATATAAAATAAGGAATCTAATTGTATTTTCTATTATTTTATTAGGTTTGTTTCCTTTAAATATGATCAACCATTCAACCCCCCAAACAAATGTACCCCCGTTCAAGCTAACTTAAACTAACCTAACCTGTTTTTTGGGGGATGAATTGAACTCGAATTTAGTCAGAGGTTGGATGAGTTGCATGGGGGTCGACACCAATGAGGGGGGTATGGGGTTGTGTTGAATGGGGGTTAAGTTAAACGATGATTGAGTTAAATGAGGGTTAGTTTGAACGGGAGTTAATATAAAATTAGGGTTGAATTGAACGAGGGTTGAGTTAAATGGATTGAGGTGAAGGAGATTCAGTTAAAAGGGAGGTTGTATTACATGGGAGCCATTTGCGATAGTTTCAGTGTAATTATTTCACAAAGACTAGGAAATACCTTATTAGTTTATTATCACATGCAACACAATAACGTTGCCTGTAGTAAAGGCAATAAGTCTTTCATGTTCTATGGTCGTACCAACACCGCAGGGGGCTCATGCGATTGGAAGTCAGAAATACTACTGCAATTTTTAAGAGCCAAAAGTGATCGGAGAGCATCTAGCCCCTACCTCTACGCCTTCTTTTCCCAAAATGCATCCGATCATAATTTTAAGATATCCATTTTGTTAAAAATAGTGCAAAGGTCATATAAAATTCCTCCAGGGTTGCCACAACCCCCCAGAGACCGGGGGCAAGGGTTGTAAGCTATGCCCCGAGAGCATATATGGTAAGTCATTGGAGGACAACCAGCCCTCCTTAAACTCTTTTCCTCCAAATGGATCCCATCAAAATTTTTAGATAGCCATTTTGTTCAAAATAATCCAAAGGCAAAATAACTATGCCTCTGGGGTTGACGCCCCCGGCCCTTGAGGGTAAGGGCTATAAGTTATACTAGTTGCCCATTGTTAACAAGTAAGCTTTTTATGGAAGGGCTGGTTGTATAAATTTTGGAGGAAGCTCATTTGATTGGAAATTGAAAGCTCTAGCTCCCTTTTTAAGAGTCAAAAGTGATCGGAAGGCAACCAGTCCCCCTCCTACACCCTTTTCCCAAAATCAGGAATAATCATCCAAGAAAACTTTAACATCTATCATTGTCACTGGCTGAAAAGCCATACAATGGATGTGGAAGACTCGACTCTGCTGTACCTAAGTCTTATTTATGGTCTAGACCAGCTTGTTGAATTCGACACTTATATTGGCTCTCATGGATCATTCTGGCTTGGTTGTTTCTTGACTGACCATTCGAGTTCTTTCATTGTCAAAAGCTATCCCTTTCCCTGTGACCATGTGGCGGTCTTAAGCCGTGTAAATCTGACGTTACTTTCGTATGTAAAGTACAAACGGATCATAAGGCAGGTAACACAGAGTAGACTGGGATGGACAGCAAAACTGCTTATCAGCAAAGCCATGGAGTAAGTATACAAAAGAAGAATCAATTAAAGCAGTATCACTCTGTGAAAAAGTGGTTACAGAAGCTATTGAGCAACTTGTCCAATCAAAGACAATTCAAGTCTCTTCTCGAGATAAGCTGACACGATATCCAATATTGTCCTCAAAAGATATGCCCCTTAATTTACTGGTCCTCTTGCCTCTGTTTCACAAATTCTTTGCAGTGGGAACACTCCCGAAAGCCTGAAAAGTTGCTCCTATAGTCCCTGTCTCAAGGGCAGATACTGGCCTTACTAATGTAGGGTCTTATCGGCCAGTCAGTTTCCTGTCCTGGACAGGAAAAGCTTATTAGAGCGTAATCAACAATACCCTTTATCAGTACCTTGAGTCACGCCACTCATTGGCTGACACCTTGCCTTAGACCTTAGATCCTCCTGTGCCTCCAGAGGCGCTTAGGGCATCCAAAAAACAGTCGCCAGTCATCTCTCATCGCTGCGGCCCCCCAGACATCGTCCCATTCAGGTTGGATTGAGGCATTGAGGTTTGCGAGGTCAGCCCGGTAGCTGCGTCGTAGGGTATTTTTGGGGCGTCCTCTTCTTCTGGTACCACGTGGCTGCCACTGAAGGACCACCTTCGGTAGTCGAGTTTCAGACATGCGGATTACATGACCAAGGTATCTCCACTTCCTATATTTAATAACTTTGGTTACCGATGTCTTCTGTCGTATGGTAGCGTTTGTTACTTTTTGGGACCAGTGGATATTTAGAATGTGCCTTCAGCAAATATTTTTGAACGTGAGAAGTTTGTTTTCAAGCATTTGGTCTATGTGCCAAGTTTCAGAACCATATCAAAGCATTGAGAGGACGTTGCTGTTGAACAGCCTCAGCTTGAGTCGAAGAGAGTACTTCTGGCTGCGCCAAATTTGAGACAGTTTTCTGAAAGATGTATTAACCTGGCTCATTCTTAGCTTTACTTCTCGCTGACACGATACTGAATTGTGGATGGTAACTTCCTAAGTACTTGAACTCTACGACTTTCTCTTTCATTGGGCTTTTGCATCGTAGGTCGAGTGGAGATCCAGTGTTCGCCATACTTTTGGTTTTGCTGGTATTCTTTTTAAGGCCAAAAGGTTCGGCAGCGTCCCTGACTTGGTTAAGGTAATGCTGGAGCTTTTGTTTTCAGGAATCTAGGAGGCTGATATCGTCAGAAAAATGAACATTTCCAAGTCTCTTATTATCCAACTGGATCCCATGTCCATCGCAGGTCGGGAGAATATAATCAATGATAAGAATAAATAGGAGTCTTTATAGCACACAGCCATGTTTGGCACCTTTCATAATACGAAAGTACTGGGTACTCCTGTCGCTTGTCTTTACGCAACATTCTGAACTTTTGTAGAAGGGTCCAATATTTTGAATAAGGTTACTGGAAATGACGTAATATTGGAGAGTCTTCCAAAGTGTTTGGGGATCTATCGAGTCGAAAGCTTTCTCGAAGTCTATAAAGACCATGTAAAGCTTATTATGCCATTCATTCGCTTCTTCTAGCAGCATTCTAAGAGTAAATACAAAATCAGCGCATGATCAGTTTGGCCGGAATCCATGCTGTTTATCCTGGAGATGTTCGTTCTACGCTGGTTGGATTCTGTTAAGGAGTATAGTCACCAAAAGTTTGTTAGGTATAGATACAAGGCTGATACCTCACCAATTTTCGCAGTCTGTATCCTTGCCTTTTTTGAATATTTTAGCGAAAGTACTTTTTGTCCAATCCTTAGGAAATTCTTATGTTCTCCAGATTACAGAGCACAAACTGGTCCATATAACTATGCTTGCAGCTATTAAGCATTTAATCATCCGCAATTTGGTCTTCCCCAGGGGACTTTCCAGACTTCAGCTTCTTAGCCGCTTTTAGTATCTCCCCACCAGAGGGCACTTTAATATTGACGGCTAGATTTAGAAATGGCGTGTCTGGTATATCTGGAGGATCCGCAGGTGGTGGTCTATTTAACAGTTTTTCAAAATGCGTCGCCCAGGCTTCTTTCACATTATTATGGTCAGTAAGAAGTCGTTCAAACTCATCTTTGACAGGTCCATCTGTCTTTGGACGTTTTCCGACTATCGTATTGGTGATGCGGTACACAGACCGAGAGTCTTTTCGTCTAGCAGCTTCTTCAGCCTTCTGAGCCTTCTGTTCAAGGCTACGACGTTTATCAGCACGGACGCTCTTCTTTATAGCCTTATTAAGAATAGCAAACTTTACTTCAAGAGGGTGGCTAGCATCAAGGGAAAGAGTGTTAAGAATATAGGTCTTCTTGTCACCCATCTTCACGATCAGATATTAGAATTTGACATATACCTATTCATCCTTTGGCGAATTTTTCATACCAAGTGTTTCATCGACAGTATCATTGTAGGTTTGCCTGATAGCAGTCCAAGCTGTATCCGGACTTTCATCTCGTAGCAGACCCATGGTTTCAAATCTGTTGGTCAGTTTTAACACAAACTGTGACCGAATTTCTAAGTCACTCAGTTTTTCGCAGCCATAGGGCCGTTGACAATTATCCTCACCTTTCTCGGGGCTGACAACTTTACTCTGATTTTTGCAGCAATCATTGGCTGACACACAATACGGTTTTCGTAGAAAATGGTCTATGTTAAGCTGTCTAACTGTGCAGTACCAAGAGTGGGCTTGGCTCCTGTCTCATGAATATGGCATTCGTCTTCTCTCCTTTGATATCGCAAAAGCCTTTGATTTTGTATGGCACAAGGGCCTTCTATTCAAACTAAAAGCCTATGGAGTTAATGGTCGGCTATTTTAGGTATATGACATAGATCTCTTTCGTCAATGTTCAATGTGTGTTGTACTTGACGGATTAATTTCAAAAGAACGCCTGGTTATAGCCGGAGTACCGAAAGGAAGTATTCGTGGGCCGACTCTTTTCCTGGTGTTCATAAGCGATCTAGGGGATAGCCCTTTTGAAAAAACCTCACCACTTTGCTGACGACACGGCGACAAAGATCTCCATCGTGAAAGACAAAGATCTCAACAATCCCCATATGGAGCTTTAGGTTGATTTAAAAAAAATTGAGGTGTTTGTTAGGATGAATGGCAATTCAGTTTCAATGCATTACAAACAAAACAGCTCTTAATTTTTGAAGGCCAGGAATAAGAAGAATCACACTGTTGTCATTTTCAAAGGAGAGGCAATAACAAGATTAGACAAACCACGCCTTCTTGGAGTTCATTTTTCATCAAATCGGACATGGGCTGAACACCTCAGCAAAGTGAGATCCTCTTGCTAACGGAAGTTAAGATTTGTCTCAAGATGCAAAAGCCACCTTCCTGACGAGTATATTTTGACACTATTCACGTCATAGAACAAGCGTGTCCTCTCTTTGCTGGTGCTCCAATTAGCCACAGCACTCCTCAACAACGTCTTCAAACCCGAGCAGTTCGCACAGCAATTTCTAACAACTATGCAGTCTATGACCCAGGATCATTTGACGTGGAGTCAATATCGGTGTTCCATAGATGCATGCATTGTCCTTTAGCAGACGAGGCATCGAAACTCATTACAGATAGAATAAAGCCTTTGTGGTCAACTCACCAAAGTACAGCTCGGCAGGACTGCCTCGGGTAGGGAATAGCCCGCCAGGAATATTTGAAGACGACTTTTGCCCGACGATCCGTCACCGCATGGTATGGCCTCACCGTACAGGTAATCCCGGAAAATCCTTATATCCTTCTCTTGAGGCGTTCAAGAGCAGGTATAATAAATACCTCAAAAGCAAAAAGTGAGGTAATTACCAGGATTAGCAGCATGTCATCACTTGTGATGGAGCCGTGAAGCCTGTAATAAAAAACTGTGCAGGCACTTGATTCAGCCGATAGAAAAGCTTTACTGAAGGTTCTATCTTTGTATCGTATACAAGAATTACATTAATGTGATTAGTGCCATGCACAAGAACAACATTGCTCTGGATAAGGTAGGAAGCTGTGTTGACGCTTATACTGCATATTGCGGTGTAATTTTGAGGGAAATACCGCACGATTTTCTCATGATACCACATACCGCCATTATACCGCGAAATGGCTTACTGCCGCATTTATATCGAGTAACGTCATCGTACAGGGAAAGGGGATAATTTTTGCTCTCAACTTCTAATGTAAGACATCAGGCCCCGGAAAAACGGGCTCGGAATTCTGACTAATAAAGAATTTTGGACAAATAAATTTGGATGACTTGGATATAGCGGTGTATTGGCGCTGTGTTCTCGCAACCAAATCATTTGCAGGATGCGTTATGTTAGAAAACATTTTGAAAATTATACAGTACTCTTTTCCATGAGGCCTGGCACGTCAGTTAAAAGTTAGTTGTAGCAATGGCAAGGTGAAGCTAAGGCAAGGACTTCTTGGGTGGATTCTTAAAGTAAAAGCCAATGTTACTTCGAATGACTACATTGCTATGAGTCAAAATACTCTTTACAGCGTGGCCAATGTAATCTTTGGCGAATCTCCTGACAGGCCGTGTGATTCCGATTGACCTTTGTCTGTCAACCTGAATGTTTTTTTTAACGTTAGCATTACCTTTAATAGGATGACTCTCATTAAAACATAATCATGGTCATAGTAACTGTTTTTTCTTATCCTTTTTTACGTCTCATTTTCTAGAAAACGGCATATCTGTTCATGGAACCTGATTTCATGGAACATGGAACCCCATTTACAATCCTAGTTCTCACGTTTCCAAACGTCCTCAACATTTGGTTTGGATGCGTACTTCAGTTTTTTTAAACTGGAGATCCCCCAGTGATGGAGTCAGGCTTTGGAAGGGGGGGGGGGTCCATCAAGAATCAAAATTAAACTTCTGCTTGGGTATTTTTAATTGTAGAAACGGGTTTCGCCGAATCCTTTATTTTGGAGAGGGGAAGGGATGAAAAGATATGAATATATTCAAAATGCAGACTGTGTGGATGTTTTTTGTTTGTTTTTTTGCTTTAGTAGGCAAATGGTATTCTCCCGGAAAAAGGTGAAAAATGCAAAACAATATTATTGCAAACTACATTATTATTTACGTTTAACTCTTTAAAGTCTATTTTTTTAGAGTAAGTTGTGTAAAAACTCTTACAATGGCGCGAAAGCTCTAAAATAAAAAAAGGAAAAAAAAACAAAAAAATCGGCAATGGGGAATGACATTTTGCATGTTTGCTGAGACGGAAACAGTTTTCAAGTCTAACATTTTCATCTTTTACACCACTTCCAGACTATACACTATCTTTGAAAATATAACGGAGAACTGGAAACGCAAGCGCAGCCCCTTTTTTCGTTTTCAAAACCTGTAAGTCAGGGGGTAAAAAAAATAGAGAAATAGGACAATAAACGATAGTAAGGACTGCTTTTCTGAAAAAAAATTCCGCAGAAAATAAACAAAAAGGGTTTAATGAATTTTTGATGTCTTTAAGAATAAGAAAAACTAGACGTTTCTACTTGTTATTTTCAAACCAGGTTTTCCTCTATTAGTGATCAAAGACGGACGAGAATGTTGAAAATCGGCAAGAAACTTTTAAATTTAGTGTTAAGTTTAGTGTTAAATTTGCCGCAAAAAAGAAACAAAAAGGGATTGATGAATTTTTAATTTGTTTTAGAATAGAAAAAGCTAGATAGTGCTACTCGCTATTTTCAGATCAAGCTTTCCCCTATTAGTGATTAAAGACGGACGAGAATGCTGAAAATCGGCAAGAAACTTTTAAAATTAGTGTTAAGGACTGTATTTTTCCCTTGCATGTGAGGGCGGGAGAGGTTTGCGTGTTTCGCTTCCACTTGGCAATTTCTCCCTTTTTTGGGAAAACTTCAGGGTAAAATCTGCCACTTTAAAACAAAGTAAACTTTAGCAAAAGACATTTACAAGGAATTAGTTGATTTTAAAAAGCTGAGTTTCCTTCTAAATAGCAACGACATGGGTTTATTACAGGCATTAAAATTCACCGCAAATGTTTCCCAATTTTGGTAGGAAGGATGCCGCAAAATCACCGCTTTTTATCCGACCAGCACCGCTTTATGATGCCTGTATAGTGGCAACACTGGTAATAAGTGCGGTTAGTAGCTGGTTTGACGTTGAACCAGATGTTAAGAAGAATTCGTGTCCCATCCCCGTTTTGATGGGTCACTCTGATGAACTCTTCCCTATGGAGCGTTACAAAGGCTTTGGTAGACATGGCATCAAATTGGAATATAAAATTTTCTTATATTTTGATCATGCAGATGATTTGAGTGTCCAAGATAAAAATACTAGAAAAATGAGGGAAATGAATAAATCAAGAGAAGGTAAAAACATTCATTTAAAATCTAATTGGTTTCAAGTTAATGCTAAGAAGACTAACTCACTTAGACAGTAACGATAATGGCCAAGCTTTATTCTAAAATGTGGGCTTTGAAAGGCTGAGGAAGTTTTGCTAATGTTTTCTGGAGGAACAATCCTCCGAGGATCTCCGAGAAGACTATCCAAAGGATAGTCTCCGGTACTCGTTTGACCCACCTTATGTCACACAATTATCTGTAAAAAAAATTCCATTTTCTAGGGCTGTAATAAAAGAAAAATTAAGATGGCCAGGCCATGTGTTGCGGACGAATCGTGGCAGACTGCCAAAGATTATGCTTTATAGCCATCCATCGAGGACGAAAAAAAGCACGTAGTCCCGAAATGGAGCGGAGAGAGGTCACAAAGATGGATGTTAAGAAAATTTAAACTTCTTGAGAGAAAGTAAACAGTGAAGCTTTAATCATATTCGTGTTGAATAGGATCGTTTGCAGCCGTTCTGGCCTCGGGCAGCTTGGTGTTACGTTAGTTGTTAGTAGTAGTAGTAGCGGTCATAGTGTATTTTTATGCTATATCTGAAACATATTTACCAATGCTTACTTACTTACCCTATATTTTGCCTTTATTTGTCTGTATATAACTTATGCTTGCTACGCTCTTACCTTATACTCTTGCAATGTGTAGTTTACATTTACAGATTATACTTTTATTTACTTTAAACCTTTTTTCGTGTTATTTTCTTATGCTATTGTAATACTTAGAGTTTATGCTCTCATTGTTAGTACTCATATCTTATTCAATGTCTTACTTACACTTTCAATACCAGGGGACCAAGCCACCGTCATTTAGGGGACCCGGGACCGTCTTTCTCTGGAAAGAAAGAGGTTTTTTTTTAATTTCCTTCGCAACTTTAAACAAATTGAAACGTTATATTGTAGTGCAGTATATAAATATATTTAGTTATAATATATTAACAAGATTGAAAAAATCTTTGTTTTGGCATTTTCAATTTAAAAAAATTCAAGAAAACCAACCAAATATCCCCCACCCCTAAATTCCGAGAAATACATGTTTTGTATTTTCTTTAAAATCGAAAAAATCTTTTCCCTCTTCTATATTTTCATGAATTGGTTCCCCTGAACTATACAAAGGAAAAAAAAACCCTTAATTTTCTAAATACCCAGTCCAAAACATACATGTTGAGTTGGGTACTATTTATCTAAATGTCAAAACCTCAACTGATCACTTTATTGATATTGCCTAATTAACCAAGCAATTGCTGCACATAAAATTTGATTAACCTTGTCCCTTAATAGCAAAGTATGGTTCACAAAGAAACCGCCTACTTTGTTTCGTTATGACATCTGATTGCCACCTCAATCCCATCTATTAAAAGTAGCCTGTGTCTATGGGTCTCTAATTTCAGTCAGTAGACGATTAATGAAAAATACAAGGGGATTAGGAGAGGAAAAGAAGTTGTGACCTATATAGGTCACTTTTTCACACTGGAAAATGGGAGTAAAATAATTTTATGGAAAATTTATAAATCTGTTTTCGAGAACATATATACATATATACATATATATATATATATATATATATATATATATATATATATATATATATATATATATATATATATATATATATATATATATATATATATATATATATATATATATATATATATTGCTAGTTTAATCAGATAGGTACACTTGCTTACCTACACTATATTTTACTTAGACTTCCCTATACTTAATTATACTTACTGTTCTTACACCTTGTGTTCTTACAGTACTCTGTTTGTGCTTTTATTTAGTTCAAGGTTCTTATTATGTTTTTTCCTTCTGATGTTGAAATACTAATCTATGGTATTTCACTATAGCGTTTTTAAGAACGTCCAGCCTTTTTATTGCTCTCATGAGTAATAATTTGCCTTTGGCTCCTCTCAATGCTTCCTGAGTGAATACTTTCTAATTAAGATTTAGACCAGTGTAAGTCAGCAGTCTCTATCAAGTACCCCTTGACAGTCATGAGCGACCGGGAAACTTTCCAGAAGGGGGAATAAGCCTTACGAAGAGCTTTGTTTTTCTCAAGATTCTTACGGAAATGTTTCCTATAGAAATATAGTTATTTCTATAGTTATTTTAATGTCATCTTTTTTTGTGTGAGTTCTCACTAACCTGTGCTTTCTCGCCCAGCGTTCATGCTGACAGTAATCCTGTAATTTATTCATTTATCCATCTAGTAGCCTTGCTTCAATGGCGGAGATAAAGAAGCCCGTGAACAGCGATTCAAATTGGTGTACCGCAGTACATTTTTCAAAGAGAAAAAGAGTGTTTCCTTGAAAAAAATATTGGGCCTAAAAAACTTTCTTGTCTTTTTACTTGTTTAAAATTTCCTTCAAAAGAACCAATAAGGTTTTTGTTCTTTTTATTGACTTTACATTAACTAAATTTAACATAGTAACAAAAACAAAATACAAAAAAAATTTGATGCTGCCTTGGATAATGGTAAACTCTGGAGAACCTTTAATCTTAGATCTCTGGATGTTATTTGGTTAATCTTTTTTGAAGGGAAGAATCAATAATCACTTGAGAAGAAAATGCTAAAAAAAAAATATTTTTTTTTATTTTATCCAATCCTCGGGAAAATGTACCGTTTTATGTACATGAATATATATATATATATATATATATATATTTTTCTTATACTTACTGAAAGAACAGGAGGTATAATTAGGTATAAGCAAGTCTAAGTAAACATAGTGTAAGTAAGCAAGTGTACCTATCTGATTAAACAAACAATAATTATATACGAATTTAATTCATGAATTTAATTTGTGGAGTATGACGATAATATACCCCATGCATTTACATATGCGTTAGCCTCGATGCTTTTAATTTTCCCCGTACTCAATTTGAGCTTACCAACAGTAGTATGTACCCCAATACTCCGGCCAGCTGACCCTTCAAGTCATTTGAATGATATGGAACACAGAGGTAAGGACCTTATTTGTGCAATACAGATTGGACAATCCAATTTGGGTCATTGACCTACTTACAGACATGTATCTGACTTCCTGTCGGGATTTGATTAAGATATATTCAACCTTCACAAGTCAATTGATTCAAGTACAGAAAAGCGATGACCACTTAAGTAAACCACTTAAGACCACTTAAGCTTATTGGATTTCAAATTGGACTAATAGAATTTATGATATAGTATTGAATTTGACAGCATCTAAAACATATCCGTAGTAGAACCGCGTGTATCATCATATTCATTGGAACGAGTGCTCATATCAACACTTCTATTTGAGGAGACTTATGGTTATCCATGTTCAACCTCCGTGGGCCTCAGTGCCCCTCCCCCATCTTTTTGCTCCCCCCCTGTTTTGTACTATTTTTTGAAGTTATTTGTTTTTTACTTATAAATTTTTTCCACTTTTTTCATGTTTTAAAGTGACATGAAATATACTTAAAACAAAAGAAAATGCACTTGTAACATTTTTGAAATACGAAATGAAGATGATATAGATACGTTAGTTATGTTTTTTCCTATTAGAAAAATGATGTTTGTATTAACACTTTTTCTTTCTTTTACCTTAATTTTTTTTGGGACACTACTATCAGCTCACAAGTGGTTTACATGAGTGTGAAATAGGTGAATTAGATTTTTACCATAGTCTGAGAGAGATGAATTGAATTCTTTTTTTGATCTAGAAAAATATGAGGTGGGAATTTATCAAGATTCACTCAAACACAGACACCACTATCAGCTCGCAGTTGTTTTACTAAAGACATATTAAGTGGGAATTTATCGAGATTGAGTAAAACACAATCACTACTATCGGCTCACAAACCGTTTACTAAAGTGTGAAATAGGTGAATTAGAGTTTTTACCATAGTCTTTGAGGGATGGATCGAATTCTTTTTAGATCTAGAGAAATATGAAATGGGAATTTATCAAGATTCACTGAAACACAGACACCACTCAGCTCAGAATTGATTTACTAGAGTCTGAGATAGGTGAATTAGATTTTTACCATAATCAGAGAGAAATGAATCGATTTTTTTTATAATTAGAGACATATGAAGGTGGAATTTATCAAGATTCAGTCAAACACAGACAAAACTATTAGCTCACAAGTGGTTCACTTGAGTCTGAAATAGGTGAATTAAATTTACTGAAATATGTGAAATTTACTAGAGTCTGAAATAGGTGAATTAGATTCTACCATAGTCTGACAGAGGTGAATCAAATCCATTTTAGAGTTAGAGACATATGGACTGGGAATTTATCAGGATTAACTCAAATACAGACACTACTATCACCTCACAAATGGTTTACTAGAGTCTGAAATAAGTGAATTAGATTTTTTTACATAGTCTCAGACAGATGAATCGAATTCCTTTTTGAGTTAGAGATATTTGAACAGGGAGTTTATAAAGATTCACTCAAACACAGAAACTACTATCAGTTCACCATTTTTACCATAGTCTGAGAGTGATGAATCATTTTCTTTTTAGAGTTAAGGACATATGAAGTGGTAATTTATCAGAATTCACTCAAACACGGACACTACTATCAGCTCACAAGTGGTTTACTAGAATCTGAAATAGGTGAGTCAGATTTTTAATATAGTCTGACAGAGATGAATCGGATTCTTTTTAGAGTCAGAGACATATGAACTTAGAATTTATCAAGATTCAATTCAATTCAATTTACTTATAACCTGTCAAAACAAAAAAGGGCGCAAGTCCCCTAAATGACAGAGTACATAAGAGAAACAAAAGAAAAAAGACAAGAAAACTTATACACTGAACAAAAATAAGTAGTTTTTACAATCATAATAATCATAGACTGAATCACAAATCATATCATAATCACAAGATAAGAAATAAATCAAAATACATAAAAAAAAATCATAAAAATAAAGAGGACCAATCATAATTTAGTTTACAGGCGGAAGATTCAAAATCTTTTATATTTTTATCAATAATTGTCGAAGGGAAAATGAGCTTAATTTTTAGGGACAAAAAAGAGTCACTAGTCCAAGGGGGCATATGTAAAACAAATTTAGAAAATTTAAAATAAATCCAATGAACCAGTTTTTTTTTGAAGCAGGAAAAAATTGCCAAAAAGGAGACAGAGCAAGAAGATGAGGCACAGTTAGACTATTTATAAAGTTTGGAAAAATGGAAATGACTAAGGTGTGTAACGTTAGAGACAAGTAACGCATAAGCTAACCTTGTCTTTTTTTCAAGATTTTGAATGGCAAGCTTAATAGTTTCCTTAATTGAATTTCCAATGGGCATTCCCAAGTAAATAAGGCTTTTAGAGAGGGGGATACAAGTTTCAGTAAGTTGGAGGGATTTATCAGAGTATCCTTTGAGGTTGAAACCGACAGCTACAGTTTCATCCACATTAAAACTTAATCCAATCTGCTGATATTGTAGTTTTAACTTCAAAAAAGTGCTCTCACAACCAGAGAAAGTGCGACTCGGATTTAGGATATCATCAGCATACGTAAGTAAAGAGACGTCTAAACCTCCGTAAATACAGGTGGACTCAATAGAACTTTGAGCTGGAATGACTGATTTATTAAAAAGCGCGGGGGAAGTGAGACCTCCTTGTCTAACGCCCTTTAGCACATTAAAAAATTCTGAACCACGCTTCATTTTGGCACGAAGATGTTTATACATGCATCGAAGACACCTTATAACTGAGAAGTCAACCCCTCTCTTTAGAGCTTCTACCAAAATCTGGGCAAAAATACACGAATCAAATGCTCTGGCAACGTCCAGTGAACATAGAACAATACGCCGGAACCTTCCACATCTGCAAGAACCGTAAAAAGGGAAAAAAGAGCATGCTCACGACTAAGTTCTTTCCGGAAACCGAACTGATGCGCAGGCACAGAACACTTTTGGGAAATATCTTTAAGAATAACAGACTCAAATATTTTAAAAGTGGTGCTTGGGACGGTTATAGGCCGATATGATCGACAATCATCGATATCAGTTTTCCCTTTTTTTAGTATAGGCATTCATCTGGTCAATACAAAACTGTTGAGGCACAATACCAGAAGAAATAGACATTTGAAAAAGTAACGAAAGGTGCTGCAACAAAAGACTGCTACAATGTTCAAAGTGTTTAGCAGATATTAAATCAACACAGATAGAAGATTTTTTCTTATTTTTTTTTACATTCAAACGCAGACCCTACTATCAGCTAAAAAGTGATTTATAGAATCTGAATTTTCTGGTTTATAAAGTCTGAATAAAGTTTGGAATTTTCTCAACGGAAAGAAAAAAATTTCATGTTCTCTTCTGAATTTTTCTCAATGAAGAGAAAGAAGTCTTACTACATTTCTGAATTTTCGGTAGAAGATAGAAAAAGTTATACTTCGATTCTGAATTTTTCCAAAGAAGAGAAAAAGCTACACTTTAATTCTGAGTTTTCTCGAAAGCGTGAAGAAAAGTTCTAGTTCTCTTCTGAACTTTTCCGTTGAATAGAAAAATTTTAATGTTCAATTGTGATTTTTTTCCAAAAGAAGGGAGAAATATTTTCCAAAAGAGACATATTGAGTAGGAATTTATCAAGATTCTTTCAAACACAGACACTACTATAAACTCAAAGGCAGTTCACTAAAGAAAGAAATAGGTGAATTAGATTTTTACCATAGTCTGTGAGGGATGGATCGAATTCTTTTTAGATCTAGAAAAATATGAAATGGGAATTTATCAAGATTCACTGAAACACAGACACCACTCAGCTCAGAATTGATTTACTAGAGTCTGAAATAGGTGAATTAGATTTTTACCATAATAAGAGAGAGATGAATCGGATTTTTTTTTAGTTAGAGACATATGAAGTGGGAATTTATCAATATTCACTCAAACACAGACACTACTATCATCTCGCAAGTGGTTCACTTGAGCCTGAAATAGGTGAATTAAATTTACTGAAATATGTGAAATTTACTAGAGTCTGAAATAGGTGAATTACATTTTACCATAGTCTGAGAGTCTTACTTCACTTCTAAATTTTCGGTAGAAGATAGAAAAAGTTATACTTCGAATCTGAACTTTTTCCTTAGAAGAGAAAAAGCTACACTTCAATTATGAGTTTTCTCAAGGGCGTGAAGAAAAGATCAAGTTCTCTTCTGAACTTTTCCGTTGAATAGAAAAATTTTAATGTTCAATTGTGATTTTTTTCCAAAAGAAGAGAGAAATGTTGACTCTGAATTTTTTTCGAAGAAGGAAAAAAAGTTATCCTTCAGTTCTGAGTTTTCCTAAAGACGAAAGAGTTTTACTTTGATTCGTAATTTTCTAAACGAACAGAACAAAAAATTTAAAGTTCTCTTCTGAATTTTCTCAGTGAAGAGAAATAAGTCTCATTTCAGAATTTCCGGGAGAAGATGGAAAAATTTATGCTTCGATTCTGAATTTTTTCAAAGAAGAGAAAAATTCCACTTTCTGAGTTTTCTCAAAGAAGTAAAGAAAAGTTCAAGTTATCTTCTGAATTTCACACGGAAGAGAAAAATATTAATGTTCAACTGTGAATTTTTTTTTCCAATGAAAAGAAAAATTTTAAACTTCGGATCTGAGTTTTCCTTAGAAGATAGAAGAAGTTATACTTCTGTTCCGGGTTTCCTGAGAAGAGATGAAGTTCCACTTAAGTTCTGAATTTTATCAAAGAAGAGAAGAAAAGTTAAAGTTCTTTTCTGAATTTTTCAATGCAAGAAAAATGTAAAACTTCCACTCAAATTTTTTTCCAAAGAAGAGAAAAATTTTAAGCTATGACTTTCAATTTTTCAAAGAAGAGAAAAAAGATCAAGTTCTGTTCTGGATTATTTTCTGAAAAAGAGAAAAAGTTACAGCATCAAATACAGCGCATCAGAGAACTTTAGTGTGAAGGTTTCACGCGCCTATCCACAAGAAATGTAGAATTTGTTGCTTTTTTCATAAAAAATAGAGAATTCAACGTGGTAAGATTGATGAATGTGTTCTAGTAGTTCAACAACTTCACAATTTCGTAAAGAGTCGGGGAAAAACCTTAGAAAATCTTTGTTATTCACTGTATCAGTAAATAATCCTCGACTATTTTGCCTTTAATCTACGTTTTGTATTCTATTGAAGCAAATTTGATTTTTGAAAAAGGTGGAAACACTCTTAAGGGATGCAACGGGTCTTGATAAAAGTTACGGCATCAAATTTGCTTCGGTAAATTTAATGTATGGACTGACCGCGGGCAAATTTTGGCCAAACCACCTGGTCAATTAATGATACGAAGGATTCGATCATTCGCGGATTGTGCTTAGATTTTTTTTTTTTTTTTTGTGCATGTATATTTTATGATTTAATGCCATATCTAAAATCGATTGTCTTTTTTTTAATGGCAAATTAGAAACGCCCCCAGTTGTAGGACGACTTTTTGAGCTTGAAAATAAACCGTTAGATGTTTTAAGCATTATCAATAATTCTATCGGACATGTCAACAGTGATTTGACCACAGTGAACCACACAGTAATAAGTAAATATGTTTCTAGTCTGAGGGAGGCTGTCAAGCGGGATGGATATTTTTCAGTGCTCCAATTGAATATCCAGGGTCTTTGTTCTTCAATTGACTATCTAAAACAGATTGTTTCTGATGGGCTACCTGACGTTGTTGGTTTATGCGAGACTTTTTTAGATTCTAAAAATGATATGCTTTTGGATTTGCAAGGTTATAAAATGGAACGACTGAATCGACAAAAGATGGCCAAGGGTGGTCTTGCTTTGTATATTTCTAATAACCTCCCATATTCTCTTAGAATGGATTTATCCAGAAATATCGAAGGTGTCTTTGAGTCACTTTTCGTAGATATTAAATGTGGAGGTAAGGATTTAATTGTTGGTATTATTTATCGATCTTCTAGTGGCTCTATTCCATTGTTTCTACACACCCTTAATGATCTACTGGATACCATCCTAAAACAGTCGACTGAATTAATTATTATGGGAGATTTTAATATAAACTTGATGGATATAAAGTCTTCTGTATCTTTGGATTTTCTGTCGTCCATGCTTGCCGCAGGTACTTTACCTTCTGTATGTATCCCATCTCGCATAACAGAGAGTACGTCATCTCTGATTGACAATATTTTCTGTACGGCCACCTTGATCCAAAATTATGTTTTAGTGAGCGACATTTCTGATCATTTCCCTGTTTACTCTAGATACTGTTTTGATAAACTGACTATTGAGGTTTTGATAAACTGACTATTGAGAGGACTGGTGAGTCTGGTAAGAGGGCTTTTAGGTATGGTGAAGTGGAATTGACATTTCTTAGGTCAAGATTGGCAGAGATTTCTTGGGGTGATTTTGGGATTGATTCTGATTTTGGTTATTTAGTTGATACTTTTTATGAGTCTATTAAAGAAGCTGTTCTTGATATTTGTTTTGTTTCACCTTCTAATCGTAAGTGTAAGAAGGCTTTTCTTCTAAATCCTTGGATTACCCCTGATCTCCTTAGGAGTCGTAGGAGAAAAAATAAGCTCTGGAGGGCCTCTAAATCTGCTAGCCCTTCAATGAAAGCTATTTGCTTTCAGCGATTTAAAATTTATAGGAATATTTATAATTCTGTGTGTCGAAAGGCCAAGTCCCAGTATTATTTTAATTGTTTTACAGATTGTGGTAAAGATATACGAAAAACTTGGCAGGTTATAAATTCTGTGCTTAGGCCCTCTTTTCAGTCTCCATCAACCCCTTCTTTTTTGGATCTCGATGGCAAAATCATCGAAGGAGAACTGAATGTTCAAGATGCATTTATTTCATATTTTGCGAATATTGGTAAAAGGACCGCTTCGGCTGTTGGTTCTTCTCCTTCAGGATCCAACTTCAGGTCTTATCTTGGGCCACCTTGTATGAAGTCAATGTTTTTGGAACCAGCGACGGAGAATGAAATAGCTAAAATTGTTATGGGATTGAAAAATTTTTCGTCGTCTGGCCCTGATAATATTCCTACTAAAGTAATTAAGTTCATACTTCCTTCCATTATTTATCCCTTAACAAAACTTATTAACCTCTCCTTTCAGCATGGTATTTTCCCGAGTAGTCTCAAGCGTGCTCGAGTCATCATATTATATAAGGGGGGACACGAAATGATCCAGCCAACTATCGGCCAATTTCTTGGTTGTCTGTGTTTAGCAAAATATTTGAGAAGGCGATGCTTTCTTGTCTTAATAATTTTCTTACTTCTAAAGATTTTTTTCACAATTTTCAATTTGGTTTTCGAGCAAATCATTCGACTGAGCATGCTTGTGCAGTTTTACTGAATTATCTTCACTCTGCCCTAGACTCCCTTTTGATTCCTGCTGCTTTGTTTCTGGATGTTTGTAAAGCCATTGATTCTTTAACCTACAGTATTCTTCTATTCAAACTTTCTCATTTTGGTGTAAGAGGTAGTGCGTTTTATTGGTTCAAGTCTTTCTTGTCTGGTAGAATAATTTCTGTTGATCCACTTTTTCGCTCACCATCAAGTGTTGACCAAGGGTCAGTTTTAGGGCCGGTACTGTTTTTAATTTATATAAATGACCTAATTTTTGCAGTTAGAAATAAAAATCCTCTTTATTGCTGTCGTCTATGTCATCCAATAGTCTCCCTTACCCACAACTATAGTTTGCATACCTCGGATTCTCTTGTTACTTTTGCCGGTGATACCACCCTTATTACGTCTGGGAGAACAGAGGATGAGGTTCGTACAAAGTTAGTGGACCTCTTTGAGAGAGTTTCAATTTGGTTTGAGGCTAACTCTCTTGCCCTAAATGTTTCTAAATCTAGTTTTTGTTTTTTCTCGTAGGCTATCCCAGGCTTGTCCTTAACTATCTGAAATTCATATATCCAAAGGCTTTATTAGTAGACCAAAGGATGGCCATGTCCGTTTCCTAGGTATCCTCCTAGATGAAAATTTATCTTTTAAACACCATATTGATTTGATTAAAATGAAGGTATGCAGAAACCTCGGTATTCTAAAAAAACTAAAACATATCTTTCCATGGCCAATTCTAAGAATCATATTTCATAGCTTAATTCATTCTTATGTTTCCTATTGTTCAGTCATATGGATGTTTACTTTCCCTTCTTTTCTCAAACCGCTTTCGAATACTAATGATAAAGCTATAAGTCTTATCCAGGATGTAAATCGTTTGGCAACTAAACCGTTACTTGATATTAAAAAACTTTATATTCTTTCCTGTGCGTCTTTCGCTTTTCTTCAGCTCCATGGTGATATTCGTAGGTCCCTTAGATTTAAGTTTTCTTTTGTATCTGATCTGTTAAATTATCAACTCTATAGTTCTCTGAATATCCAAGTTCTACAGACACCACAAACAACATCTGATTTTAATTCTCTTGTTGCTCGTCATTTGACATGGAACGCCCTTCTCGATTCGGCTTAAGAATGCCACTCGTTTGGCACATTCAAAAGACTATTAAAAAATTTTTGTTTTCATGTGATTAATTTTCTTTACTTTTGCCTGCTGCCAATAGTTTTTTTCATTTAATTCTTTTTTTTTTTTCTTTTTTTTTTATATATATATATATATATATATAGATGTTGTGATTCACTGTAGTTTGATAAAGCTTATTTAGTGAACTCTCCCTTTTTTATAGATGTTGTGATTCACTGTAGTTTGATAAAGCTTATTTAGTGAACTCTCCTTTTTTTTTTCTTTTTTTTTTTCGTATTATTAAGCAAATGCTTTACATGTTAAAAAGTTCAAATGCTTATGTTTATATGTTTAAATATTAATGTTATGTTTATATTGTTTAAATCTTAAGCGTTTAAATGTTTAATGTCTATTTGATCTTTTCATAATCTCCCTCCTACAGGCCATAGAGCCTTTGTGGGGATTTGTAGATTGTTATGTAATTATTTTACTGGAATATGGAAAATAAATCTATCTATCTATCTATCTATCTATCTAAATACTGCACATCAAAGAACCTTTGTGTTGAGGTTTCGCCTTGAAAAGATCGCCTTTAAAAGAACAAAAAACGCCTTGAAAGAAAGAAAGAAAACAAACACGTTGAACGTTTCGGCAAAAATTAAAATCCCAAAAAAGTATTATATGTCAGTGATGTGTGCACCGTCATTACGTAAGATTTGTGCCGTCCTTACATAAGACCCAGGTGTGTGCTGACCTCACACAAGGTGTGTGCTGTCGTTAAGTTACAAGCTGAGATCCCGCCCTCCCCGGCTTCCTGACGTGTAGCATGTCTTACACGATGGCGTCATCCATATTACACCTGCTCTCGGGAATCCTGGGTGTCTTCCAGAAAATGATAGACATCTAGACTCCTATATGGGGTTTCTATTTATAGAGGGTGGATAATACAAGAAAACAGTAGATATGCCAAAAAAGGCTACTAATCGTGACAAAATGTCAGTTGCTAGGGATAATATTGGAACATCTGGAACCACATTGCACAGGTGTGAGGGTTAGGACCTCTACTTACCTGAATTCCCCTGTTAATTTCCTATTATTGCTACTTATTAAATATGCCAACCACACTCCCAGGGATGTCGTGATGTCACAGAGATGTCATAGGAAGCCTGCCAGCTAGAAATTTGGCTCTCATTGGAAGCCTTCCAGGGATCTCATCACGTAAGAGGGCACATTTAAAATCCTGGGCTATTTTCCTATGTGCGAGTTTAAAATCCCATGCTATTATCCTATGGGCACGTTTAAATGTATTATGGCATCACTAGTCATTTTTACCAATTAATTAAAATAACCCCTTTGAAAAAAAAGTTTGCAAAGAAAAGTAAAGAGCCATACCAGGACGATAAAAAAAAGAGTCCTATAAAAATTCAACGACCAGAAAGTACTAATAACTAAATAAATAAACGAATAATTGATAGCTAATAAGAACCAGAAATTACTGTCAAAGAATAATCGAAATTCAAAACAAGCCGAAATTAAAATAAATAGTCACATCAAACATAAAGGTAACAGGTACTGGCATGGATAAATAATTAAATCGTACAACGATTAAAAATCAAAACAAATATTTAAACGCAGAGATACTACTACAAACAATATTTTGGCTACTGCCCCCTCCCTTATATGTATTTTTAAGTGTGTTGTAATTTTTCGCAACATCGATGAAAAATAAGAAATAAGATTGAATGTTTAATATACAGTGCCATTAACTCCTGGAAATCCCAACAATTGAAGATTTTATTTTAAAATGTATTTTTCCAATTTTATAATTATAAAAATTGTGCCTAAATATATATTTTGTTTGGTAGTCTGAGCGATGTCAGTTGTCAGTTTTAAAAATGTCAGTTGCTAGGGGAAATATTGGAACATCTGGAACCGCATTGCACAGGTGTGAGGGGTCAGGGCCTCCATTTATCTGAATTCCCATGTTTATTTCCTATTATTGCTACTTATTAAATATGCCAACCACACTCCCAGGGATGTCGTGATGTCACAGAGATGTCATAAGAAGCCTGCCAGCTAGAAATTTGGCTCTCATAGGAAGCCTTCCAGGGATCTCATCACGTAAGAGGGCACATTTAAAATCCTGGGCTATTTCCCTATGTGCCAGTTTAAATGAATTATGGCATCACTAGTCATTTTTACCAATTAATTAAAATAAGCCCTTTGAAAAAAAATTTTGCAAAGAAAAGTAAAGAGCCATACCAGAACGATAAAAAAAGAGTCCTATAAAAATTCAACGACCAGAAAGTACTAATAACTAAATAAATAAACGAATAATTGATAGCTAATAAGAACCAGAAATTACTGTCAAAGAATAATCGAAATTCAAAACAAGCCGAAATTAAAATAAATAGTCACATCAAACATAAAGGTAACAGGTACTGGCATGGATAAATAATTAAATCGTACAACGATTAAAAATCAAAACAAATACTTAAACGCAGAGATACTACTACAAACAATATTTTGGCTACTGCCCCCTCCCTTATATGTATTTTTAAGTGTGTTGTAATTTTTCGCAACATCGATGAAAAATAAGAAATAAGATTGAATATTTAATATACAGTGCCATTAACTCCTGGAAATCCCAACAATTGAAGATTTTATTTAAAAATGTATTTTTCCAATTTTATAATTATAAAAATTGTGTCTAAATATATATTTTGTTTGGTGGTCTGAGCGGTGTCTCAGATTGCATTCAATATAAATTTGTATAAGTTTCGTTCAAATGAAAATCAAGGTTTGGAACAATTTTTGAACTAAGATTCTTGTCCAACAGTAAGTTATAAATACTGTATTCAAAAGAATCCTTCTAGGAGAATGTATAGAAGATTACACGTAGACGAAAATGAAATAAGAGAATAAAAGTATATCAGAGGCATCATTCAGCGGTCCTTATTTCCGACAACTTAAACTCATGACTTTGACGTGAGACTCTGCTAAGCATGATGCCAAAAAGATATCATTTTGACAACCTGGATGCACATAATTTCTTTTCATTAAGTGCAAAGTCCTCTTCAACATTCTCTGAAGGTTTCAACTAAATAACTCTGGCCCTTCCTGACAAATTACAGATACGCCCTTTGAGCACCTGGGACAGATAGCAAAGTCTTTTGATTTAGCTTAATATCCCCCCTCAATATTTCTTCAAGTTTTTAGCATATTAATCTTAGTCGTTCCTGAGATACTGCAGATAAGTCCTTTTGACAACCAGGATGCATTTAAGCTTTTTTGGTTTAGTTGAATAGCAGAAGTAGTAGCGGTTCTAGCAGCAGTAGCAGTAGCAGTCATACTCACGGTCGAATTTGGTGTAGCAGTAGTAGGAGTTGCAGTCGTTGTAGCAAGTAGTCAAAGTCTTAAGTAGCCACAAGCAGTCACAGTCGTAATTAATCGCAGTTGCTGTCGCAAATAGACATAACCGCAATTAATCACAGACACACAAGTGGTCCTTGCCGAAAATAGTCACATCCGCAATTACTAGTAATCGTAGTCATAATCGCAAGAAGTTGCAGTCGCAATTATAAGTAGTCGCAGTCCTTGTCGCAAGCAGTCACAATCGCAGTCACATATAGTGGCAGTAGCAGTTGGACTTGCTAGTTATGTAAACTCTTATTTTGAAACAAGGAGGGAATTGGATAATTTCCAGCCCTTGCCCTGAGGGTTGAGACGGTCAAGTCATACCCAGAAGCAGAGTTATTGAACTTTTGGACTATTCTGAAAAATAACAGTCTCAAAATTCGGATCAGTGTTGAGGTGGGATCTAAAAAGGTCAAGGAAGGGTACTTGTACCCCAATTAATTTTGAAAACCCCCCCCCCAACATATCCTGGAAGTTTCAGTCTAATACTGTCAGCTGTTCCTGAGATATCTCTGATACGTTTTTTACAACCAGCATACAGGTAGTGTGTTTTGATTTTGTAAAATATTAGCCTCTTTATTTCCTGAAAGCCTTACCTTATTAACCTAAGTCTTTTTGGAGACCCAAGAACATGCCTCCCTTTCCAAACATGCCTCCCTTTCTTCAAGAAACTAGCCCTAATGTTAACAACGGGCAGTTTGCATAAGCTACAGTCCTCGCCCGAGGTCTTGTGGGGGTTATTTTATCCCTGGAGGCATAGTTAGTTTACCTTTAGAATATTTTGAACGAAATTGCTGAAGACTATAGAGAGGGGATGAAATTTGATTAATGTTAATAGGTATCTAAAAAGATCACAGGAGGGGACTTAATTCCCTCGAATACCTATTGAACGCGCCCTTTATAATGACCTGGAAGCCCTTGCCCCAGGGGGTTCTGAAGGATCCTGTCATCCTCATATGCATAGTTATTTGACCGTCATTCTATTTTGAACAAAATGTCTGTCTCAAAATTCTGATTGGATATGTTTGGGGGAGGGTAGATAAATAGGGCATGGGAGGGGAGCTGGTTGTCCCCTGAATACTTTTCAATCATCTGAAAGGATTTTTTAAAACAAACTTTGGATTAAATGCTTTGGAACAGGAACCAGTAAGTTGAAGTAAAATTCATTTAAGAGGAAAATCTGCTGCCTATCAAACTATAGACAGCGCAATAGCACTGCCTAAGTAAAGAGCGATGCGATAGGGCTTTAATATTTTCTTTCTTTTTCCCAGAACACTTCATATAGAAGGCGCTGTCGTGTAAGTCTTGGAGGGTACTCATTCGATTAAAAACTGAAAGTTCTAGTGTCCTTTTTAAGAGTCAAAAGAGATTGGCGGGCAACCAACCTCTTCCAATGCCACTTTTTGCCCTTTCCAGTAGGAAGGGCATAAAATCTCCCGTACATACATAATTTATGCATGTTTTTATGGTTTTTGTCACTGAGAATGAAAAAACAGGATTTTTCTCACTTTGATGTACTTTCATGGTCGGTTTATTTGTTGTTTCCGTGTGTATTGTCTCCGGGGCGAAGTTTGCACATGCGCATTAACGGTGGGGAAGAGATATATTGATCTAGGAGAAGAGGGGGAAAGGAATTTCCAAGAAATTGATTGTGTAATCGACAAGGACAAATATATTTCTGCCTAACCACTGCGTGCTGCCATCTACAATTTATTCTAATGCTGACAGTACATAATTTATGCATTTTTTTATGGTTTTTGTCACTGAGAATGAAAAAACGGGATTTTTCTCACTTTGATGTATTTTCATGGTTTATTGATCCTAATCGAGGGGAGAGAATTTCCGAGAAATTGATTTGCATAATCGAGGGGAATTATTGATTTACGAAAGGGGAATTAAGAAACAATTATGTCTTCTTTGATCTTAGGTCTGAGGGATAAACGGTCTTTAGGGCAGAGAAAAAAATTAATATTCTATTTTTAAATAAGGCTTCATTGATCTTTAGTGTCAGGAATTAGAAATGACATCACTTGTTATCTGGGAATTATGTGAGAGTCTAAAGAGATAGAAAAATCCTTTTATAAATAAGGCTTCTTTGATCTTTAAGTCACAGAGATAAATTGATATTCTATCGAAACCTTAATAGTGTAGCTAGGAACATCTATGAGATGAAGAGATTAACGCGGGAAAGGGTTTCCTAGGAATTTCAAATGTGACAGCGCAGGGATGCCAAACAAAAGGAACACACAGAAATTAAGTTTAGGGATTATTTGGGAGAAACCGTTTTGAAACATTTTAGAAGATGATTTAAGCGAAACCGTTTGAGGCATTTTAGAAGATGCTTTTAGAAGATGATTTAGAAGATGATTTGGGGTGAAACTCTGTGCTCGTTATAATACACAAATTCTATTTGAATAGTGTTGTGAGGTCCCTACCCCAACCCCAAAGGGCCCTCCTACCCCAACCCCAAAGGCCCCCCCAACCCCAATGCCCCTCCGGGGCCGCCCGAGCCCCCAAAGGCCTCCGGGCCCCCAATGGCCCCAAAGGGCCTCCCGAGCCCCCAAAGTCCCCCCCCCAATTTTTTAATACACTTTATGTGCACTTGAGACATAGAAGGGCCCCCACATTTCAAAAGGATTTATTAAATCTTTTCAGAACAAGTTCTTTACGTATTGTCCTTCCTAAACCAATTTTACAAGTTGAAGTACTCATCATTTTCCACACAACTTTACTTTAAGGCTTTTTGAATACCCCAACGCCAAGCAATACTTTTCAAAGGCTTTTTTTATATTATTTCAGAACAAGTTTTTTACGTAATGTCCCTCCTAAACCAATTTTACAACTTGAAGTACTCATCCTTTTCACCCACAACTCTACTTTATGGCTTTTTGAATATACCATCACCAAGCAATACTTTCAAAAGGCTTTTTTATATTAATTCAGAACAAGTTCTTTACGTAATGTCCCTCCTAAACCAATTTTACAACTTGAAGTACTCATCCTTTTCACCCAAAACTTTACTTTATGGCTTTTTGAATATCCCATCACCAAGCAATACTTTCAAAAGGCCTTTTTATATCTTTTCAGAACAAAAATCAAATATTATAAATAAAATCACATGCATTTTAAATGTGTACATCAAAGTAATAACAATCTTCTTTAATACCACCAAATGTTTACTGAACACACACAATTTTCTCTTAGAAATAATACTTTTCATCAGTGATAACACTTTTTCTGTTCGAACTAGCAAGTTTTCTGTCAAAGATACCAAATTTTTTCTTAGAATTAACATTTTTTTGATTGAGATAAAAACTTTTCTGTCAGAAGTATAAAGTTCTTCTTAACATTAACAAATCTTCTCATCAAAGTAACGACATTATACCTTAATACTAACATACTATTAATGAACACACACAAATTTCTCTTAGAAATAATATTTTTCATCAGTGATAACACTTTTTCTGTTCGAACCACCAAGTTTTCTACCAAAGATACCAAATTTTTTCTTAGAAGTAACATTTTTTAACTGAGATAACAACTTTTCTCTCAGAAGTAGCAAGTTCTGCTTAACGCTAACAAACCTTCTCATCAAAGTAACGACATTTTACATTAATACTAACATACTTTTACTGAACACACACAAACTTATCTTAGAAATAATATTTTTCATCAATGATAACAATTTTTCTGTTCGAATTACCTAGTTTTCTAACAAATATACCAATTTATATTTAGAAGTAACATTTTTTACTTTAATAATAAGTTTTCGGACAGAAATATAAAGCTCTGCTTAAAACTAACACATCTTCTCATCAAGTTAATGATCTCTTACATTAAAACTAGAATAATTTTACTGAACACACACAAATTTCTCTTAGAAGTAATATTTTTCCTCAGTGATAAAACTTTTTCTTTTCGAACTAGTAAGATTTCTACCAAAGATGCCAAATTTTTTCTTAGAAGTAACATTCTTTTGACTGTGATAACAACTTTTCTGTCAGAAGTAGCAAGTTCTGCTTAACACTAACAAACCTTCTCATCAAAGTAACGACATTTTACCTTAATACTAATATACTTTTACTGAACACACACAAATTTATCTTAGAAATAATATTTTTCATCAGTGATAACACTTTTTCTTTTCGAACTAGCAAGATTTCTACCAAAGATACCAAATTTTTTCTTAGAAGTAATATTTTTTTGACTGTGATAACAACTTTTCTGTCAGAAGTAGCAAGTTTTGCTTAACACTAACAAACCTTCACATCAAAGTAACAACATTTTACCTTAATACTAACATACTTTTACTGAACACCCACAAATTTCTCTTAGAAATAATATTTTTCATCAATGATAACACTTTTCGGTTCGAACTAGCAAGTTTTCTACCAAAGATACCAAATTTTTTCTTAGAAGTAACATTTTTGATTGTGATAACAACTTTCCTGACAGAAGTAGCAAGTTCTGCTTAACACTAACAAACCTTCTCATCAAAGTAATGACATTTTACCTTAAAACTAACTTACTTTTACTGAACACACACAAATTTCTCTTAGAAATAATATTTTTCATCAATGATAACACTTTCTCTGTTCGAACTAGCAAGTTTTCTGTCAAAGATACCAAATTTTTTTTTATAAGTAGCTTTTTTTATTGTGATAACAACGTTTTTGTCAGAAGTATTTTTTTTAGAAGTTACATTTTTTGATTATGATAACAACTTTTCTGACAGAAGTAGCAAGTTCTGATTAACACTAATAAACCTTCTCATCAAAATAACGACATTTTACTTAAAACTAACATACTTTTATTGAACACACACAAATTTCTCTTAGAAATATTATTTTTCATCAGTGATAACACTTTTTCGCTTCGAACTAGCAAGTTTTCTACCAAAGATACCAAATTTTTTCTTAGAAGTAGCATAGTAGATCAATAGAATTGATCAATAACATAATTCTTTTTATTGAGAAAATTAAGAATCGAAGTTGAACTTTTCTTCCCATCATCGAGAAAATTTTAAATTGAAGTAGAACTTTTTATCTTCATAGCAAATATACGCAGCTATGGTATTGTTTTTTCTATCTACTACAGAAAAATTTAGAACAGAGCTATAAATTTCTTTGTCTTGGTGAACTTAAAACTGGAGTGGAAGATTTGCATTTTCTCTGGAGAAATTAGAATTGAATTGTGTTCTTTGGTAAAATTCAGAAGTGAACTTGAACTTTTCTATCTTCTATGAAAAATTTGGAACATTATTTTAAATGCTTTCATCTCTTTGGGAAAAATCTGAACTGAAGTGGAAAATTTGGTATCTTTGGTAGAAAACTTGCTAGTTCGAACAGAAAAAGTGTTATCACTGATGAAAAATAATATTTCTAAGAGAAATTTGTGTGTGTTCACTAAAATTATGTTAGTTTTAAGGTAAAATATTGTTACTTTGCTGAGAAGGTTTGTTAGTGCTAAGCAAAACTTTCTACTTCTGACAGAAAAGTTGTTTTCACAATCAAAAATTTTTACTTCTAAGAAAAAATTTGGTAACTTTGGTAGAAAAGTTGCTATTTCGAACAGAAAAAGTGTTATCACTGATGAAAAATATTATTTCTAAGAGATATTTGTGTGTGTTCAGTAAAAGTATGTTAGTTTTAAGGTAAAATGTCGTTACTTTGATGAGAAGGTTTGTTAGTGTTAAGCAGAACTTGCTACTTCTGTCAGAAAATTTGTTATCACAATCAAAAAATTTTACTTCTAAGAAACAATTTAGTATCTTTGGTAGACAACTTGCTAGTTCGAACCGAAAAAGTGCTATCATTGATGAAAAATATTATTTCTAAGAGAAATTTGTGTGTGTTCAGTAAAAGTATGTTAGTATTAAGGGAAAATGTCGTTACTTTGATGAGAATGTTTGTTAGTGTTAAGCAAAACTTGCTACTTCTGACAGAAAAGTTGTTATCACAGTCAAAAAAATATTACTTCTAAGAAAAAATTTGGTATCTTTGGTAGAAAAGTTGCTAGTTAGAACAGAACAAGTGTTATCACTGATGAAAAATATTATTTATAAGAGAACTTTGTGTATGTTCAGTAATAGTATATTAGTATTAAGGTAAAATGTCGTTACTTTGATGAGAAGGTTTGTTAGTGTTAATCAGAAATTGCTACTTCTAACAGAAAAGTTGTTATCACAGTCAAAAAAATATTACTTCTAAGAAAAAATTTGGTATCTTTGGTAGAAAACTTACTAGTTCAAACAGAAAAGATTTTATCACTCATGAAAAATAGTATCTCTAAGAGAAATTTGTGTGTCTTCAGTAAAATTGTTTTCGTATTAAGGAAAGATGTCGTTAATTTGATATGAAGGTGTTTTAGTGTTAAGCAGAACTTGCTACTTCTGACAGAAAAGTTGTTATCTCATTCAAAAATGTTACTTCTAAGAAAAAATTTGGTATCTTTGACAGAAAACTTGCTAGTTCGAACAGAGAAAGTGTTATCACTGATGAAAAATATTATTTCTAAGAAAAATTTGTGTGTGTTCAGTAAAAGTATGTTAGTTTTAAGGTAAAATATTGTTACTTTGATGAGAAGGTTTGTTAGTTTTGAGCAAAACTTTCTACTTCTGACAGAAAAGTTGTTATCACAATGAAAAAATTGTTACTTCTAAAAACAAATTTGGTAACTTTGGTAGAAAAGTTGCTAGTTCGAACAGAAAAAGTGTTATCACTAATGAAAAACATTATTTCTAAGGGAAATTCGTGTGTGTTCAGTAAAAGTATGTTAGTTTTAAGGTAAAATGTCATTACTTTGATGTGAAGGTTTGTTAGTGTTAAGCAAAACTTGCTACTTCTGACAGAAAAGTTGTTATCACAGTAAAAAAATGTTACTTCTAAGAGAAAATTTTGTATCTTTGACAGAAAACTTGGTAGTTCGAACCGAGAAAGTGTTATCACTGATGAAAATTATTATTTCTAAGAGAAATTTCTGTGTGTTCAGTAAAAGTATGTTAGTATTAAGATAAAATGTTGTTAAGGTTTGTTAGAGTTGAGCAAAACTTGCTACTTCTGACAGAAAAGTTGTTGTCACAATAAAAAATTTTACTTTTGTTTAAGAAAAAATTTGGTATCTTTGGTAGAAAACTTGCTAGTTCGAACCGAAAAAGTGTTATCACTGATGAAAAATATTATTTCTAAGAGAAATTTGTGTGTGTTCATTAAAAGTATGTTAGTTTTAAGGTAAAATTTCGTTACTTTGATGAGAAGGTTTATTAGTGTTAAGCAGAACTTGCTACTTCTGTCAGAAAAGTTGTTATCACAATCAAAAAATGCTACTTCTAAAAAAAAATACTTCTGACAGAAAAGTTGTTATCACAATAAAAAAAAATGTTACTTGTAAGAAAAAATTTGTTATCTTTGACAGAAAACTTGCTAGTTCGAAGAGAGAAAGTGTTATCATTGATGAAAAATATTATTTCTAAGAGAAATTTGAGTGTGTTCAGTAAAAGTAAGTTAGTTTTAAGGTAAAATGTCGTTACTTTGATGAGAAGGTTTGTTAGTGTTAAGCAGAACTTGCTACTTCTGTCAGAAAAGTTGTTATCACAATCAAAAAATGCTACTTCTAAAAAAAAATACTTCTGACAGAAAAGTTGTTATCACAATAAAAAAAATGTTACTTGTAAGAAAAAATTTGTTATCTTTGACAGAAAACTTGCTAGTTCGAAGAGAGAAAGTGTTATCATTGATGAAAAATATTATTTCTAAGAGAAATTTGAGTGTGTTCAGTAAAAGTAAGTTAGTTTTAAGGTAAAATGTCGTTACTTTGATGAGAAGGTTTGTTAGTGTTAAGCAGAACTTGCTACTTCTGTCAGGAAGTTTTTATAAAAATCAAAAAATGTTACTTCTAAGAAAAATTTGGTATCTTTGGTAGAAAACTTGGTAGTTCGAACCGAAAAAGTGTTATCATTGACGAAAAATTTAATTTCTAAGATAAATTTGTGCGTGTTCTGTAAAAGTATGTTAGTATTAAGGTAAAATGTTGTTACTTTGTTGTGAAAGTTTGTTAGTGTTAAGCAAAACTTGCTACTTCTGACAGAAAAGTTGTTATCACAGTCAAAAAAATATTGCTTCTAAGAAAAAATTTGGTATCTTTGGTAGAAAACTTGCTAGTTCGAACAGAAAAAGTGTTATCACTGATGAAAAATATTATTTCTAAGAGAAATTTGTGTGTGTTCAGTAAAAGTATATTAGTATTAAGGTAAAATGTCGTTACTTTGATGAGAAGGTTTGTTAGTGTTAATCAGAAATTATTACTTCTGACAGAAAAGTTGTTATCACAGTCAAAAAAATATTACTTCTAAGAAAAAATTTGGTATCTTTGGTATAAAACTTGCTAGTTCGAACAGAAAAAGTGTTATCACTGATGAAAAATAGTATTTATAAGATAAATTTGTGTGTCTTCAGTAAAAGTATGTTAGTATTAAGGAAAAATGTCGTTAATTTGATGAGAAGGTTTGTTAGTGTTAAGCAGAACTTGCTACTTCTGACAGAAAAGTTGTTATCACAGTCAAAAAATGTTACTTCTAAGAAAAAATTCGGTATCTTTGGTAGAAAACTTGCTAGTTCGAACAGAAAAAGTGTTATCACTGATGAAAAATATTATTTCTAAGAGAAAATTGTGTGTGTTCAGTAAACATTTGGTGGTATTAAAGAAGATTGTTATTACTTTGATGTACACATTTAAAATACATGTGATTTTATTAATAATATTTGATTTTTGTTCTGAAAAGATATAAAAAAGCCTTTTGAAAGTATTGCTTGGTGATGGGATATTCAAAAGCCATAAAGTAAAGTTGTGGGTGAAAATGATGAGTACTTCAAGTTGTAAAATTGGTTTAGGAGGGACATTACGTAAAGAACTTGTTCTGAAATAATATAAAAAAAGCCTTTGAAAAGTATTGCTTGGCGTTGGGGTATTCAAAAAGCCTTAAAGTAGAGTTGTGTAGAAAACGATGAGTACTTCAACTTGTAAAATTGGTTTAGGAAGGACATTACGTAAAGAACTTGTTCTGAAAAGATATAATAAAGCCTTTTGAAATGTGGGGGCCCTTCTACGTCTCAAGTGCACATAAAAAGTATTAAAAAATGGGGGGGGCTCTTTGAGGGCTCGGGGGCCCTTTTGGGGCCATTGGGGGCCCGGGGGCCTTTAGGGGCTCGGGGCCCATGGGGGCATTAGGGTTGGGGGGGGGGCTTTCTGGTTGGGGTAGGAGGACCCTTTGGGGTTGGGTTAGGAGACCTCACAACACTTTTCAAATAGAACTTGTGTATTATAACGACCACAGAGTTTCACCCCAAATCATCTTCTAAATCATTTTCTAAAATCATCTTCTAAAATGCCTGAAACGGTTTCGCTTAAATCATCTTCTATAATGTTTCAAAACGGTTTCTCCCAAATAATTCCTAAAAGTAATTTCTGCGTGTTCCTTTTGTTTCGGCATCCCTGCGCTGTCAGATTTGAAACTCCTAGGAAACCATTCCCCGCGTTAATTTCTTCATCTCATAGGTGTTCTTAGCTACACTCTTATGGATTCGATAGAATATCAATTTATCTCTGTGACTTAAAGATCAAAGAAGCCTTATTTAAAAAAGGATTTTTCTATCTCTTTAGACTCTCACATAATTCCAAGATAACAAGTGATGTCATTTCTAATTCCTGACACTAAAGATCGATGAAGCCTTATTTAAAAATAGAATATTAATTTTTCTCTCTGCCCTAAAGACCGTTTATCCCTCAGACCTAAGATCAAAGAAGCCATAATTGTTTCTTAATTCCCCTTTCGTAAATCTATAATTCCCCTCGATTATGCAAATCAATTTCTCGGAAATTCTCTCCCCTCGATTAGAATCAATAAACCATGAAAATACATCAAAGTGAGAAAAATCCTGTTTTTTCACTCTCAGTGACAAAAACCATAAAAACATGGATAAATTATGTACTGTCAGCATTAGACTAAATTGTAGATGGCAGCACGCAGTGGTTAGGCAGAAATCCATTTGTCTTAGTCGATTACGCAATCAATTTCTTGGAAATCCCTTTCCCCCTCTTGTCCTAGATCTATATATCTCTTCTCCACCGTTAATGCGCATGTGCAAACTTCGCCCCGGAGACAATAAACATGGAAACAACAGATAAATCGACCATGAAAGTACATCAACGTGAGAAAAATCCTGTTTTTTCATTCTCAGTGACAAAAACCATAAAAACATGCATAAATTATGTACGTACGGGAGATATTATGCCCTTCCTACACCCCCCCCCCCCGCAAAAATATCCAATCAAAATTTCGAGATAGCCATTTTGTTCAAAATAGCTAAAAAATCCAAAAGCTATCCAAGAGCTATGACTCTGGATATGACGTGACCCTTTCAGCCATTAGGGCAAGAGCTATAAGTTATGCGGTGCCCATGGTTTACATATAGGTTTTGTTATTGGGAAAGGACACCATGATTGACCCTGGGTCTCTAAAACGGCTAAGGTTATTAAGGTTAAATTCTCAAGGCCTCTTGTTTGAAACGACTCTTGTTGAACAAAGTCAAAACACACTGTATACATGCATATCGTCAAAAGAGTATATCAGCAATGTAACGGGAGCTGCTTAGGGTTTTAAGTTAAAATCCCTAGGGCGTGTTGAGTAAAAAAAAACAAAAGACACTATGTAAATACCACTGCTACTGCTACTACTACCCTTACTACTATTCCTACAACTACTTACTTACTTACTTACTTACTTACTATCTTACTTTCTCCAGGAACAAGACGACAAACCGTCCTGACTCACACCAACACATCTTTGAATTACTTCTAACGACCACTTCTGCCAACTGCAGCTTTCCTGATGATCTTCAGCCAGTCCCTCTCAGATCTATGACCATGCCTCTGGAAGCCTCTCCATGGCTCTAGATCTTCTTTGAGGTTTTTCCAAGGATTCTTCTTCGGTCCTGCTGATGTCGTCTCAAGGAGGGTGCTGGTTCAAGGTTGAGGACATCTTGAAGATAATTACCTTTGAAGTGACACAAACTTGTTGCCAAGGAGCTTGAGGTGGCGTCTTTTGATGACGAGAGATAGCTCTTTGGACTGACCACAAAGGTTTCTGACTTCTCTTTGGGGAAGTTTGGACCATCTTTTGATTAGGAGTATATAACGAAGGTAGTGACGACCGAACGCGTTCAAAGCTTCCGCCTATTCTGCTTAGAGTGGCCACGTCTCAAAAGTGTACATTATATAGCCCAGGGCGCCTTTTTTAAGACTGGTGATGAATCCCCACTCCTTTAATATGCGGGCAGAAATATCTTTTCCGTCTCCCCAATTTGGCATTACATTAGACCCAATAGATTTACATAAATTTCACGACATTTTCAATTGATTTGCCATCCAAGACGATTTTACATGAAGCAGAGTGGTTAAGGATCATCACTTTAGTCTTGAGATAGCTTGTGGTGATCCAAATATGCTTTAAGGGCTCAAAGATAATATCGACTATGTCTTGCAAGCCAGTTACCTTGATTTACACCAAGGCAACATCGTTGGAAAAATCCAATTATTTCAAGGATTGAAGAAGACCTTCCAGTTGTGCCAGGACGATTCCAGTGTCATTTCTCAGTGCATAGTTCTTTCTCCAGTCTATCACGTAGTTAAATAAGTAGTAGCTACTACTATTACTATTACTACTGTGTTTACTTTTGACTGCAACTACTTGTGAATTCGACTACTTGTAACTGCAACACAACCTTGTTCACAGTGACAAGCAATTGCATAAGTTATCATTAGCACATACAAATAGTTAAAGTCTTAAGCAGTCGTATTTGCAGGTAGTCCTAAGTAGTCGTAGTCACAGTCACATGCAGTCCCACCTTCAGTCATTGCTAAAGCTTTCGACAAAGTAAGGCATCACGGCTTCCGGAAGAAACTTTACGCTTATGGTGTCAGAGGACGTCTGTTAAAGGTGATTTGAAGCTTTCTCTCTGATTGTTCACTGCAGGTTGTTCTTGACGGGCTCAACTCCCTGAAATGCCCAATAAAGGCAGACGTATCCCAAAGTAGTATATTGGGACCTACGATTTTCATTCTTGACATGAATGACAGGGGAGCGCCTTGTGAGCCCTCTGCATCATTTTGCCGATGACACCACAGCACATTTAGTCATCCGAAAACATGATGAGCCAGCCAAAGCCTCCCTGTCACTACAGGCAGATATATTGGAAATTGAAAGTTATCTGATGCCTGGATGGTCAGATTTAATGCATCGAAACAAAAGAGCTGATGATCTCCCGGTCAAAAATGCCACACATACACACCAGCTTCATCTTATTGAACTAAATTCTAAATAAAGTTGACGAAATTTGTCACCTTGAGATCTACATCTCTATAGTGCCATCTTGGAACACTCACCTTGATGGGGCGAGAAACCCCTCCGCAAGAAAGCTGTGGATAACCCTTCGCTGCAAAAACCCTCTTGTTATCAGCTAGATCATCCCACTATATAAGTCTTGTATCAGACCCATTGTTCAGTAGGGATACCTGCTGTGCCCTGATGCTCCGAAGGCATTGCTAGCGCCCCTCCAAAAGGTCTAAATAAGGGCTAATAGGGCAGTTTGGTTGTTCCCCATGACTCTTTTCAGTCTGTCAGTGAGGGGATTGGTGTAGTTTCAATAGCTATTTTCTAAAAGTACTTAAATTCACCTCCTTTTCTAGAACTTTCTCATGCTGTGCCTCCAATTGTCCAAGTAACGAGAAAGAAAAGAAGGCACATAGCTTGGTCCAATTATCTTAAGGTGGACAAGATGAGAACAGAGTACTTGTAGAATGGCTTCATCTGACGATTCCCTTCGATCTGGAATGATCTTCCTGAGGAAGTTTACCCCTAAAAATTTCTCTGTTGACTCTTTCCAACTAAGATTCGATAGTCATCTAAAAGCCGCGATGAAAGACTAGCGGCAAATAGGTATTTGATTATACCTGGTGCTTCGAATTTAAGATTAAAAAAGTATAGTAGCAGTAGATATAATAGTCCTGAAAGTGTAAAGTTTTAAGTACTGTAAAGTACTTTTAACCCCTCCTAAGATAGTGAATTTATGCCTTTTTGATAACCTGAATACACATAGAGGGCACAGTCCTAGTTTCAAGTAGAGAGAGTCGAAGTCGCAAGTAGTCACACTTGCAAATAGTCTCGATTAGTTATATTCGCAACGTAAGTTGTCACAGTAGCAGCCATACTAGTAGTCGTAATAGTGGTCCTGAAAGTGTAAAGTTAATATCCTTAGTCACTCCTAAGATACTGCAGCTCTACCCTTTTGATAACCTGGATGCAAATGGTGTATTTGTATTTAATGTAACTCCCCCCCTGTATTCCCTGAAGTTTTAACTTAATACCCATAGCCTTTTCTGATACACTCAAGATCAATATTCCCTCCTCTTCTCCAAAGATGAATCCTGCATGTAAAAAGTGTACACATTGGATAATCTACGACGTTTCACTCAGTGGCTGTTGGGGGTTTGCCATTGCAAGAGGCATAGTTATAAGACCTTATGACTTATTTGAGCGAAGCGGCAATTTTATAATTTTGACCAGTGGTAATGGGATCTTAAAGGACGAGGGGGGCCTTTGCTCTTCAAGCACTGTTCAACAGGCCCTGAAAGTTTCAAATCAATGCCCTCAGCCGTTCCTGAGATGTTGATGCGCCCTTTTGACAATCAGCGTGCACATAGTGTATTTTGATTTTGTTCTAAATCCTCCTCAACATTCCCTCGAAAGTAGTCACAAGCATGTGTGGCAGCAGTTCTCTCAAGAGGAAGATCTCCTCCTTCATCTCCTCCTTGCTCCGCATCTCGCCATAATTTCTATATTTGAAGTGCACAACATGTTTCTACATTGTTTTAAAACCTCATAAGAAAACCAATTAGAAAAGAACATAATGGAACCAATTATCAGTTCCGTTTCCACTAAACACAGACCAGATTTGCTAGGCATGAATGTCACCCCACCTAATTATTAAATGGTGTCATATAACAATTAGAAAGTTAATAATACTTTAAATCTGTGATTAGCAGCTAATTAGCTTAAACTAGGAGTAATTTTGAACACATGTTCTAAAGGAAACTAATTTTATAGAGATCAGAAGAAGGTAGTGAAGACAGAATTTCTCTTCTGAATTTTATGAGATTTTAATGGTTGCCATTGTATAAATTTTGATATTTTGAAAGTTGTAAAGCTGAATATTGCAGAAATAAAGAAACAGGGCGTCAATTGGGGCGGATTAATTGTCCCCTAGATTTGATACAGCTTTTTTTGATATTTTGTTGAAAAGTACCTCTTCCTTTGGTAATTTTATTTTAAAAAAAATTAAACCCTTACATTCTTACACACACTTTGCTGCCCCCCTCTCTTTAATTTTAAGTGAGTGGACGTCCCTGTGTGCAATTCAATAAAGTAAAATAATTCAATCAGCCAGATTTAAGTTATTTTAAATCACAGCTACAAACAGATTGTTGGTGAGAGTAAATTTAGCTGCAATAGTAACCTATGCTGAAGGCAGTATCCAGGAGGGCTATCCTCTTTCGAAATATTTTTCTGACTCGTAAAAATCGTATAAAAATGAATAAAGACAAAATTTTGATGCATTTTTTAAATTTTTTTGTACCCCCCCCCAAGGAAAAAAACTGTGTACCCCCGGCCCAAACTATGCTGCATAAAAAATGAAACAAACAAAAAATGTCATTTTGCTCATTCGACAGGTTTAAAAAAGTAATAATTGAGACCTCAGAGTTATAGACTCCACTAATAGACATCGCCATTAACAAATTAAATTTTCGCAGGCTTGTTTTCAGACGCGGACTCAGTAAGACATAGCTTGCTACAAAAAACCTGTATATTTAGTATATTCAGATGTTAGTATATTTATATTTCGTATATTTATATTGTATATTTAGCATATTCAGTATATCCTGCAATTAGTATATTCAGAAACTAAAAAGCGCATCTAAGCCATGTTTATCTTCTAGCTAGTAGTATTGATATAATATTTCCGAGCGGGGTGTCCCCCCATATAGGTATAACAGTTCCGAGCGGGGTGTCCCCCCATATAGCTATAATGATAAGTAGCGGACAGTCCCACCATATAGCTATAATGATAAGTAGCGGACAGTGCTCCCGCCATACAAGCAGACAGTGTAATGACCGGAATTCAACCACCGTGAAAATTCGTGTTGATCTGTGTTCAAAGTGCGTAACGTTTCCTTTGTATGAAATTGTGAAATTCTTTTTGTAATTTAATTTGTTAGGCGTGGTTGACTTATGTTTAACCTTGAACTAATTTACATAAATTAAATTATTATTAATTAATTTACATAATTACATTAATTTACATAATTACATTAATTTACATAATTACATGAATTAATTTTTTTTCATTTTCTTTTTTTAATTTTAATAGTTTTTTTTTATTGATGACATTTTATTGTACTCTAATGATGATATTTTTCTTTTCCAATGATATGATTTTTTACATTCTAAGTATCTTCCCATTGATTTATATGAAATTTGTGTTTGATGTAGGAATCGAACGTGAGACCCGTGATTTCCTAAGGTAAAAGAACGAAACGTTAATCGACTGAACCAACAAGCCTTTGAACATATTATAATTTTAGAAATACATCCAATGAATTGTTTCTGGGACATTGCCCAACTGATGTTAAGCCTCACAATATCGTAACAGGTTCATTCCATTGAACTGGAACAAGTTCAAGCACATTCGATTTATCAATTGTATTTTTGATAGGTGTTAAAAGTGACAAGTTTCGGGGCATTTTTATGGCATCATCATGAGAATATGCATACCACGATGATTTGAGATGCATACTAGACAAACAATTTCTTCTGATACTTGGGCCCCAAGTGCTACCCCTATCCCTCAACCCTATTCCTCCACCATCCCTCCAACCCCTATCCCTCCACCCACCCACCAACCCCTTCCCCCCCAACAATTTTGTTTTAACTTTTTTTTATTTTTCAAAGTTCATTTTGGATTTTTACATTCTCTTGATTTTTCAAAGTTCATTTTGAATTTATTTCATTGAAATGCAAGAGTTGGATTATTTCAGTAGTGTTTTGTCGTGGTTTACCAAATCACAGTTACATTCTCTTAATTTTTCAAAGTTCATTTTGAATTTCTTTCGTTGAAATGCAAGAGTTGGAGTATTTCAGTAGCGTTTAGTCATGCTTTACCTTGTCACAGTTACATTTTCTTGATTTTTCAAAGTTCATTTTGAATTTCTTTCGTGAAATGCAAGAGTTGGAATATTTCAGTAGTGTTTTGTCGTGGTTTACCATTTCACAATTACATTCTCTTGATTTTTCAAAGTTCATTTTGAATTTCTTTCATGAAATGCAAGAGTTGGAGTATTTCAGTAGTGTTTTATCGTGGTTTACCTTGTCCCAGTTACATTCTCATGATTTTTTCAAAGTTCATTTTGGATTTTTTTCCTTGAAATGCAAGAGTTGGAATATTTCAGTAGTGTTTTGTCGTGGTTTACCTTGTCACAGTTACACTCTCTTGATTTTTCAAAGTTCATTGTGGATTTCTTTCCTTGAAATGCAAGAGATTTCAGTAGTGTTTTGTAGTGGTTTACCTTGTCACAGTTACATTCTCTTGATTTTTCAAAGTTCATTTTTGGATTTCTTTCATTGAAATGCAAGAGTTGGAATATTTCATAGGTGTTTTGTTATGGTTTACCTTGTCACGGTTAAATTCTCTTGATTTTTCAAAGTTCATTTTGAATTTTTTTTCGTGAAATGCAAAAGTTGGAATATTTCAGTAGTGTTTTGTCGTGGTTTACCATGTCACAGTTACATTCTCTTAATTATTCAAAGTTCATTTTGAATTTCTTTCGTTTCAGTAGTGTTTTGTCGTGGTTTACCATGTCACAGTTACATTCTCTTAATTTTTCAAAGTTCATTTTGAATTTCTTTCGTTGAAATGCAAGAGTTGGAATATTTCAGTAGTGTCTTGTTGTGCATACCGTGTCACGGTTACATTCTCTTGATTTTTCAAAGTTCATTTTGAATTTCTTTCGTCAAATGCAAGATTTGGAATATTTCAGTAGTGTTTTATCGTGGTTTACCTTGTCCCAGTTACATTCTATTGATTTTTCAAAGTTCATTTTGGATTTCTTTCGTTGAAATGTAGGAGTTGGAATATTTCAGTAGTGTTTTGTCATGGTTTACCTTGTCACAGTTACATTCTCTTGATTTTTCAAAGTTCATTTTGAATTTCTTTCCTGAAATGCAAGAGTTGGAATATTTCAGTAGTGTTTCGTCGTGGTTTACCTTGTCACAAATACCTTCCCTTAGTTTTTCAAAGTTAGTTTTGAATTTCTTTTGTTGAAATGCAAGGGTTGGATTATTTCAGTAGTGTCTTGTTGTGCTTTACCATCTCACAGTTACATTCTCTTGATTTTTCAAAGTTTATTTTGGATTTCTTTCGTTGTAACGCAAGAGTTGGAATATTTCAGTAGTGTTTTATTGTGGTCTACCTTCTCACAGTTACATTCTCTTGATTTTTCAAAGTTCATTTTGGATTTCTTTCCTTGAAATGCAACAGTTGGAACATTTCAGTAGGGTTTTGTAATGGTTTACCTTGACACGGTAACATTCTCTTGATTTTTCAAAGTTCATTTTGGAGGTTTACATTCTCTTGATTTTTCAAAGTTCATTTTGAATTTCTTTCATGAAATGCAAGAGTTGGAATATTTCAGTAGTGTTTTTTTATGGTTTACCTTGTCACTGTTACATTCTCTTGATTTTTCAAAGTTCATTATTTAATTTCTTTCGTTGAAATGCAAGAGTTGGAATATTTCAGTAGTGTTTTGTCATGGTTTACCTTGTCACAGTTATATTCTCTTGATTTTTCAAAGTTCATTTTGAATTTCTTTCCTTGAAATGCAAGAGTTGGAATATTTCAGTAGTGTTTTGGCATGGTTTACCATATCACTGTTACCTGCTCTTGATTTTTCAAAGTTCATTTTGAATTTCGTTCGTGAAAGGCAATAGTTGGACTATTTCAGTAGTGTTTTGTCATGGTTTACCTTGTCACAGTTACATTGTCTCGATTTTTCAAAGTTCGTTTTGGATTTCTTTCCTTGAAATGCAAGAGTTGGAATATTTCAGTAGTGTTTTTTTGTGGTTTACCTTGTCACAATTACATTCGTATTATTTTTAAAAGTTGATTTTTGGATTTTTATCGCTGAAATGCAAGAGTAGGAATATTTCAGTAGTAAATTGTTGTGGTTTACCTTGTCACAGTTACATCCTCTTGATTTTTTAAAGTTCATTTTTTAATTTCTTTCATTTAAATGCAAAAGTTGGAATATTTCAGTAGTGTTTTGTCATGGTTTACCTTGCCACATTTACATTCTCTTGATTTTTCAAAGTTCATTTTGAATTTCTTTCATTGAAATGCAAGAGTTGGAATATTTCAGTAGTGTTTTGTCGTGGTTCACCATGTCACAGTTACTTTCTCTTGATTTTTCAAAGTTCATTTTGGATTTCATTTGTTGAAATGCAAGAGTTGCAATATTTCAGTAGTGTTTAGTCATGGTTTACCATGTCACAGTTACATTTTTTTGATTTTTCAAAGTTCATTTTGAATTTCTTTCATTGAAATGCAAGAGTTGGATTATTTCAGTAGTGTTTTGTCGTGGTTTTTCTTGTCACAGTTACATTCTCTTAATTTTTCAAAGTTCATTTTGGATTTCTTTCCTGTAAATTCAAGAGTTGGAATTTTTCAGTAGTGTTTTTTCGTGGTTTACCTTGTCACAGTTACATTCTCATAATTTTTTCAAAGTTCATTTTGAATTTCTTTCATTGAAATGCAAGAGTTGGATTATTTCAGTAGTGTTTTGTTGTGGTTTAACTTGTCACACTTACATTCTATTGATTTTTAAAAGGTCATTTTTTATTTCTTTCGTTGAAATGCAAGAGTTGTAATATTTCAGTAGTGTTTTGTTGTGCTTTACCTTGTCACAGTTAAATTCTCTTTATTTTTAAAAGTTCATTTTGAATTTCTTTCTTGAAATGCAAGAGTTGGAATATTTCAGTAGTGTTTTGGTATGATCGACCTTCTCACAGTTACATTCTCTTGAATTTTTCATAGTTTTTAAAAGTTAATTTTGAATTTATTTCGTTGAATGAAAGAGTTTGAATATTTACGAAGGGTTTTGTTGTGGTTCACATTGTCAGAGTTACATTCTCTTGATTTTTTCAAAGTTAATTTTTATTTTTTTTCTTTGAAATGCAAGACTTGGAATATTTCAGTAGTGTTTTGTCATGGTTTACCTTGCCGCAGTTACATTTTCTTGATTTTTCAAAGTTCATTTTGAATTTCTTTCATTGAAATGCAATGCAAGAGTTGGAATATTTCAGTAGTGTTTTGTCATGGTTCACCATCACACAATTACATTCTCGTGATTTTTCAAAGTTCATTTTGGATTTATTTTGTTGAAATGCAAGAGTTGGAATATTTTAGTAGTGTTTTGTCCTGGCGTACAATTTCACAGTTATAATCTCTTGATTTTTCAAAGTTCATTTTGAATTTCTTTCATTGAAATGCAAGAGTTGGAATATTTCAGTAGTGTTTTGTCGTGGTTTACCTTATTACAGTTACATTCTCATGATTTTTAAACTTTCATTTTGAATTTCTTTCGTTTTATTGAAATAGTTGGATTATTTCAGTAGTTTTTTGTTGTGGTTTACCTTGTCACAGTTACATTATCTTGATTTTTTCTAATTTTTTAAAAGTTCATTTTGATTTTCTTTCGTGAAATTCAAGAGTTGGAATATTTCAGAAGTGTGTTGTTATGGTTTACCTTGTCACAGTTACATTCTCTTGATTTTTTCAAAGTTTTTCAAAGTTCATTTTGAATTTCTTTCGTGAAATGCAAGAGTTGGAATATTTCAGTAGTGTTTTGTTATGGTTTACCTTGTCACAGTTACATTCTCTTGATTTTTTCAAAGTTCATTTTTAATTTCTTTCGTTGAAATACAAGACTTGGAATATTTCAGTAGTGTTTTGTCATGGTTTACCTTGCCACTGTTACATTCTCTTGATTTTTTCAAAGTTTTTCAAAGTTCATTTTGAATTTCTTTCGGGAAATGCAAGAGTTGGAATATTTCAGTAGTGTTTTGTTATGGTTTACCTTGTCACAGTTACATTCTCTTGATTTTTTCCAAGTTCATTTTGAATTTCTTTCATTGAAATGCAAGAGTTGGAATATTTCAGTAGTGTTTTTTCGTGGTTCACCATCTCAAAATTACATTCTCTTGATTTTTCAAAGTTCATTTTGAATTTTTTCCATTCAAATGCAAGAGTTGGATTATTTCAGTAGTGTTTTGTCGTGGTTTACCTTATCACAGTTACATTCTCTTAATTTTTCAAAGTTCATTTTGAATTTCTTTCGTTGAAATGCAAGAGTTGGAATATTTCAATAGCGTTTTGTCGTGGTTAACCTTGTCACAGTTACATTCTCATGATTTTTCAAAGTTCATTTTGAATTTCTTTCATTGAAATGCAAGAGATGGATTATTTCAGTAGTGTTTTGTTGTGGTTTACCTTGTCAAACTTACATTCTCTTGATTTTTCAAAGTTCATTTTGTATTTCTTTCGTTGAAATGCAAGAGTTGGAATATTTCAGTAGTGTTTTGTCGTGGTTCACCATCTCACAGTTACATTCTCTTGATTTTTCAGAGTTCATTTTGGATTTGTTTCGTTGAAATGCAAGAGTTGGAATATTTCAGTAGTGTTTTGTCCTGGTTTACCATGTCAAAGTTACATTCTCATGATTTTTCAAAGTTCATTTTGAATTTCTTTCATTGAAATGCAAGAGTTGGAATATTTCAGTAGGGTTTTGTCGTGGTTTACATTGTCATAATTACATTCTCTTGATGTTTCAAAATTGATTTTGGATTTCTTTCCTTGAAAGGCAAGAGTTGGAATATTTCAGTAGTGTTTTGTCGTGGTTTACCTTGTCACAGTTACATTCTCATGATTTTTCAAAGTTCATTTTGGATTTCTTTCATTGAAATGCATGAGTTGGAATATTTCAGTAGTGTTTTGTCATGGTTTACCTTGCCATAGTTACATTCTCTTGATTTTTCAAAGTTCATTTTGAATTTCTTTCATTGAAATGCAAGAGTTGGAATATTTCAGTAGTGTTTTGTCGTGGTTCACCATCTAACAGTTACATTCTCTTGATTTTTCAAAGTTAATTTAGGATTTCTTTCGTTGAAATGCAAGAGTTGGAATATTTCAGTAGTGTTTTGTCATGGTTTACCATGTCACAGTTACATTCTCATGATTTTTCAAAGTTCATTTTGAATTTTTTTCATTCAAATGCAAGAGTTGGATTATTTCAGTAGTGTTTTGTCGTGGTTTACCTTATCACAGTTACATTCTCTTAATTTTTCAAAGTTCATTTTGTGTTTCTTTCGTTGAAATTCAAGAGTTCGAAAATTTCAGTTGTGTTTTGTCGTGTTTAACCTTGTCACAGTTACATTCTCTTGATATTTAAAATTTCATTTTGAATTTATTTCATTCAAATGCAAGAGATGGATTATTTCAGTAGTGTTTTGTTTTGGTTTACATTCTCACACTTACATTCTCTTGATTTTTCAAAGTTCATTTTGGATTTCTTTCGTTGAAATGCAAGAGTTGGAATATTTCATAGGTGTTTTGTTATGGTTTACATTGTCACGGTTACATTCTCTTGATTTTTCAAAGTTCATTTTGAATTTTTTTTCGTGAAATGCAAGAGTTGGAATATTTCAGTAGTGTTTTGTCGTGGTTTACCATGTCACAGTTACATTCTCTTAATTTTTCAAAGTTCATTTTGGATTTTTTTCGTTGAAATGCAAGAGTTGGAATATTTCAGTAGTGTCTTGTTGTGGTTTACCTTGTCACATTTACATTCTATAGATTTTTCAAAGTTCATTTTGAATTTCTTTCGTCAAAAGCAAGATTTGGAATATTTCAGTAGTGTTTTATCGTGGTTTACCTTGTCACAGTTACATTCTTTTGATTTTTCAAAGTTCATTGCGGATTTCTTCAGTTGAAATGCATGACTCGGAATATTTCTTAAGTTTTTCGTCAAGGTCTACCTTCTGCCAGTTTCAGTCTCTTAATTTTTCAAAGTTCATATTGAATTTGTTTCATTAAAAAGTTGAAATATTTAAGTGGTGTTTCTCCGTGTTTTACATTTTCACAGATAAATTCTCTTAGTTTTTCAAAGTTCGTTTTGAATTTCTTTAGTTGAAATGCAAGAGTTGGATTATTTCAGTAGTGTTTTGTTGTGCTTTACCTTCTCACAGTTACATTCTCTTGATTTTTCAAAGTTCATTTTAGATTTCTTTCCTTGAAAAACAAGAGTTGGAATATTTCACTGGTGTTTTGTCGTGGTTTACCTTGTCACAGTTACATTCTCTTGATTTTTCAAAGCTCATTTTTGTATTTCTTTCATTGAAATGCATGAGTTGGATTATTTCGGTAGTGTTTTGTCAAGGTTTACCTTGACACAGTTACATTCTCTTGATTTTTCAAAGTTCATTTTGAATTTCTTTCATTGAAATGCAAGGGTTGGAATATTTCAGTAGTGTTTTGTCGTGGTTCACCATCGAACAGTTACATTCTATTGATTTTTCCAAGTTCATTTTGGATTTCTTTCGTTGAAATGCAAGAGTTGGAATATTTCAGTAGTGTTTTGTCATGGTTTACCATGTCACAGTTACATTCTCATGATTTTTCAAAGTTCATTTTGAATTTTTTCCATTCAAATGCAAGAGTTGGATTATTTCAGTAGTATTTTGTCTTGGTTTACCTTATCACAGTTACATTCTCTTTATTTTTCAAAGTTCATTTTGAGTTTATTTCGTTGAAATGCAAGAGTTGGAATATTTCAGTTGTGTTTTGTCGTGTTTTACCTTGTCACAGTTACATTCTCATGATTTTTCAAAGTTCATTTTGAATTTCTTTCATTGAAATGCAAGAGATGGATTATTTCAGTAGTGTTTTGTTGTGGTTTACATTCTCACACTTACATTCTCTTGATTTTTCAAAGTTCATTTTGGATTTCTTTCGTTGAAATGCAAGAGTTGGAATATTTCATAGGTGTTTTGTTATGGTTTACCTTGTCACGGTTAAATTCTCTTGATTTTTCAAAGTTCATTTTGAATTTTTTTTCGTGAAATGCAAGAGTTGGAATATTTCAGTAGTGTTTTGTCGTGGTTTACCTTGTAACAGTTACTTTCTCTTTATTATTTAAAGTTCATTTTGAATTTCTTTCGTTGAAATGCAAGAGTTGGAATATTTCAGTAGTGTCTTGTTGTGCTTTACCTTGTCACAGTTACATTCTCTTGATTTTTCAAAGTTCATTTTGAATTTCTTTCGTAAAATGCAAGAGTTGGAATATTTCAGTAGTGTTTTATCATGGTTTACCTTGTCCCAGTTACATTCTATTGATTTTTCAAAGTTCATTTTGGATTTCTTTCCTTGAAATGCAAGAGTTGGAATATTTCAGTAGTTTTTTGTCATGGTTTACCTTGTCACAGTTACATTCTCTTGATTTTTCAAAGTTCATTTTGGATTTCTTTCGTGAAATGAAAGAGTTGGAATATTTCAGTAGTGTTTTGTCGTGGTTTAACATGTCACAGATACATTCTCTTAATTTTTCAAAGTTCATTTTGAATTTCTTTCGTTGAAATGCAAAAGTTGGATTATTTCAGTAGTGTCTTGTTGTGCTTTACCTTGTCACAGTTACATTCTCTTGATTTTTCAGAGTTCATTTTAGATTTCTTTCGTTGAAATACAAGAGTTGGAATATTTCAGTAGTGTTTTATTATGGTTTACCTTCTCACAGTTACATTATCTTGATTTTTCAAAGTTCATTTTTGATTTCTTTCCTTGAAATGCAAGAGTTTGAATATTTCAGTAGTGTTTTGTCGTGGTTTACCTTGACACGGTTACATTCTCTTGATTTTTCAAAGTTCATTTTGGATTTTTACATTCTCTTGATTTTTCAAAGTTCATTTTGAATTTCTTTCATGAAATGCAAGAGTTGGAATATTTCAGTAGTGTTTTGTTTTGGTTTACCTTGTCACTGTTACATTCTCTTGATTTTTCAAAGTTCATTATTTAATTTCTTTCATTGAAATGCAAGAGTTGGAATATTTCAGTAGTGTTTTGTCATGGTTTACCTTGTCACAGTTATATTCTCTTGATTTTTCAAAGTTGATTTTGAATTTCTTTCCTTGAAATGCAAGAGTTGGAATATTTCAGTAGTGTTTTGGCATGGTTTACCATATCACTGTTACATGCTCTTGATTTTTCAAAGTTCATTTTGAATTTCGTTCGTGAAAGGTAATAGTTGGAATATTTCAGTAGTGTTTTGTCGTGGTGTACCTTGTCACAGTTACATTGTCTTGATTTTTCAAAGTTCATTTTGGATTTCTTTCCTTGAAATGCAAGAGTTGGAATATTTCAGTAGTATTTTGTTGTGGTTTACCTTGTCACAGTTACATTCTCATGATTTTTAAAACTTGATTTTTGGATTTTTATCGTTGAAATGCAAGAGTTGGAATATTTCAGTAGTGTTTTGTTATGGTTTACCTTGTCACAGTTACATTCTCTTGATTTTTCAAAGTTAATTTTTGAATTTCTTTAGTTGAAATGCAAGAGTTGGAATATTTCAGTAGTGTTTTGTCATGGTTTACCTTGCCACAGTTACATTCTCTTGATTTTTCAAAGTTCATTTTGAATTTCTTTCATTGAAATGCAAGAGTTGGAATATTTCGGTAGTGTTTTGTCGTGGTTTACCATCTCACAGTTACATTCTCTTGATTTTTCATAGTTCATTTTGGATTTCTATCATTGCACTACGAGAGATGGAATATTTAAGTCGTTTTTAGTCATGGCTTACAATGTCAAAGTTACATTTTTTTTGATTTTTCAAAGTTCATTTTGAATTTCTTTCATTGAAATGAAAGAGTTGGATTATTTCAGTAGTGTTTTGTCGTGGTTTATCTTGTCACAGTTACATTCTCTTAATTTTTCAAAGTTAATTTTTAATTTCTTTCCTTGAAATGCAAGAGTTGGAATATTTCAGTAGTGTTTTGTCGTGATTTACCTTGTCACAGTTACATTCTCATGATTTTTTCAAAGTTCATTTTGAATTTCTTTCATTGAAATGCAAGAGTTGAATTATTTCAGTAGTGTTTTGTTGTGGTTTACCTTGTCAAACTTACATTCTCTTGATTTTTAAAAGTTCATTTTGTATTTCTTTCGTTGAAATGCAAGAGTTGGAATATTTCAGTAGTGTTTTGTTGTGATTTACCTTGTCACAGTTAAATTCTCTTTATTTTTCAAAGTTAATTTTGAATTTCTTTCATTGAAATGCAAGAGTTGGAATATTTCAGAAGTTTTTTGGTATGATCTACCTTGTCACAGTTACATTCTCTTGATTTTTTCAAATTTTTTCAAAGTTCATTTTGAATTTCTTTCGTCAAATACAAGAGTTGGAATATTTAAGAAGGGTTTTGTTATGGTTTACCTTGTCACAGTTAGATTTTCTTGATTTTTTCAAAGTTCATTTTTATTTTATTTAGATGATGTGCAAGAGTTCGAATAATCCAGCAGGGTTTTTTCTTGGTTTACCTTGCCGCAATTACGTTTTCTTGATTTTTTAATGTTCATTTTTGATTTATTTCGTTGAAATGCAACGCAAGAGTTGGAATATTTCAGTAATGTTTTGTCATGGTTCACCATCTCACAATTACATTCTCTTGATTTTTCAAAGTTCATTTTGGATTTATTTCATTGAAATGCAAGAGTTGGAATATTTAAGTAGTGTTTTGTTATGGTTTAACATGTTACAGTTATATTCTCATGATTTTTCATAGTTCAATTTGAATTTCTTTCATTGAAATGTAAGTGTTTGATTATTTAAGTAGTGTTTTGTCGTGGTTTACCTTGTTACAGTTACATTCTCTTAATTTTTAAAAGTCCATTTTGAATTTTCTTTCGTTTAACTGCAAGAGTTGGAATATTTCAGTAGTGTTTTGTTATGCTTTAACTTGTCACAGTTACATTCCCTTGATTTTTTCAATTTTTTTCAAAGTTCATTTTTAATTTATTTCGTGGAATGTAAGAGTTGGAATATTTCAGTAGTGTTTTTTTATGATTTACCTTGTCACAGTTAGGCTACATTCCCTTGATTTTTTTAAAGTTCATTTTTAATTTCTTTCGTTGATATGCAAGACTTGGAATATTTCAGTAGTGTTTTGTCATGGTTTACCTTGCCACTGTTACATTCTCTTGATTTTTTCAAAGTTTTTAAAAGTTCATTTTGAATTTCTTTCGTGGAATGCAAGAGTTGGAATATTTCAGTAGTGTTTATTTATGGTTTACCTTGTCACAGTTAGATTCCCTTGAATTTTTCAAAGTTCATTTTTAATTTCTTTCGTTGATATACAAGAGTTGGAATATTTCAGTAGTGTTTTGTTATGGTTTACCTTGTCACAGTTATATTCTCCTGATTTTTCAAAGTTTTTCAATGTTCATTTTGAATTTCTTTCGGGAAATGCAAGAGTTGGAATCTTTCAGAAGGGTTTTGTTATGGTTTACCTTGTCACAGTTACATTTTCTTGATTTTTTCAAAGTTCATTTTTAATTTCTTTCATTGAAATGCAAGAGTTGGAATATTTCAGTAGTGTTTTTTCGTGGTTCACCATCTCACAATTACATTCTCTTGATTTTTCAAAGTTCATTTTGAATTTCTTCCATTGAAATGCAAGAGTTGGATTATTTCCGTAGTGTTTTGTCGTGGTTTACCTTATCACAGTTACATTCTCTTAATTTTTCAAAGTCCATTTTGAATTTCTTTCGTTGAAATGCAAGAGTTGGAAAATTTCAATTGTGTTTTGTAATGTGTTACCATCTCACAGTTACATTCTCATCATTTTTCAAAGTTCATTTTGAATTTCTTTCATTGAAATGCAAGAGATGGATTATTTCAGTAGTGTTTTGTTTTGGTTTACATTCTCACACTTACATTTTCTTCATTTTTCAAAGTTCATTTTGGATTTCTTTCGTTGAAATGCAAGAGTTGGAATATTTCAGTAGTGTTTTGTCGTGGTTCACCATCTCACAGTTACATTCTCTTGATTTTTCAAAGTTCATTTTGGATTTCTTTCGTTGAAATGCAAGAGTTGGAATATTTCAGTAGTGTTTAGTCATGGTTTACCATGTCACAGGTACATTCTCATGATTTTTCAAAGTTCATTTTGAATTTCTTTCTTTGAAATGCAAGAGTTAGAATATTTCAGTAGTGTTTTGTCGTGGTTTACATTGTCATAATTACATTCTCTTGATTTTTCAAAGTTGATTTTGGATTTCTTTCCTTGAAATACAATAATTGGAATATTTCAGTGGTGTTTTGTCGTGGTTTACATTGTCACAGTTACATTCTCATGATTTTTGCAAAGTTCATTTTGAATTTCTTTAGCTGAAATGTATGAGTTGGAATATTTCGGTCGTATCTTGTCGAGGTTTACCTTGTCACAGTTACATTCTCTTGATTTTTCAAAGTTCATTTTGAATTTCTTTCATTGAAATGCAAGCGTTGGAATATTTCAGTAGTGTTTTGTCGTGGTTCACCATCTAACAGTTACATTCTATTGATTTTTCCAAGTTCATTTTGGATTTCTTTCGTTGAAATGCAAGAGTTGGAATATTTCAGTAGTGTTTTGTCATGGTTTACCATGTCACAGTTACATTCTCATGATTTTTCAAAGTTCATTTTGAATTTTTTCCATTGAAATGCAAGAGTTGGATTATTTCAGTAGTGTTTTGTCGTGGTTAACCTTGTCACAGTTACATTCTCATGATTTTTCAAAGTTCATTTTGAATTTCTTTCATTGAAATGCAAGAGTTGGATTATTTCAGAAGTGTTTTGTTGTGGTTCACCTTGTCACACTTACATTCTCTTGATTTTTCAAAGTTCATTTTGGATTTCTTTCGTTGAAATGCAAGAGTTGGAATATTTCAGTAGTGTTTCGTCGTGGTTCACCATTTCACAGTTACATTCTCTTGATTTTTCAGAGTTCATTTTGGATTTCTTTCATTGAAATGCAAAAGTTGAAATATTTCAGTAGTGTTTTGTCCTGGTTTACCATGTCATAATTACATTCTCTTGATTTTTCAAAATTCATGTTGGATTTCTTTCCTTGAAATGCAAGAGTTGGAATATTTCAGTAGTGTTTAGTCGTGGTTTACCTTGTCACAGTTACTTTCTCATGATTTTTCAAAGTTCAAATTCCACATTATTGCACAGAAATATTAAAATCATAGGTTAGGTTAGGCTAGCCTACGTACGCGTGCTATCGTTGAAATGCAAGAGTTGGAATATTTCAGTAGTGTTTTGTTATGGTTTACCTTGTCACACTTACATTTTATTGATTTTTCAAAGTTCAGTTTTTAATTTCTTTTGTTGAAATGCAAGAGTTGGAATATTTCAGTAGTGTTTTGTCATGTTTTACCTTGCCACAGTTACATTCTCTTTATTTTTTAAAGTTCATTTTGAATTTCTTTCATTGAAATGCAAGAGTTGGAATATTTCAGTAGTGTTTTTTCGTGGTTTACCATCTCAAAGTTACATTTTCTTGATTTTTCAAATTTCATTTTGAATTTCTTTCATTGAAATGCAAGAGTTGGATTATATCAGAAGTGTTTTGTTGTGGTTCACCTTGTCAAACTTACATTCTCTTAATTTTTCAAAGTTCATTTGTATTTCTATCCTTGAAATGCAAGAGTTGGAATATTTCAGTAGTGTTTTGTCGTGGTTCACCATTTCACAGTTACATTCTCTTGATTTTTCAAAGTTCATTTTGGATTTCTTTCATTGAAATGCAAGAGTTGAAATATTTCAGTAGTGTTTTGTCGTGGTTTACCTTGTCATAATTACATTCTCTTGATTTTCCAAAATTGATTTTGGATTTCTTTCCTTGAAAGGCAAGAGTTGGAATATTTCAGTAGTGTTTTGTCGTGGTTTACCTTGTCACAGTTACTTTCTCATGATTTTTCAAAGTTCAAATTCCACATTATTGCACAGAAATATTAAAATCATAGGTTAGGTTAGGCTAGCCTACGTACGCGTGCTATCGTTGAAATGCAAGAGTTGGAATATTTCCGTAGTGTTTTGTTATGGTTTACCTTGTCACAGTTACATTTTCTTGATTTTTCAAAGTTCATTTTTTAATTTCTTTCGTTGAAATGCAATAGTTGGAACATTTCATTAGTGTTTTGTCATGGTTTACCTTGCCACTGTTACATTCTATTGATTTTTTAAAGTTCATTTTGAATTTCTTTCATTGAAATGCAAGAGTTGGAATATTTCAGTGGTGTTTTGTCGTGGTTTACCATCTCAAAGTTACATTCTCTTGATTTTTCAAAGTTCATTTTGGATTTCTTTCGTTGAAATGCAAGATTTGGAATATTTCAGTAGTGTTTAGTCATGGTTTACCATGTCACAGTTACATTTTTTTGATTTTTCAAAGTTCATTTTGAATTTCTTTCATTGAAATGCAAGAGTTGGATTATTTCAGTAGTGTTTTGTCGTGGTTTACCTTGTCACAGTTACATTCTCTTAATTTTTCAAAGTTCATTTTGAATTTCATTTATTGAAATGCAAGAGTTGGATTATTTCAGTAGTGTTTTGTTGTGGTTTACCTTGTCAAACTTACATTCTCTTGATTTTTCAAAGTTCATTTTGTATTTCTTTCGTTTAAATGCAAGAGTTCGAATATTTCAGTAGTGTTTTGTTGTGCTTTACCTTGTCACAGTTACATTCTCTTGATTTTTTAAAGTTCATTTTGAATTTCTTTCATTTACATGCAAGAGTTGAATTATTTCAGTAGTGTTTTGTCGTGGTTTACCTTGTCACGGTTACATTCTCTTAATATTTCAAACTTCATTTTTAATTTATATCGTTTAAATGCAAGAGTTTGAATATTTTAGTAGCGTTTTGTTGTGATTTATCTTATCACAGTTACATTCTCTTGATTTTTCAAAGTTCATTTTGAATTTATTTCATTTAAATGCAAGAGTTGGAATATTTTAGTAGTGTCTTGTCGTGATTTACATTGTCACAATTATATTCTCTTGATTTTTCAAAGTTCATTTTGGATTTCTTTCGTTGAAATACAAGAGATGGAATATTTCAGTAGTGTTTTTGTCATGGTTTACCTTGGTACAGTTACATTCTCTTGATTTTTCAAAGGTCATTTTGAATTTCTTTCGTGAAATGCAAGAGTTGGAATATTCTAGTAGTGTTTTGTCATGGTTTACCTTGTCACAGTTACATTCTATTGATTTTTCAAAGTTCATTTTGGATTTCATTCGTCGAAATGCAAGAGTTGGAATATTTCAGTAGTGTTTTGTCATGGTTTACCTTGCCACAGTTACATTCTCTTGATTTTTCAAAGTTCATTTTGAATTTCTTTCATTGAAATCCAAGTATTTCAATAGTATTTTGTCGTGATTTACCTTCACACAGTTGCATTCTATTGATTTTTCAAAGTTCATTTTGTATTTCTTTCTTTGAAATACAAGAGATGGAATATTTCAGTTGTGTTTTGTCATGGTTTACCATGTCACAGTTATAGTCTCATGATTTTTCAAAGTTCATTTTGAATTTCTACCATTGAAATGCAAGAGTTGGATTATTTCAGTAGTGTTTTGTCGTGGTTTACCTTATCACAGTTACATTCTCTTAATTTTTCAAAGTCTATTTTTAATTTCTTTCGTTGAAATGCAAGACTTGGAATATTTAAGTAGTGTTTTGTCATGGTTAACCTTGTCACAGTTACATTCTCATGATTTTCAAAGTTCATTTTGGATTTGTTTCGTTGAAATGCAAGAGTTGGAATATTTCAATAGTGTTTTGTCATGGTTTACCTTGTCACAGTTACATTCTCTTAATTTTTCAAATTTAATTTTGAATTTTCTTCGTTGAAATGCAAGATTTGGAATATTTAATTAGTGTTTTTTTGTTCTTTACCTAGTCACAGTTACATTCTATTGATTTTTTCAAAGTTAATTTTGTATTTGATTCCTTGAAATTCAATAGTTGTAATATTTAAGTAGTGTTTTGTCGTGTTTTAACTTGTCACAGTTACATTTTCTTGATTTTTCAAAGGTCATTTTGGATTTCTATCGTTCAAATGCAAAAGTTGCAATATTACAGTAGTGTTTTGTTGTCGTTTACCTTGTCACAGTTACATCCTCTTGATTTTTCAAAGTTTAGTTTTGGATTTCTATCGTTTAACTGCAAGAGCAGGAATATTTCTGTAGCGTTTTGCTATGGTTTACCTTGTCACAGTTACATTCTTTTGATTTTTTCGAAGTTCATTTTGGATTTCTTTCGTTGAAATGCAGGAGTTGGAATATTTCAGTAGTTTTTTGTCATGGGGTACCTTGACATAGTTAAATTCCCTTTATTTTTCAGAGTTTATTTCGAATATCTTTAATTGAAATGCAAGGGTTGGAATATTTAAGTAGTGTTTTGTCGTGGTTCACCATGTCACAGTTACATTCTGTTAATTTTTCAAAGTTCATTTTGAATTTCTATCAATGAAATGCAAGAGTTGGAATATTTGAGTAGTGTTTTGTCCTGGTTCACCTTATAATAATTACATTCTCTTGATGTTTCAAAATTCATTTTGGATTTCTTTCATTGAAAAGAAAGAGCTGGAATTTTTCAGTATTGTTTTGTCGTTATTCACCTTGTCACAGTTTCATTCTAATGATTTTTCAAAGTTCAAATTCCACATTATTGCACAGAAATATCAAAATCATAGGTTAGGTTAGGCTAGCCTACGTACGCGTGCGTACGTAGGCTAGCCTAACTCTTGCATTCCAACTCTTGCATTTCAAGGAAAGAAATCCAAAATGAATTTTGAAAAATCAAGAGAATGTAATTATGACAAGGTAAACCACGACAAAACACTACTGAATAATCCAACTCTTGCATTTCAATGAAAGAAATTCAAAATGAACTTTGAAAAAATCATGAGAATGTAACTGTGACAATGTATGTAACTGTGACTGAAATAATCCATCTCTTGCATTTCAATGAAAGAAATTCAAAATGAACTTTGAAAAATCAAGAGAATGTAACTGTGACAAGGTTAACCACGACAAAACACTACTGAAATATTCCAACTCTTGCATTTCAACGCTAGAAATTCAAAATGAACTTTTAAAAATTAAGAGAATATAACTGTGATAAGGTAAACCACGACAAAACACTACTGAAATAATCCAACTCTTGCATTTCAATGGAATAAATTCAAAATGAACTTTGAAAAATCAAGAGAATGTAACTGTGTGATGGTGAACCACGACAAAACACTACTGAAATATTCCAACTCTTGCATTTCAATTAAATAAATTCAAAATGAACTTTGAAAAATCAAGAGAATGTAACTGTGGCAAGGTAAACCATGACAAAACCCTACTGAAATATTCCAACTCTTGCATTTCGACGAATGAAATCCAAAATGAACTTTGAAAAATCAATAGAATGTAACTGTGACAAGGTAAACCATGACAAAACACTACTAGAATATTCCAACTCTTGCACTTCACGAAAGAAATTCAAAATGAACTTTGAAAAATCAAGAGAATGTAACTGTGACAAGGTAAACCACGACACAAACACTACTGAAATATCCCAAATCTTTCATTTCCACGAAGAAATCCAAAACGAACCTTAAAAAATCAAGAGAATGTAATTGTGACCATGTGAATTACGACAATACACTACTGAAATGTTCCAACTCTTACATTTCAATGAAAGAAGTTCAAAATGAACTTTAAAAAATCAAGAGAATGTAACTGTGACAAGGTAAAGCACAACAAAACACTACTAAAATATTCAAACTCTTGCATTTCAACGAAAGAAATTCAAAATGAAGTTTGAAAAATTAAGAGAATGTAACTTTGACTAGGTAAAGCACGACAAAAAACTACTGAAATAATCCAACTCTTGCATTTCAATGAAAGAAATCCAAATTAACTTTGAAAAATCAAGAGAATTTCACTATGATAGAGTATACCACGACAAAACACTACTGAAATATTCCAACTCTTGCATTTCAATAAAAAAAATCCAAAATGAACTTTTAAAAATCAAGAGAATGTAATTGTGAGATGGTTAACCACGACGAAACATTACTGAAATATTCCAACTCTTGCATTTCAATGAAAGAAATTCAAAAGGAACTTTGAAAAATAAAGAGAATGTAACTGTGGCAAGGTAAACCATGACAAACACTACTGAAATATTGCAAGTCTTGCATTTCAACGAAAGAAATTAAAAATGAACTTTGAAAAAATCAAGAGAATGTAACTGTGACAAGGTAAACCATAACAAAACACTACTGAAATATTCCAACTCTTGCATTTCACGAAAGAAATTCAAAATAAACTTTGAAAAATCAAGACAATGTAACTGTGACAAGGTAAACCATGACAAAACACTACTGGAATATTCCAACTCTTGCCTTTCACGAACGAAATTCAAAATGAACTTTGAAAAATGAATAGGATGCAAATCTGACAAGGTAAACCACAACAAAACACTACTGAAATATTCCAACTCTTTCATTTAGATGAAAGAAACCCACAATTAACTTTGAAAATTAAGAGAATGTAAGTGTCACAAGATAAACCATAACAAAAAACTAATGAAATAATCCAACTCTTGCATTTCAAGGAAAGAAATCCAAAATTAACTTTGAAAAATCAATAGAATGTAATTGGGACAAGGTAAACCATGATAAAACACTACTGAAATATTCAAACTCTTGCATTTGAAGAAAGAAATTCAAAATGAACTTTGAAAAATCAATAGAATGTAACTGTGACAAGGTAAAGCACAACGCAACACTACTAAAATATTCCAATTTTTGCATTTCAACGAAAGAAATACAAAATGAACTTTGAAAAATCAAGAGAATGTAACTGTGACAAGGTAAAGCACAACAAGACACTACTGAAATATTCCAACTCTTGCATTTCATCGAAAGAAATTCAAAATGAACTTTGAAAAACTAAGAGAATGTAACTGTGACATGGTAAACCACGACAAAACACTACTGAAACGAAAGAAATTCAAAATGAACTTTGAATAATTAAGAGAATGTAACTGTGACATGGTAAACCACGACAAAACACTACTGAAATATTCAAACTCTTGCATTTCACGAAAGAAATTCAAAATGAACTTTGAAAAATCAAGAGAATGTAACCGTGACAAGGTAAACCATAACAAAACACTACTGAAATATTCCAACTCTTGCATTTCAATGAAAAAAATCCAAAAATGAACTTTGAAAAATCAAGAGAATGTAACTGTGACAAGGTAAACCACGACAAAACACTATTGAAATATTCCAACTCTTGCATTTCAAGGAAAGAAATCCACAATGAACTTTGAAAAATCAAGAGAATGTAACTGTGACAAGGTAAACCACGACAAAACACTACTGAAATATTACTCTCTTGCATTTCAAGGAAAGAAATCCAAAATGAACTTTGAAAAAATCAAGAGAATGTAACTGTGACAAGGTAAACCACGACAAAACACTACTGAAATATTCCAACTCTTGCATTTCATGAAAGAAATTCAAAATGAATTTTGAAAAATCAAGAGAATGTAACTGTGACATGGTAAACCACGACAAAACACTCCTGAAATATTCCTACTCTTGCATTTCACGAAAGAAATTCAAAATGAACTTTGAAAAATCAAAAAAATGTAACTGTCACAAGGTAAAGCATGACTAAACATTACTGAAATATTCCAACTCTTGCATTTCAACGAATGAAATTCACAATGAACTTTGAAAAATTAAGAGAATGTAACTGTGAGATGGTAATTCACGACAAAACACTACTGAAATAATCCAACTCTTGCATTTCAATGAAAGAAATTCAAAATGAGCTTTGAAAAATCAAGGGATACGATATTGTGAGGCTTAACATCAGTTGGGCAATATCCCAGAAACAATTCATTGGATGTATTTCTAAAATCATAATATTTTCAAAGGCTTGTTGGTTCAGTCGATTAACGTTTCGTTCTTTTACCTTAGGAAATCACGGGTCTCACGTTCGATTCCTACATCAAACACAAATTTCATATAAATCAATGGGAAGATACTTAGAATGTAAAAAATCATATCATTGGAAAAGAAAAATATCATCATTAGAGTACAATAAAATGACATAAAAAACTATTAAAGTTAAAAAAAAAAATTAATACAATTATGTAAATTAATGTAATTATGTAAATTAATGTAATAAAGTAAATTAATTAATAATAAATTAATTTATGTAAATTAGTTCAAGGTTAAACATAAGTCAACCACACCTAACAAATTAAATTACAAAAAGAATTTCACAATTTCATCCAAAGGAATCATCACGCACTTTGAACACAGATCAACACGAATTTTCACGGTGGTTGAATTCCGGTCATTACACTGTTTGCTTGTATGACGGGAGTACTGTGCGCTACTTATCATTATAGCTATATGGTGGGACTGCCCTCTACTTATCATTATAGCTATATGGGGGACACCCCGCTCGGAACTGTTATACCTATATGGGGGGATACCCCGCTCGGAAATATTATATCAATACTACTCTAGCTAGGCTAGCAAATTAATCAAGTAAATAAAAAATTTTCCAGAGTTTTTTTTTAATCTAGGTTGTCAAGAGTATTATATATGAATTAATAAATGTATCCGTTAAGGTTAGTTAGTCTATTCGACTAAAATCAGACTCAAAAAAGAATCTAGGAGGGGGGGAGGTACCCAGGTTATATTAGGCTACGTAAGTAGTGTAGCTATAATGATAGAGAGCGGGCAGTCCCCCCGCCGTACAACAGGACATGTATCGCGTTAATCTAAGGTATCAGACAGATAGAAATCACCATGCCTTAAAAAGTCATTTCTTTGCTTGGTTTTTTATGTTGTAATTAGAACCAGAATACCATGAAAATTCGTGCTACAGTGATTATGATATTAAATTCAATCTTTCTGATAGAGTCATGGCTGTTCACATAGCATGCATACATCGATGGTTCTTTTCATAGTATGGTTGAATGAAGTTAATGACAATGAAATTCTGTCTGTTAAGCAATATTTTTAGGCGTGGTTGTTTTATGTTTGACCTTGAACACGGGTATAAAAACTCTGACAGTGAGTTATGTTCTCAGTTCAAAATTGGCATTTTAAATATAACCATGCATTTTAACAAAAGGAATATTGATGAAAGCTACACGCAAGAAGTAAGTTATTAATTTATATTGTTAATGGGTAAAGAAATTAATTCTAATATAATTTATCGGGTGGTTTATATAGTCCCCAATATAGTTAGCGAATTGTTAAATAATTTTGAACTTGGATCTTCAGAGGTCGGTAAAGAGCAATATCAAAACAAAAAGTATGTAAACACTGCATTTAAATGGCTTGCGAGCTTATTACATGAGGTAAATCATACCTATTTTTTATTGTGGTCCAAAGTTCCCCACCCCTACTATGCCACAGCCCTCCACCCCCAAACTCCCTGCCTCCAATCCCCCTCCCTCCGACCCACCCTCCCTCCAACTTCCCCCTCCCTCCTCCCCATTTTTTTTAGTTTTTTTTTTACTTTTTTTTTTACATCTCTTAGAATGTCATGAAATATACTTAAAAATAAGAAATTCACATCCAATATTTTACAACTTCAAAATGAGAATGATATAGATATGCGTGTCGCGTCTTTTACTATTAGAAAAATAATGTTTGTAGTGACCAATTTTTTTCACATTTTTTTTCAACTTTTTTTTTACATCTAAATCATATCACAAAAATAGAATGACACTTTTAATTTAAATTTTAAAAACTTATTCTTATTCTTGTTATACTATTGACGAGGACTGATGATTCTCATTCATGAAAAACAAACTTTTATTTTTTCACATCTCTAAATCATATCAGAAAAATAGAATGACACTCTTGACTTAAATTTTAAAACATATTCTTGTGCATATTATTGATGAGGACTGATGATTGTCTATCAATATTTTTTCATGAAAAACAACTATTTTTTTTAGAATTTTCCAGAGCTCCCCCTAACCGTTAAGAAGATAAGGAGGGGTGAAGCGACTCCAGTGGTCATTTCAAACAGACCAGCTGTTACACAATATGGTCGTTGGCCGAAACCATTAATACCATCAACAATAACCGTAAACCATCAAATAGCCAACTGTCCAGCTGCCATATCCAACATCCACAGCAAGATGATACAACCATTAGTCCAAACCGGACCCATCATACACCAGCCAACACTCAGCTGGTCAACTGCCACATCCAACACTCACAACAAGATGCCATAACCATCCGGACCCATCATACACCAGCCAACTGTCAACTGGTCAACTGCCACACCCAACATGCAAACCATACTCCCATTCCAAGAAGTTGATGTAGTAATGGAGCCGGTCACCTCTCTCCGTGATTACGTAAGAAAAAATTTGAAATCTTCTCTCTCTCTCTCTCTCTCTTATCTCTTTATATATCTATCCCAGTGTACGTGTTATAAAAAAAAGAAAAAAAAACACAACGTCAATGTTATAGATCGAGCGTGAATTAAGAATTTAAAAAAAGTAATAAAAGGGTAGCGGTTCTACAGATTTAGGTCATTAAACACTGAAAATATTTTTTCAGCTTAATTGAAGTGTCAAATCACAATATAAACAAAATAAAAATATGGCATAATTTCTCTTTCTTATACCAGTTTACACTCGAAGAATCATATTAAACACACACATATATACATACACACACACACACACACACACACACACACACACACACACACACACACACACACACACACACACACACACACACACACACACACACACACACACACACACACACACACACACACACACACACACACACACACACACACACACACACACACACACACACACACACACACACACACACAGATACATACACACACACATATACACACAAACACATCCACACACTAACACAAACACACACTCAAAAACACGCACAAACAAAAACAAAATCAAAAACAAAAAAACACGCAAGCCAAACCAGAAACAAGGACACCCACAAACAACAACCCAAACACAAAAACATAAACACAGACACATATATACACACACACACACACACACACACACGCACACACACATACACACACACACACACACACACACAAACACACACACACACACACACACACACACAGACACACACACACACACACACTCGCAGACACATACACACACACACACACACACACGCACACACACACACAGACAATCTAAATATTATTTTTCTGGGAAATGAGAAAATAACTTCACATTCATTTTTTAGATAAATGTAAAAGAACTCCCACCACCAACACATTTCGAAGATAATATCCATGTTGAATCACAGGAATGGATTACAAGTTTGTTAAGTGATTGTTTTGGTGATGATTGTAGTCGTAGTAGTAGTAGTATGCTTCTCAGTCCTGATACACTCGAGGGTTTGTTGAGGGAGTTTGGGGATTCGACACCATGCAACAACCCCACCATTGAGCAAATTAGTGCAGGACATGAAATCCCCGTACCACCTCCTATCATGCCCGTTTTTAATTGTAGTATGCTTCCTCCGAATATAGGAGATTGTTACATTAATATACCAGGTACATCTACAGGGGGTATGGCTCAACCAGATACCCTCGAATGGGCTGATCGTCTCAGTCCTGATACACTCGAGGGTTTGTTGAGTGAGATGGAGGATTTCACACCACGCAACATCCACATCATTGAGCAAATTGGTGGAGGACATGAAATCCCCGTAACGGCCCCTGTTATGCCCGATTTTAATTTAGTTGACTCTGCCTTGCACAATGTGTATGTTTATAGGGCTGAGTTTGAGGATCCAATTAATTCACTAACATCAGGTAGAATCATAACGGATCCGGTAAACATAGTACATTCCTATGTGGGCAAGATTCGAGCCCTTCTTGAAAGAGTGATTCAGGAGGGTGGTGGGAGGGATGGGATTAAGGCTGCCATCGCACAAAAAATAATTTATTTAAATGAAAAGGCAGATGAGGTGTATGAGCGTTATTTACGTACTGAAATGCTACAACTTCATCCGGACCTGAATAATTTTTAGGGTGTTTTTATGGAATGGGTTGAAAATATAGTAACGAAATTGGATAATTATACTGAGGTGGGTAGTGGGTCGGTGGTTTTATTTATTGGGAGTTTGGATATTAATGTGGGTAAATTTAAGAAGAATTTTATTTTAAGGGGAGGTGGGAGGGGGGCTGTGGGGGCAGAATATGATGATGATTTTAAGGGGTGTAATGGTTTATAACGCTTCAATTTCGATACTGCTCTTCAATGCTTCAAGTATGCATTTCTTGTGGCAGCTCACAAGCCTCTGCAAAAGGAAGCTAGTAAGACACTGTTGGACGATTATGCAGTTAATGGGAGTCCAAATTTTCCCCAAAGTAGATTTAATTGTTTAAATGATCAATATCCAGTAACACTTAATGGGATAACAATTTTTGAGCGGGCTAATGCACATTTAAAGATTGGTGTTACTGTTTTACAATATGAAACAGAATTTGAGGGGGGTGAGTGCAAAGAGGGGGTTATATATCCAGTGAGGGCTCCATCAATTGAATCAGTGGAACATTGGGTTTTGCTTCTTTACAAGCCAGCCAGTGATCCCGATTCAATGGGAATTTTTTTTCCAATACCGAAAATCAGTCGGGTTTTAAGTGAGGGTAAAAGGGGACGTAGAGGAACATGTTACTATTGTCCAACATGCCTATCTAGATTCCGGTCATAAATTAAGTTAAATCATCATATGAAGCATTGCAAGCGTCACGGATGTCAATCTGTGCAAACGGTTAGCAGTGACAGGGCCATCTTGCGATTTAAGAACTTTCAAAATTCACTCCAATAGAGTGACAAGGTGGCCTTAGACTGCGAAGATGCTCTCATAGATGTGTATGATCCATTGAATTCAAATCTTGTTAAAAAACATGAGGTCATTGCAGTCTCTCATGCTCACGCACAAATAGACTTGCGTAATTCCATGCAGTTGGTAGAGGTAGTTGAGAGATTGGGTGGTGAGGATTGTATGCTCTCAGCCGTGACAGCACTCATTAAAACAGCAAATAAATCGATATCACGGCTGCGAAATACATATTATCCAATGAATCTATCACAAGAGGACAAATTGGCCATTAAAACTGAAAAAATTTGTTGGGTTTGTATGGGGGACTTTGTTGAGGGTAATGGGAAAGCGGGAAAGGGGAAAGGGGCTTAAGGGGAAAGGGGGTAAAGGGATGGTCCGCGACCACGATCATTTGGGCAACCCGATTGTATCGGGATTGAGCAATTTTCGTGGAGTGGCCCATCAATCATGTAATTTAAACGTTAGTCAATAATTGGTTCTACCTGTTTATATACACAATTCCAGCTATGATCTGAAATTTATTTTACCAGTGTTGGCACGATTGCAACGAGGTGGAGCTGTAGATTGAGCATGGGTAGATTGTTCTTTTTCTTATAATATCATACCCAAATCGTCTGAAAAGCTGCTGGTATAAAGAATTCAAATGGCAAATAATAGATAATGATAAATTGTGCATGAATAAGATCCGTTTTTTAGACTCCTTTAGCTTCTTCCCCAAATCCCTAAGACAACTCATTGAAGTACAGAAAAGTTACGATTTTAATAGTTTCCCCCTCCTTAAGCAATACCTCCTTAAACAGTACTTTCCAGACGGTGAAATGTATGATTTGTTAACGTGTAAGGGCATATACCCGTATGAGTACTACAACTCCACCGCGAGACTTTCTGAGGAACAATTGCCGTCCATCGCCTCGTTCTATGATTCACTTTACGAGCGTCAATGCACCACTGTCGACTATGAATTTGCCAAGAGGGTTTGGGCTAAGAAAGGGTGTAAAAATGGGTGGTAATATTGTAGATTGTTCCTGGCAAGTGATGTGCTGATGTATCTGAATATTTTTTGTAAGAGAACGGATAAAATCTATTTAGAATTTGAGTTGGATTTAGGTTATTATTTTTCCACTCCTCATTTGGTGATGGATTTAATTCTTAAAATCAGTAAAGAGGAAATAGGCTTGATCACCGACGTGAATCAGCATCTATTTGTAGAGAGATCAATGAGAGGAAGGTATGTTTTTCATTGAGATCGTATCCTTTAAACTGATCCGACTGGACAAGACACCGGTGTAAAGTCGGATGCCGTTTTCTTAGATATGAACTCCCTCTATCCGTCGGCAATGTCTCACTACTCTTTGCCGTGTGGAAATTATAAATAGCTTAACGATCCTCGTGCTTCAGATTTCCCCAACATTGCCAATACTGAGGAGAATGGACCGCGGGGATAATTTTTTGAAATCGATGGTGAAATACCCGTGGAGGATCATGACTCGGGGAAGGATTTTGTTTTCCCGTGCATAAACAGAGCAGTGACTAGGGACTCTTTGAGTTCATACAATATTTCTAAGGTAGAGGACGGGGATGTACACTGGACATCTTCAAAACTAAAACTGATCGCTGACCTTCATCTGAAGGAGAATATCGTTGTAAATCACGTTCTTTTGCGGTGGATGGTAGCCAACGGTTTCAACGTCACAAGGATACATAGAGCCCTCTAATTAGACCAGAAACCGTATTTGAAAACTTTTATGGACACTTTTGTCGATAAACGTTGCGAAGCGAAAACGAAGGTTGAAAAGGAAATCTTTAAACTCATTTTGAACTCAGCCTTCGGTAAAATGTGCGAGAGTGTACGTAATCGAAGTCGTTGTGACGTTGTGACTGCTTGAATCGTTGCCGATCCAAACTTCATATCATTCACCATCAGAGACTCGAATATGGTCCTCTTAAATAGAAAAAAAAGAAATGTAATTCTGAATAAAAATATTGCAGCTGGCAGCGCAATAACCGAAATATCAAAAAAACTCATGTTGTCATTCTTTTACGATGTGTGTAGGCACCAATGGCTGGGGGAGGGAAAAGTTCAAGTATGTTACGGCGATACTAATTCACTTTTGATAAAAGTTTGAACCGCGAATTTATTGGAAGATTTGGAAAAAGGCGTGCACATTAGCTCCCGAATGGACTTTACCAATTGGGACGAGTCCATTTACCCGGAGCTAGTGAAAAGTCAGGCCCCAAATCAGTTATTAATGCTAAAATCAGAGACGGGAAGTGACTTGATTTCCAGTGGTGTGCTTACAGGTCCGATGGTGTACTGTGCACAAACACACAACGAGGTAATCAAAAAAGTCTGCAAGGGGGTGCCTAGACAGTACGTGAATAAGAATTTTGACATGAATGTATATAGAAACTGTGTGAAAAACAGTATAGTTCCAAGGGCGAAGGTCGTGGCGATTCGCTCTTTAAAATATAAAAACCACACAGTTTTAGTTGATAAAATAGCCATGTGTCCCGTGTCGGATAAAGTCTATGTGTTTGTGGATGGTGTGAAGGTGCTGCCTCATGGACATTATCTAACTTCTGACCAAAGTGTATGTCGAGATTATAGACATCGCCTCGGTCGGGAAAAAACTCAATAGTAAATGGTTGGGTGGTGGGATTCTTTTTAATAAATATATTTTTCCCAATTCAGCATTAGTTTTTTCCCCAACTTAGTAGTAGTTTTTTTCCCAAACTCAGCAGTTTTTTTTATAGCAAGGTAGGAGTCATGTTTTTTTTGTAAATAAAAAAGTGTTCAATTTTTTTTTGCCCCGCAGCAAGCCCGGGGGGGGTGCCGGCCTACGGCCGGTCGCCGCCAGCAGCCACCGCACCCTTCCGGGGGGCGGAGGGTGGTGGGGGCCCTTTTCAGTTGTGATAAGTGCTTTTTTTAGTGTCTTGTTATTGAATAAATAAAAAAAAGTTGTTTTGAATTTTATTACATGATATTGCCTTTTACATGTTTTTATGTGTGTCTATTAATAAATCGTGTAGTATTTTTGTAGTGATGTTTTTATTCTTTAAATAAAAAATGTATCATTCTTGAAAAACGTTTTCTTCTTCTTCTCGAATCTGATTAGGGAAATTGCTATTATTATTTATTCAAGGGAACGATGCAATCTACAGTCAGTTGTCTTTTGACATCGATGCAAGTGGGGACTATGTATCAATTTAAAACACCATTTAGGTCGTTTCTTTGCGGACCATCAATGTCAGGCAAAACGGCACTTTTAACAAAAATAATTCAAAATCGTGATAAAATGTTTTTAGGAAATCCAACAAAATTTACTATTGCTACAGTGTTTGGCAAGAATCCTATGATAGAATAAAAACTATTGCTCCAGACACGAAATTCATACATGGACTTGACATTTTCAATAGTATTGAATCAAACTCATGGTTGATTATTGACGATCTGGCTGAGTCCATTGAAGAATGGTCTCAGGAAATGATACAATTGTTCACTGTCCGATCTCATCATCAACGGATCTCCGTAACCCTAGTTCTACATAATCTGTTTCAGCAGAGCAATTGTATGAGAACACCTGCTTTGAATTGCACTTACTATATCATCTACAGGGTTATTCGTGATTCCAGCTCCATCATAACGTTAAACAGACAGGTGTATCCGGGTGAACTGAAATTCCTACTTTCGGCCTACAATCAGGCTACCAAAAAACCCTACGGATATATTCTATTGGACCTGAATCAGAACACACCCGAGGATCTGCGTGTAGTCACCGATATTTTTGACAATGAAGTTACTTTATATCTGCCGGTGAACAGTAAAAAAGGTCGTTAGTTGCAATCATGACACTGAAGAAACTACATGAACATCGACATTTATTCACCGTCCTAGGTAATTCAAAGCCACGACTTAGGAAGGCCATACTCAAACATGGTGTCGACAGAGAATTCATTAATGTCATATCTGAACTTTTTTAAATCTATCTGAAGGCAATGTTCAACTGCCAAAAGGTGTTAAGAAACAGACAAAGCAACATCGTTCCCTTGTACGCTTCTTAGCATCATCAGCAAGCAAAAATAAAGGAAACGATTTTAAAAGAAAATGACTTCTTCAAGCGGGCGGTAACTTCTTTACACTTTTACTGACAATCATTGCAGGACTTGTAAACAGTTTTCTCTAGAGAACGGCCAAACCCTATAAATTGACTCCAATTGAATTTGCCCTTTCGCCAAAGGAACATTTCGAGGACAATCTCAATAAATTCATTAACAATGAGACAATTGCCGACGATGAAATATTAATTCTGCCTCAAAATGCACTTCGCCGAGTCGACAAACACAAGCCCTATCATGAGAGACCACTCAAAACAAATGTCATTCATCACAATAAGGAAATGACTCCATCATCATCATCATAATCATCATCAACAACAATAATACCAAAAGAAGGAGAAGAAGGTATGTCTAACGTTATGACAAGTGTTGTAGATCTAATGCCACATTCTATCGTGAACAGTGTAAAAGACTCTTGACGTATCTCAATGACAGTGAACATGTTCAAATTGATGCTAATGAGAATCAAGTTGTAATCCATGGCAAGACCTATATTCTACTTCATTTATTATCAGATTTGGTCACGAATCGTAAAAGACTTGTACCATTTGACAGTCATCTGCATACATTTTTAAACTCATCAAACTTTCCCAAAAGCCTTATTGCCAATGAACATATTTTAAAACGATTAAAGGAATTTAGTCAAATATCAAAAGATGTTTTTAAATCATTTTTGGAAAATATTAGCACGCCAAGTGGAAATGATTTCACAAGATTTATGAGTGGGGGAGTCAAGTGAATACGTCTTAATATCACTGCATCTCCCTCACCATCTCCTGTTAGTATGCAAATGGGCAGTAGACACTTCACTACGTGTTTACGTTCAAAATGGTTGAAGCATTGAAACATGCTTATGAGAATATTGGTGCAGTGGGAAGTTTAAGTTCACCCACCACACTTGCTCAAGTCATTGGACTTGAAAAGAATCGGGCGGCAGAGTATCTACAGAATGAATCAAGTTACACTCTAAATCGTAATCGTAGAGTTCGCGGTAATCACTATCGAAAACTGAAGCCTTTTTCCCATTAAAAATACTACAAGTAGATCTTTTGACTCTGGATGAGATTCAACGGCGTCACAATCACCCATACAAGTACATTCTACTTGCAATCAGTGTTTTTAGTCGCTATGCATATGCCATTCCACTGCAGTCAAAGAACGGCAAAGAAGTTGCTAAAGCTCTTTAAATCATCCTTGAACAGGATTGCTATAAGAAGATTAAACGGATCGGGGTAGTGAATTTGTTAATCCCCATGTAAAGAAGGTTCTACTGATATATAATACAATCCTCTATCATAGTCATAGTCCAATAAAGGCAGTATTGGCCGAAAGGCTGATAAGAACTATTCGACTTTTAATTTCAAGATATTGCACATTGAAAAATACTGCTGCTTTTATTCATGATTTGGATAAAATCATGTTGATTTATAATCAACATCCACATCGATCCCTGTCCAACTCAACCCCAACGGAAATTCATCATGATGTCAATACATTTGACACTTTTCTTAAACAATATTCCAATGGTGTTGGTAATGAGAAGCAAAAGAAGAAATTCAATGTTGGTGATACTGTTCGAATCTATCGAACTACTAATGTTTTTGAAAAGGGTAATAATTTATGGTCCACTGAACTTTTTAAAGTCTCCAAACTCTTGGACACTACACCCATAACGTATCGTCTACCTGACATGAAAGATGATGAGATTTTTGGCGGCATTGTAATTATGAATTACAAAAAGTTAAAAAACACCGGAATCTATCAGATTGAAAAGATATTAAAGACTCGTACTCACAGGGGCACGATACAGTTGCTTTTTCTTTGGCTTAGATACAACTCTAATTTTGATTCTTGGATCAGTGTTATAGATATTGACAATGCCCAATGACTTTTATGTAGCGTTTATGTCCAACGTCTTCGACCCTCTCTACAATGATTTGAATAAAACAAGTGATTTTTGGACGAAACTCTCCCCCACCATTAAATTCGATGATGGAAAGTATGAAGTTGCTCTTGTCGACTGCATTCTCAAAAATACCTATGATATTCTGACAAAAGATCGCGTGTATGGGATAAAAGTTATACAATTCGATTGGTCAGTCTTTGTCGAGTATGAATGGGTTGAAGCACTTAAATCTAGTAAATATCCAGATGTTTCATTGAGATATAAAGAACATGGTACTATGACGGATTTTTGTCGTGCAACCAATAGAAAAATCTCATATCGTAGGAATGGTACATTCCATTTTAATTATTCAATGGAACACGATAGGATTTACATTACCTCACCTGTTGACACTGAAATAATTCGTCTCAATTATAATCTGAGAGGTGTTCTTGGCTTTAAACAGAATATGATCAATGGGAAAATCGCAGGCACTGTTAGCGGGATGGATCAAGTTATTTTTGCTGATTATCCCCGGTCTCGCCTCGCCGTTATTTTTACCTGGTCTCGCCTCGGACTCTTGTATATTTCTCTATGTGTCCTTTGTGGAAATATCGAGAGTTGGTAATTCAAATGTCCCCCTCCTATGTGTTCTTGAACGAAAAACAACACATGAACATTTTCATCAATATAATATAAAGCATCTTCAGTATGTTCCTGTAAACCCTTCGTATTTGGAACTATGTTAGTTAATACTAAGAAGTGAATTAGGTGATCCTCTAACAATAACAAAATGTTTAGCCTTGGTTACATGTCATTTTTAACCATTTTAGCAACAACAAAGTGGTAAATAGAAAAAATGTACTTGCATGCCTTGATATGGGTTGCTGTAGTAAGGCTCTCCAGCCACGACAACAGTGTTATGAAATGGACTATAGTAAAGGCCGTTCATCAATTTCGGACTAAGGTCTTGGCAGTTGGTTTGCTAAGCTGTTTCGCTCTGCAATACCGCTGGGTGAAAAATATATTGCGCCGGTTGCTGCAGATTTTGCATCCTTGACGCTATACGATTGAGGGGTTGGTAAAGATTTTAAAGAAAGTGTTTAAAAAAATCTCAGGTCCAGCGCACGATCCCTTGGCGAGCGATTGAAATCAAGACAAAGTGGAAAAGGTTTTAAAAGGAGGAGAAACTTTTCTTCACTAATCAGTCTCTACTCAGGTCAGAAGCGAAAGAGACATCATCATCACTCTTGTCAAAGAAAAATAAGAATAAGAAAAAGAAACCAAGAAGAAAAATTGTTAGATCGAAAAGATATTTCTTTTCCTAGATGGCATATCTACCCCACAAGGAATCTCATCCCACTGTCACCACATCTCTAAATCTTTTCAATGCAGAAAGTGTGGATGTCAGTGTAAAGCATGGGTACTATGAACAATTCTATCCACAGCAACACCTCTCTGAAAACATACATTTTCAAATTTATTCAAATGATGACTACTTCATAGATTTATCATCCACATTTATAGATTTAAAAGTTGTGGTGAGGAAAAAGTCTGACACGTTCACCTCCCTCCAACGTCGATAAACTATCCTATAAAAATGGTATATTACAAAATATGTTTAAACAAATATGTGTATACATGAAGGGAATATTAGCGAGCGCTAGCAATAATCAATCGTACTATGCAAGTTACATATAATTAATGTAGATGACTCCAAAGTCCTATAAGAAATTTAGAGGTCTGACAATGGGCTATGACTATAGATCAAATGTTGATACTGACGGTGAACTCACTTGGGCAGTGAGCAAGGAACATCCTTTAGTTGGTAGACTCAATCATGAAATATTTAATACATCCCAATGGATGCCCCCCAATGTTAAAATTGATATAAAGTTACAACTTGCACCGTCCAATCTCATATTGGGAAAAACACTTGATGCAGCACCCGATGCTAATGTCAATCTCACCTCGGCAATACTTCATGTGCGAAAACAGCAGGTTATGAGCTCTGTTGCTTTGTCAATTGAAAAACTAAGAGCTTCTGGAAATAATATCAAACTGCTCCTTCCTCACACAATCGCCAATCAACGTCATATTACCACTGTTTCAAGTACCTACACCGATGCTTCCTTTATCAATGGTGAAATTCCCTCGTAACTTGCCTTGGCTATTTTAAAAAGTGCCAGTGCCATAGGATCGTGGACAAGTTCACCAAATGAATTTGAATTATTTGGACTTTCCTCTCTTTTATGTAAAGTAAATGGAATTCATCTCTACAATTATGTCCTTTGATAAATCCTATAGAACCCTATATGAATTGACAATGCAATCCCTAGATCGAGATTCTCAACTATATGAAAATGGTATTACCGATTCAATGGTCGCAAAAAGTTATGGTATCATTTTTTTGGACTTGTCTGGTACTCAAGATATGAGTATTGTCCGAATGGGTACTGTACGCTTAGAGTGTACCTTTAACAAACCATTGACAGAGAGTGTAACATTAATCTCACTCAATCAATTTGAAACCTACTGGGAAATTACCCCCGATGGTAGTGTTCTATTAGACTTGGCACCATGAACACCAATCAAATAATCAATGTATTTAATATAGATCCTTTTATATCCAAATACAAATCCTATTGTATACCCTCAGATTTCCTTCAATATATTCATACTGTTAACAAAACCATTATTATTGTTAATAGTAGTCTATCGACTGTGCAGACAGGTCATTGGCTATGCATCTATCAAACAGCGAAGAATATAGAATTTTTTATCCTCTTGGCCTGCCATATGCATTCTACAACCCACATATCAAAAACTACCTTAAAGGAAGTGGTAAAACAATTATTCAAAATCGGATGAGAGTACAAGATTTATCAACCAAAAGCTGTGGTTTTCATGCATTACTTTATTTCATTTTTCGATGTTGTGACTATACTTTCAGTGAATTTCTCAACATTTATGTACACAGTCCACGTTTGAATGACTTTTTAGTAGAAAATACCCTCTCAGACCGGTACAGTATTGATTTCAGTGCCCTAAGAATAAAGTGTTTTAAAAATGTATGTGAATTTTTTTATTAATAAAAATATACATTCACTATAAAAAAAAGTCTTTTGTATTCATTTGTTTAGATTTCTTCTTCTTCTTCTTCATAGTCATTTAGATTGTCATCATCATAGTCGTCGTCGACAACGATTAGTTGTGGCAGATCATTGAGATTCAATTTGTACTGATCCTGGCGTACAAAGTCAGGTTCATATATTCCACAATATATTGTAACTTCATTTTTATTAAATCTTCTTGTGAAGTCAATGATCCTGTTACGATTTATATTGAAAAATTCACCTGTTTCTATCTGATTATTTGAAGTAATGTCGCACACAATATTCTCATTTGAAGAATCACTTTCTGTCACAGCCAAATAAAAATCCCTAGGTTTATAATCATTAGTAGCATTGTCCTCACAACGATGACGCAGGAACCATACTCTCTTCACATTTTTACAATTGAAACGTGCTCCAAATTCTTCTTCCCAATACAATTTAAATCCGTGACGATACCAGTCCCGTGGAAATAAACTGAAGTCACGTTTAAGGTTTTTTCCAATCATACCAGGGTAAGTATTTTCTCACTGGTCACACTTATGATAATGACAATTGGAGCATATATACCCATTAGGATGAGATTCACAAGTCTTTTCAAGACAGGTATTACAGTCCTTAATCTGAGAGCATATCCTTTATGCAATTTACACGGATTGCATAGTCTAAACTTTTCATTATAGTCAATAACTGTAGTACAGTTCTCACATGATGACCAGCTGTCCAATGTATATAAACATAATGAACATGTACTATACATTTTTTCGATTTTGTCCGTCTCACTGCAAAAAAGAAACTGACTCAAAATCAATAAAAAAATAACATTGTCTTCTAGGAGGAGGATGAGGAGGAGAATTAATCGAGCATCGTCACAATAACTTATTTCCTACTGTTTTAAAGAATGAATTTCTAGGTAGTGGTTAAAAGCAGAATCGAAATGTCATTTTGCTTCGTTTCAATTAATATATCAATAAATTGAGTAAATGCATTTGATTCACAACGCATAAGCTTCATACAATAATCAAATGATGGGGAATCAGTTTCCATTATGCTGTTAAGCATTTCTATAGAAAATATTTCCGTTGAAGAGATAATTCCAAAAAGTCATCATCTAATACTAAACATTTTTCCAATTTGACTAGATTCGGTAAGATCTTCTGTTTTTCAAATCCAATCATTCTTGATACTCCCACTACCAACTATAGACTAAAATAGCAAATGCAAGTTTTTACTTTTTACACAATCTTAATACCTCTTGCACACCACCACTCACCATAGAGAGAGGAAAAGTGGAGTAAACGGTCATCTAGAGTGTCTAATCAAAAAAAGCATTATAAAAACAACATTTTTATTGTAAGAAATGTAATAAAAGAATATATTTTCACTCTCTTTGCGGTAGGTGAGTCAGTCCATTTTCCTCAATGTGCTTCATAATAGCATTCAATCCTTGCTTTAATAGTGATAAATACATTATATTCACTTTTGCGGCAAAGCGTAATTGTTCATCTGACTTAAATTTACTCAATGATATAACGTATCTGCCAAACATCTCATCCCACTGAAATGTTAGTTGGGAATCCTTTCCAATTTCAACTGCTACTTTGGGGGCCCTTGTCTTCACAACATCACTTTCAGCTCCTTCGAGGTGTAATAGTGTGAAACTACTTATTTTCACAATATTTGAACATTTATTTATCCAATTTGAAATAATGTAAACTAACCAAATTCAACTTATTGACTGAGACACTAACTCGGTATCGGACTTTTTATATCCACGCTTAATGTTAAAGTCAAAGCGTTAACTCCTATAATCATGCTAAACCTAAGAATCATGTCCAACATTAAAACATCCATAACAGCCTGAAAAACTATTAAAAACCATATATCCATACAAAAAAAAATCCATACAAAAAAAAACATTAAATAAAACACCAACCTTATAACAATACCAGGAAAAAAAAAACCATCAATGCATGAAAACAGTCATGACTTTTAACAGAAACATTATATTTAACACCAGTACAATGAAAAATAGAAATCCATAAACATAAAACATCCATAGACATAAAACATCCATACACCTGTCTTCTCTCTTTAACTGACACAGTACATGTCTTTTTGTATGGCAGGGGGACTGCCCGCTCCCTATCATTATATCTACACTACTTACGTATTTAATATATGCTACGCTTTAAATTTGAGACGGAAAATTGAGGTCCTGCTTTCGTTTGTGAACTACCGAAAAGCAGAAGTTTTGGCAACCTTCTTTCCCTCATCCGTTAAATGTGACCTTACCATCTTAACCTTTCTTTCATCACAGTCCTAGAAAAAGGGATTTATATATATATACTGTTGTAAAAATATTTTAAAACTAAGATTTTCAAATAAAAGAATTAAGATCTAAACATTTATATATGATAATTTGAAGCCAAGAACCTTCTGACTAAAACTTTAAAACTAGAACTTTAAAAACAAAACCTTCAAAACTAAGACTTTAAAACTAAAACTTTAAGTGTATGACTTTATAAATAAAAAGCCCTTTGAAAAATACTTTTAAATTAATATAAAATTAGACCAAGACTCTAAAAAAGATAATTTAATACTAAAACTTGTAAAACTATCTCTAAACCGAAGCTTTAAATTAAGTTTTAAAACTAAAAGTATATTTATTGTGTATAAATTTATATAACAAAAATATACAAAGTATATTTTTTGTGAAGAACGACTGTTAGTGTAGAACAGAAATTTAATTGTAAAAGGTGAGCTTTTCCATCTTGCAAGGACCAGATTGAAAAAAAGAAGAATATAAGCATGTCATTTGATTCCCTGTTCAGTTTCTTTTTCTAAACTTACCGCTGTAACTCTGTCCTTTTAGTAAAGTGATTTTATTTTGAATAAGTAATTAATTTTAAGTAAATTTAGCTCGTAAGACAGATTTATGACAGTAGGCCTAATTAAAAAAATTCAACTGAAAGTAAGGAGCAACAATAAAACTTAAAACGAACAGAATTTTTTATGTATAAGAAAGGGGATGTCCCCTCCTCACCACCTCGTTCTTTGGACTAAAATTAATGAGTGCTTATAAAAAATCCTCTTGTTGTTCTAATTAAACGACCCTTGTGTTTCAGGACTCATTCTAGTAGGACTTGGACAAAATTCTAGCTTTAGCGTAAAGAGCGAGGTGTTGTGGATGGGGCAACCCCCTTCATATATGTAATAAGTGCTATTTGTTTTAAGTTTTAATGTTGCTCGTAAATTTCAGTTGAAAAAAATTCAGTTGAAAAGTTGAGAAATTCCCCTCCCCATGGATGTATATTCTACAAAATTTATCCCGGTGAAAATTGACCCGTACAATTACCCTTAACATCTTCACGCGTAAAATTGAGACGGAAAAGAGACAGCAAGACATATAAAAGGAATTTCGTATAGGAATTGTGCCAAATTCCCCCACTGTAAAATTTCCCCTGAGAAGTTCAACACCTGGAAACTTCCTCTTCGCCGACAGTCGCTATCTTGTCGACATATAGCCCTGATCCTCCTGGAAAAATACCCCAGCTGAAAATTCGTCCGTTATTACTCAAAAATGTATGCATACTTCCCAATAACAAATACTATGCGTAAACAATAGTAATAATGGGGTTCTGGAGCCGATAAGTACTAAATCTGCCTTTTCCCTAAACTTCATTTGCATATACTCTATACCTCATTTGCATATACCAACCGACGCCTCATTAGCATTTTACAGCCGGTACATATTGCCTATTTTCCAACAGGTACAAAATTTGCATATATCCTAAACCTCATTTGCATAATACATATATTCAACCTTCACTAAATAAGAGGAATGACCAGTTAAGTAAACCAGTATGTTTGAATAAATTGACAGGTAGGCAGCTTCACTTACCTTGGTAGTATTATTAGTAAAGATGGTGGTAGAAGTGAAGATGTTAAAAGTAGAATAGCCAAGTCACAGTGTATTTTTTCGCAGGTAAAAAAAAGTTTGGAAAAATAGAAAGATAAGTCTGCAAACCATGATTAGAATTTTAGAAGCTACAGTGATGACAGTAGTAAAATATGGCTCTGCAGCATGGGTACTCTGAAAAGCGAATGAAGATTTGCTATATGTTCTCAAGAGAAATTGCCTACGGACTGTTCTGGGTACCCGGCAGACTGACTGTATTTCAAACATTAGGCTGTACGAAAGAATTGGTTCAATCCTTTAAAAAGTCAATAATGATAGAAAGGTTGAGATGGCCAGGGCAAATTCTACGGATGGACGATGACATATTGCCGAATATTGTCCTTTTCGGCCAACTGTCTACAGCTAAATGGCAAGGAGGTCGTCCTCGTCTGTAGTGGAAGGATGTCATAAAGAAAAATTTAAAGGAAATTGAAACTTCCTGGGAGGGTGTAAAGAGGGGCCCTTTGAACAAATTGGATGAAGGAGAAGCGTGCGTAGCTGTGTTTGCCTCAGGCGAATTGGTGCGGCGGTGAGTTGTCAGTAGTAGTAGTAGCAGTAGTATTTTATAACAAAAGAAATTCACTTGTGATATTTTCGAAATGCAAAATGAAGATGATATACTTATGTTAGCCGTGATTTTACATATTAGAAAAATAATGCTTGCAGTAACAATTTTTAATCTTCATTTTTATCTTTTTTTGAAATTAGAATTTGTTTTACTTTTTGAGGGGAATTAGAAATTTTTTTGACTTTTTTCTAATGTCTTAAAATCACATTAAATTTACTTGTAACAAAAAATATTCACTTGTAATATTTTTGAAATACGAGATGAAGACGATATACATATGTTAGTTGTGATTTCCCCTGTTAAGAAAATAGTGTTTTTAGTGGCATTTTTTTACTTTTTTTATGTTTTTTTTGTCTTAAAATGACATTATATATACTTATAACAAATATGTTTTTCTCAAAACTGAAACCTAAGCTTCTTAGAATGTTCTAACGAAACTAATATAGTCTAAGAAAGGATAAGAACTATGACGAAGGTCCTACGAAAGATATGATACAAACCCAAATACTTTATTTTTATTTTTTATGATTATATTCTACATGCCGTTAATTCATTCATGCCGGCAATACTTTTTTATGTTTTCATCATTTCTAGGGTACTCTTGCAAATTTCTTCCAAGTCAGAAACGTGCAAACCAGATTCTTTTTTAGTTAGAGGCATATGAATTGAGATTTTTCACAAGTCAGAGGAAGGTGAAAGAGAATTTTTTAAGAGTCAGAGGTTTGTTTTCCAAATTTAGAGGCAGGGGAACGAAATTTTTACAAAGACAGAAACATTCGACCCTATTTTTGTCAAACAGTTGAAAAAACCGTGATTTCTTAAGGGCACTCAAATATCAAAGACATGTAAATGGTATTATCAAAAGCAAGAGATGTGTCAACAAGTTTTTTCAACAATCGGAAACACATAAATGAGAATTTTCTTCAAAGTCAGAAAACGGGTGAACCAGATTCTTTTTTTTAGTTACAGGTATATGAATTGAGGTTATTCAAAAGTAAGAGGCAGGTGAATGAGAATTTTTGAAAAATCAGACATATAAATACAATTTTTAAAGTCTCTTTTACCAAAGTCATAGAAACAAGAACACGAATTTTTTTCAGATGTCAGAAACATGTGAACCCGATTTTTTTTTTTTTAAATTGAAAAACACACAAACAGAATTTATTCAGGACACTCAAAGGTGAATGATACTTAAATGGAACTTTCAAAAGCTATAGACGCATCAACAAGATTTTTCAACAATCGAAATTTTTCAACAATGGCTTTTTTCTCGGTTTGCTTTAAAGTGATACTTATATTGAACTTTTATATAGGCTATGATCTTAAGAAATAAAATACTCAAAATTTAAAACTATAGCTTTCAGATTAAAACTAAAAGAATTTAAATTAAAAATTGACGAAAACAATAAGAATTCCAAATAGGGACAGGTACTTTTATTAGACAGTGAAACGAAAATATAAAACAAAGACTCTAAATATTTCGATGACACAGTCGGTCATCATCATCAGTAGACTGTAACTCTACTGATGATGATGACCGACTGTGTCATCGAAATATTTAGAGTCTTTGTTTTATATTTTCGTTTCACTGTCTAATAAAAGGACCTGTCCCTATTTGGAATTCTTTTTGTTTTCGTCATAGAAAAGGCAGTGTGGTCATGGAGAATAATAGTAAAATTAAAAATTATAAATTAAAAAAGAACTTTAAAGCCTAACCTTTAAAACTGATATTTTAAAATTTTTACAACTAAACTTTAAAAACTAAACTTTTAATACTATAACTTTTGGGAAAAGCTTTTAAAGGTAAAACTTGTAAAATAATTCAAATATTAAGACCTAAACTGTAAAATTGATAATTTGAATCCAAAAAATTCTTGACTAAAACCTTAAAACCAATGCTTTTAGAATTACAGCCTTTAAAATCAAAACTTCCTAAAACTAAAATTTTATAGCTAAACATTAAAAATAAAACTTCAAGATAATATTTTAAAGCTAATACTTAAGAACTTGAAAAGTGACACATTAAACCTAAGACTTTGAACCGAAAACCTTAAAACCAAAAACTTTTTAAAACTATTACTTTAAAACTAAAATCTTTTGAAACCAAAACTTTAAATTTAAGACTTTAAAAGTAAAACCTTAGAAAAAACTTTATGAACTAAAACTTTAAAATTGAAATAAACTTTATGATCTAAACTTTAAAACCCAAAACTTTAAGACTACAAACTTTAAAATAAAAATATTTTAAAACTAAATTTTCTCAAATAAAAGAATTAAGATCTAAACTCTTATTTATGATAATTTGAAACCAAGAACCTTATGATTAAAACTTTAAAGCTAAAACTTTAAAAACAAAACTTTTAAAACTAAAACTTTAAGCGCAAGACTTTATAAATAAAAAACCCTTTGAAAAATACTTTTTAAATTAACATAAAATAGATCAAGACTCTAAAACAGATAATTTAATACTAAAACTTATAAAACTAACTCTAAAACCAAAACTTTAAAATTAAGTTTTAAAACTAAAAGTTTAAAGCAAAAAAATAACTACGAGTAAAACCTTAAAACTAAAACTGCAAAACCTAAACGTCAAAATAAAAGCAAACAACAAAAATGGCGGGCCACGCTAAGTGAGCCTAAGCGAACCTAACTTGAAAGCAGTTAACTGAACGTAACCTAGCTTAAAATTCAGTAATATTGCCATCTATGACTACTGCTGTGTTTTGTACTCTTGTCTTTGTATCATTGCTGCCTCCAACTCCACTATCAACTTCCAATAGTGTAAACAAACCGCTCATTTTTTTTACCAGTATATCTTGTCAAATAAAAACTTGACGAAAAGAGTATATTCAAAGCTTTTATCTTAAAGTTTTTGTTTTAAATTTTTTATTTTTAATATCTTAGTTTCGAAGTTTCAATTTTAAACCTTTGGTTTTAATTGTTTGTTTTAATGTTCCAATTTTAAACCTTTAGTTTTAAATTATTAGTTTTAATGTTTTTAATTTAAAATTTTCGTTTTAAAAATATTTTGGTTTTAAAGTTTCAGTCTCAAAGTCTTAGTATTTTTGAATTTTTTTACTTTTATTTTGAAGTTTTAGTTTTGATGTTTTAGTTCTGAAATTTTGTTTTTTTATACTTCCAAAGTAAAAGTTTGAAAAAAATGTTTTTGGTTTTAAGGTTTTATTTTTAAATTTTAAGTTTTAATATTTTATTTTATAGTTTAAAGTTTTTTTTAATCTCCAAGTTTTAGTTTTAAACTTTTATTTTTAATATATTAGTTTAAAATTTAAAATTTTAAAGTTATGGTTCTAATTTTAGTTTTAATGTTATAGTTTTAACGTTGTAGTTTTAAATTATTAGTTTTTTTGTAATTTAAAAGCCTATTTTTGATTTTTTTTTTGCTTTTAAAGTTTCAGTTTTATAGTTCTAGCCTTAAAGTTTTAGTTTTAAACTTTTAATTTAAAAGTTTTTATTTTCATTCTAAGTTTTAAAAAAAATTGGTTTGAAGTTTTAATTTAAAGTTTTAATTTTAATCTGTAATTTTTCCAGTTTTAAAGTTTTAGTTCAAAATTTTTATTTTGAAGTTTTCGTTTTAATGCTTTAGTTTTAAACTTTTTTTCAAAGTATTAATTTTTTTAAAGTTTGTGGTTTTAACGTTTTATCTTTAAATGTATAGTTTTAATGCGTAGTTTATGCAGTTTTAAAGCTTTACCCTTAAACTTTTATTTGAAGTTTTAGTTTTTATTTTTATTTTTAAAGGTTTAGTTTTAAAGTCTTATCAACAAATTTTTGAAATAATCAGATTTAAAGTTTAGATTTTTTAAAGTAAAAGTGTTCAAATTTAAATATTTTACCTTTTTGTTTTTATTTATAAAATTTAGTTCTTAAAGCTTTTTTAATTCAAAAATTTTAGTTTTTGGTTTTAAGGTTTTTGTTTTAAAGTCTTAGCGTTAGTTTTTTTTATTTTCTAATTCTTAAGAATTAGTTTTAAAACTTTTGTTTTGAAGTTTTAGCTATACAGTTTAGTTATAAAATATAATTTTTAATTTTAAAGGTTTTAGTTCTGAAAGTGATGGTTTTAAGGTTTCAGTCACAAAGTTTTTGGATTCAAATTATCAGTTTTGAAGCCTATGTTTTTTTTATATATAACACGTTTTAGCTTTAAAAGTTTATCCAAAAGTTTCCAAAAGTATAGTTTCAAATTATCAATTTTAAAGTTTAAGCCTTAAGGTTCTTTTTTTAATTTTAAATTTTTTTTAAAGTTCGAGTTTTAAAAAGTTTGAGTTATTTTTAAAGCAATAGATTTTAAAAGATTTCTGATTTAAGGTTTTACTTTTAAGGTTTTAATTTCAATGTTTTTATTTTTTCTGGCTTTCAAATTTTTGTTTTTAAACTTTCATTTTGAAGTTTGGATTTTGTGGTTTTAATTTTAAGGTTTTATCCGTAATTTTTTTTGTTTTAAATTTTCCGTTTTAAAGTTTTAATTTTAAAGTTTAAATTTTAAAAATATTCTTAGAAGTTTTAGTTTCGGTTTTAAAGTTTAGTTTTAAAATTTTAAATTATAAATAATCTTAAAACTTTAAAAAATTTGGGTTTAAAGATTTTAAAGTTTATTTCAATTTTAAAGTTTTAGTTTTAAAAGTTGTTTTGTAAGGTTTTACTTTAAAATTTTTAAATTTAAAGTTTTGGTTTTAAAAGTCTCTAGTTTTAAAGTTATAGTTTTAAAAAGCTTCTTGTTTTAAGTTTTGCGTTTTGAAGTCTTACCTTTAATGTTTTACTTTTCTAGTTCGTAACTATTAGTTTTAAACTTTTATCTTGAAGTTTTGAAAGTTTAGCTATAAAATTTTAGTTTTTAAGTTTTACATTTAAAGCCTTTAGTTTTAAATGTGTTGGTTTTAATGTTTTAGTCACAAAATTTTTGGATTCAAATCATAATTTTTAAAGTATAGGTCTGAATTTTTTTTTTACAAGTTTTACATTTAAAAATTATTTCAGAAAATTCAGTATTAAAAGTTTAGTTTCAATAGTTTAGTTTCAAAAATTTTAAATTTACAGTTTTAAAGATAAGGCCTTAAATTTTTTTTTTAATTTGAAAATTTTAATTTTAATTCTATTAGATTTAATCTGAAAGTTATAATTTTAAAGTTTGAGTTTTTTTATTTCTTTAGATCATAGTCTATACAAAAGTTCAATATAAGTATCACTTTAAAGCAAACCGAAAGATAAGCCAATTCACGTGTGTCCGATTGTTGAAAAATCTAGTAAATGTTTCTCTATCTATCGAAAAATCCATTCAAGTATCATTCACTTTCGATTGTTCTACTAAGTTCTGTTTGTGGGGTTTTCAACTTTTTGAAAAAAATAAATCCATATGTTTCTGACTTTTGAAAAAATCCTGTTCTTGTTTCTTCTGAATTTGTTAAAAAAAATCTTGAATATTTTTGTTTATGTATCTGACTTTTGAAAAATTCTCATGCACATAGCTATTCACTGACTATTGAAAAACCTTAATTCATATACCTGTAACTAACAAAAAGAGTCTGTTTCGTGCGTTTCTGAATTTCAAGAACAATTCTCATTTATGTGTTTCCGATTGTTGAAAAATCTTTTTGACACATCTCTACCTTTTGATAATCCTATTCACATGTTTTTGACATTTGAGTGTCCTGAAGAAATTATGTTTTCTTGAAACTATAGTTTAATTTTTGAACTTTTCGTTTGAACTTTTTGAAAATATAGGTTCGCATTTTTCTATCTTTGGAAAAATTGCGTTGACCTGTCTCTGACTTCGGAAAAACAAACTTCTTACTTTTGAAAATTCTCATTCACCTACCTCTGACTTTTGAGAAAGCTCAATTCATATCCTCTAATTAACAAAAGAATTTGGTTCGTACGTTTCTTTACTTTGAACAAATTGCTAGCGTACCCTAAAATGATGGAAATATAACAAAGTCTTGCAATGAAATATTTAATTGAAATAGCGGCATTTAGAATATCATCATAAAAATAAAAATAAAGTATTGGGGATTGTATCATATCTCTCATAGGACCGTCGTCATATTTCGTATCCTTTATTAATATTAATTTTATTAGAACACTTTAAGAAGCTTAATTTTCAATTTTGAGAAAAAATATTTTGTTATAAATATATAAAATGTCATTTTAAGGCATAAAAAAAGTCTCACGACTTTATTAGTTCACGAATAACACACGACTAGCATGTGTATCACGACTAACATATGTATCATATATTTAACATATGTCTAACATATGTAACATAAATTATCACGACTAACATATGTGTACCATCTTCATTTCGTATTTCAAAAACATTAAAAGTGAACTTCTTTTGTTATAAGTATATTTGATGTAATTTTAAGACAGGAAAAAAAAATTGAAAAAATTACTCAGTCCCCCCCCCGAAAAAAAATAAAAGATAAAAGTTAAAAAAATAAGTAAAAGAAGGAAAAGGGGTCTACAAATATTATTTTTTAATAGATTATACATTCTTTTAGAAAAATATTATTTTTCTAAAAATCACGACTAACCTGTGCATATCATCTTAATTTCGTATTTCAGAAATATCATCAGTGAATTTAGTGAAAAAATTTCTTAGTCCCTCCAAAAAATTATTTTAAACCTGGGAAATGACCCTTCCTATAGTACATTTTCTTAGTTCAGTGGAAGCAAACCACTTTTATTTATTTCGATCATAGCCTTTATAAAAAAAAGTTCAATATACGTATCACTTTAAAGAAATTTGAAACCTGGGAAATGGTCATTTCTATAGTACATTTTCTCACGTTCAGTGGAAGCAACCCACTTTTATTTATTTCGATCACAGCCATTATAAAAAAGTTCAATATACCTATCACTTTAAAGAAAACTGAGAGAAAAGCCAATTGACGTGCGTCCGATTGTTGAAAAATCTTGTTGATGTGTCTCTAGCCTTTGAAAATTACGTTCAAATGTCATTCACTTTTGAGTGTCCTAAGAAAATTTTGTTTGTTTGCTTTCCAACATTTTTGGAAAAAAAATCTAGTTTACCTGTTTCTGACTTTAAAAAATTCTGTTCATGTTTCGAGGACTTTGATAAGAAAAACGTTGAAAATTCTGTCCATGTGTCTGACTTGAAAAATCTCATTCACCTACTTCTGATTTTTGAAAATGCTAAATTCATATCCCTGTAACTAAAAAAAGAATTTGGTTCGCATGTTTCTGATTTTGAAGAGAATTCTAATTTATCCGTTTCCGATTTTAGAAAATTCTGGTTGACAAATCTCTACCTTTTGAGAATCCCATTCACATGACTTTGACATTTGAGTGATCTGATGAAATTCTGTTTGTTTTTCAACTTTTCAAAAAATGGGGTCACATGTTTCTGTCTTTGGAAAAATGTTTTTTACCTGTCTTTGACTTTGGAAAAACAAACCTCTGACTTTTGAAAAATTCTTATTCACCTGTCTCTGACTTTCGAAAACTTCAATTCATGTTCCTCTAAGCAAAAAAAAAAATCTGGTTCGCAAGTTTCTTCGAAGAAATTGCTTGCGTACCCTAAAAATTATGGAAACATGACAAGGTATTGCAATGAAATATTTTATTGAAATAACGGCATGTAGAATATCATCATAAAAAATAAAACAAAGTATTTGGGGATGTATCATCTCTCTCATAAGACCGTCGTCATATTTCTCAACCTTTATTCGAATATATTAATTTCTTTGGAAATTTTGAAGAAGCATAGGTTTCAGTTTAAGGAGCAATCTTCTGTTATATGTATATTTAAATTCATTTTAAGACATAAAAAACTTGAAAAAATTTCTAAGTTTCTAAGAACAAAGTAAAAAAAAGAGGTGTCACTACAAACATTATTTTTCTTATAGGAAAAATCACAGCTAACATGTATATCATCTTCATTTCCTACTTCAAACATATTACAAGTGAATTTCTTTTGTTATAAGTATATTTAATTTCATTTTAAGACATGAGAAAAAAATTTGACAAATCTCTAAGTCTCTCTACAAAAAGTGAAAAAATTCTAAGTTAAAAAAAAAACTAAACCAAAAGAAAAGAATAAAATGTCACTACAAGTATTATTTTTATAATAGGAAAAATTACGATTAAATGGTGTATATCATCTTCAAGTCGTATTTCGGAAATAACATGAGTAATTTCGTGAAAAATTTCCAAGTCCCCCCTAAAAAAGGAAAAAAATCTTTAATTAAAAAAAACTAAGTCAAAAAAAAAAGAATGCTACTACAAACATTATTTTTCTAATATGAAAAATCACGACTAACATATGTATATCATCTTCATTTCATATTTCGAAAGTATCAGAAGTGAATTTATTTTATCACAGATATATTTAATGCCATTTAAGACGTGAAAAAATTTTAAAATTTCTAAGTCCTCCCTAAAAACAGAAAATTTTTTAAGTTCCAAAAATTTCAAAGATCAAAAAGAAAAAAATCTGAGTACAAAAAAGGGGGCAAAAGTAGGGAGCAAACAAATTGGACGTGGGACATGGATGACCATAAGTTCCCTCTAAAAAATGTTGATATAAGCGGTTATTCCCATGATAATTCTGGTACAAGCGGTTACACCATGCATATATTAATATATGCGGTCAAGTAAAGTTCTATACTATATCGTAAATTTTATTAGTTCATTTGAATTCAGATAAAACGATTTACTTAAGTAATTATTCCTCTGATTAAACTGATTCTACTAGATCATTTTAATTCAAATAAATCCGTTTACTTAACTGGTCATACATCTTAGACAGTGAAGGTTAAATATACGTTAATCATGTACCGGCTGTATGCAAATGAGGTTTAAGGTATATGCAAATTTTGTACCTGTTGGAGTATATGCAATATATACCGGCTGTAACATGCTAATGAGGTGCCAGCTGGTATATTCAAATGAGGTTTAAGTTATATGAAAATGAGGTTTAGGGTGTAGGCAAATTTTGTACTTCTCGGCTCTAGAACCCCACCACTACTAACAATTGGCAAATCTTTTAACTTAAGGGTATTTCCCCTGGGGCTGTGGAGGGAGGGTCAAGTTATATAAAAAGGCATAGTTATCTGTTTTTTTAAGCAATAACTGAAGGGTGCTGGAAATTTTTGTTGGAAAATAGGTTTATCCTTGAGATACAAAATCATTATTTTGATAACAAATCTGTTTTCATAGCATTTCCTAGACGACTAGCTGGCACGCAAAACTTGAAAATCCTTTGTCCGTTATGTTAAAACCATGGAAGCGTGAATAAAAAAAAAAAAAAAAAAAAAAAAAAAGGAAACAAACAAACACCTAATCTTCGTTTTTAACTGAGAAAACCTGTTATTTCCATTTTGTATCAGTTCTACTACGCATAAACCTAAAAATGTAAAAATTCCGAAAAATGTACTTCTCCTTGTTCTCTTCTTTGTATATTTAATGCTTTTACAGTTAGTAACACTCCTTTCTGTCAACCTTGTGACCAAGACTATAGGACTTTTTTTTAGATTAAAGACAACTGTACAAAAATCGGTCAGTTTGTACTTTCTTGCCACTTGAAAAAAACAATAAATAGTAATTGTTCATGCAGGCTTGGCAACAGTTTTGCAATCAAATAAATAAAAGTTCAAATAGGGATAAAATTCTTTTATTAGACAGTGTTTCACAAACAGTGGTAGAAATTCACAAAAAATACCAGATATTTCAGTCACATATGGAGGGGAACCAGATTCAGTCACTTCAACTTCCGGATGCATCAGATCCCGACACTATTTCTCAGTCTATGCGTGAAATAAATTTCAAACTGGATTTGATCCCACAGCTCTCAATCAGCTTATCCGGTATAGAGGCACAAATGAATAGTTTTAGTACAACAAAATCAGAAATTTCAAGGGATCTAGCGGAAATGAGGAACAAACTCAGTGAGTCTACACTGAAAATTGACTCATTAGAGGCAGAAATAAAGCGTTATAACCTTGTTTTTCCCTGTGACTTTTACAATTTCCCTGTGACTGGTCCGTCCCAGTCGAATTGGAAGGATGAGCTTTGCGAGTTTCTATATAGGACATATAGGATGCTTTCCGCCTGAGATTAGGCCCTGTAACAGTTAATTGACCCGACTTGGCAATACGAAATGCGGTTCTCAGGAAAATTTTGTATCGAAACAGAACGGCGTAGGGGTTGCTCCAGACTACACAACGTATCAACGCGAGGCTAGACAAAATTTAAAGCCAGTGCTGTCCCAAGCCCATGTAAAAGGTCAAAATGTGCGGCTCAAAGGCGATAGGCTTATCATTGAAGGTAAAACGTACACATACGACCGTGAATGTCAGAAAGTAAAAGAAATGACGGTACGCCACCCAATTAGGCCCCCTAATACAGCGCAGAATAACTCAGAGATCAGGGGTATAAATGCCGCTAATGTGAATGAAAATAACAAGAGCTCAGTCCAGAATTGCCCTTCTGATCAGTCGGACTGTTCTGGTAATGAAAGTGACACGAGCATGATAGTTGAAAGAAACAGCAACTTGCCGAAAACAGTAGGAACAGGGAAAAGTCGTAAAAGCAGCGAGATTAGCCCCGTCGATAATACTTACAGTCGCACCGCTAGAAATGTACGGCAAAGGAATGACAAGCCGGGTTACTGAAGGGAGTTGGCACACGCCCGTTCAAGCAGCTACAGAAAAATCAGCCTTGGTAGTACAGGGGTATTAATAGGCATAGGAGCGACGATTATTACCGGTTAGCTTCGCCCACCCCCCGAGGGTTTACGGCTACCCATAGGATCGGCAAGGCCATACACAAACCCGGAAGTTTGTATCTTGGAATGTAGAGGGTATAAAAAATAAGTTAAGTTCTGTAGAAAGTGAGTTGTCAAATTTTGACTTTGTAGCATTAATAGAAACCTGGCATTGCCCTAGTTAAACTCCAAAAGTAAGAGGTTTCAATGTGGAAAGTGTATCATGAGAGTTAGCTTAGAACAATCGTTGTTTTGGAGACCAAAAGTTATACAAACTTTGTCTTTCAAAAGTTATACAAAGCTGAAAAGTAAATCAGAAAATGTTATTTGGATTAGATTAGAATGTTTGGATGGACTGTGTATTGTAATAGGATTGATTTATATTCCGCCTCAAAATAGCTCGTAACGAAATGAAGATACGTGGAATTTGTTGGTAAAAGAATTAGAGAAAAAAGAGCTAATTTTGAAAACGATAGATTGATATTAATGGGTGATTGTAATACTTATACTAGTGATGCGGTTGAATTAAAAGATGTGTTATTTCCAGGTATTCCGTCAACAGTTATTTATCCGTCAACGAATTATCGTATACAGAGAATGAGATCAGCCTCCCACTGAAAGAACACGATTATGATCTGATAAAACCGGCATCGAAACAAGAAATCGAAGAATGCATAAGCGCCATGGAAGGTGGATCAGCACCTGGTAGCAGCGTTGTCACTCTGACCATTTTGTTTTTACTAGTTTTGTGTGAAAAAATTTACTAGATTAGCTTCCGTTTTACTAGATGTTGCCAAAAACTTGCGCGTGTCGCGGCTTTCGCCGCGACACGCGCATTGGCGTGAGAAAGCTAGTAAATAAATTTGTCATCAAAATGAAAACAAAACTAAAAAGTAGCTAGTGCGTATTTTTTTCTGCTTATACAACATCTTAATATGATTTCTTTTGGCCATTCGGCTTATTTGCCTTCAAATATGTAGGAAATGTATTCCTAGTTATTCATTAGGTCCAAACAGTTTCTTCCAGCCTCCTAATTTTCGACAGGCTCGGCCTTACTCCATAGTTTAACGAACTTTTCTGAAAGTTTTTAGTTTCAGTATATACTTACAACTAGGCTTCACAAAAATTTCAGGTACACAAAAAAACCAAAAAAACGACCCCGAAAAAAGAAATTCAAAGTACAAAACAAATAATAATACAGTCCGATTCGAAAGACACAATTCGACTTTTTCAAAGCTTAAAAGCCGGTCCTGCATCTTCTTCTCTTTCCCAGGGAGCGGGTCCATTCGTGTTCATCATCCATTTTCTGCATCTATCAATCAGAGTGGGTGGAATCTCCCACTCCGAAACACATCTTGTGTTTCTAAGGCAGAGTTGCTTGGAGTGCATGAGAGCTCCAACTGTGTCGATATTTAATCGGTTTCGCCCAGTTATCTTGATAATATTTAAACTGGAAAACTGCGACTCTGCGCCGGCTGAAGCATGGGGCAAAGCACAGAGGGTCAACATAAACTTGGGGAGCACTCGGAACATGGATTTCCTGCTACCATCTTTCAGTTTGGTAAGCATCTTCCAGAATTTAGGAGGACACTCTAAATCTGATTCTGATACTATTTCTGAAATAAATTCACTTCGGATTTGAATTTCCTCGTACTCACTATTAAGGTCCTCCAGCATCTTCATCCTCTCCCCTTCCGTTCTGCAGTCTCTAACAGCAACATATTTAAACCTTTGTAGAAGAGGGAAAAGGGACAAAGTTTCGTTGCTCATAGCTTTTAGTGGATCCAGAAGTTCTACAGATCTAAGAACAGGGCCATCCAGTCTTATCCTAGTATGGATCTACTTAAGCAAGGTCAATAAGATATGCAAGGCAGGCTTTTTGAATAGATTGCCCCCAGTGACGTCGATCTTCCACTGACAGGCTTTGAAGGTGAAACTCGGTATTCATCCCAGGTCTAACATTTTCAAGCTTAAAAAAATTTTCAGGACTGCTCATGTTCAAGAAGGTAAACTTAACTTTGAGCTTCTCAGGACAAAGGAAAATCTGCAGAGTAGACAAGTAAAGCTCGTGGGTACGTCTCAAAAGGCAATGAATCCTTGTTCCGCATGACTGGAACTCAAGGTTGAATCTGTTGATCTTTGCCAGTATATACGAGAGGAAGTACTAGTAGGCCTGATTCACGTCTATATCCACCGCACTTAGCAGCTTTTTGTCTTTATCCCTTGTAGAGCTGTCCGACGATGTTAGGGACAAGTCTGTCAGATACAAATGCAAGGCTGGCCACTATTCAAGTAATCTGTTAATTCCGGCTTCAAGTGACAACCAGCGCGTGCCGCTAATCTGCAGAAGTCTGTCGTTGGCATTTTCACAAAACTCCTGGAAAACCTTCAGTTCCAACTGTCTCATAGGGCTTGCGCTTATGAAGTCTATGAGTTCCTTCACGAAAGTTTCGACTTCAGCAGGTAAGTGCTTCGTTGCAGCCGAAGTACACAATGCAGCAGTATGGCAAGTGCAACTAAGGACCAACAGCTGCGGATTGTCACGTAGCAGCTGGGCTGCAAGGCCATTTTCGCACCCCATATTGACCAACGCATTAGCAAAACCAAGCCCAATCATATTTTCTAATGGAACGTCAACTTTCTTAAAGTACTTCGTCAGAAGATTCTTTTGCCCACTTGCAGTTGCGTCGTCCACCTTTAGTAGTGCCAGGAATTCTTCCCTCACGGTATTCTTACTGTCTACATACTTCACAATAACAACTAGGGAGTTTGTAGCTGAACTGTCTTTGCTTTCGTCAGCGATTATTGAAAAAAAGTTCTTCTGAAGAACAGACGCTAAAGTGTCCTCGCCATAAAATCCTATAACAATTTTAATAATGCCAGTCAATTTAGTCGCTTCATTTCAGCATGCTTGACTGTAGCTGAATCCCCAAAAGACTTTTTGAAAACGGGAACGAGAGTATCAATTTTTGTCAAAGGAATATCTTCAGCTGCAACCCATGCTGCAAGGCGCAATTCAGCAGCTGACACCATCCTATCACTGTTTTCTTTTTCCTGCCTTTGCTCGTTTCCAACTGCTCCCTCAACTGTCAGTTATTCCAATGCTGCTTTTATGTTCTTCTTTCGAAGCTCAGTAGTTGCGTGATTCTTCATGACAGTCAAACTTTCCATCAGTTTTCGCTGACAATATCTGCAATAGGCCTTTTTGCTTTCGTCTGGCGATTGAATAAGGAAAGGTTTCAGCACTGAATCAGTCAACCACTCTGGTCGAAACTTCTGTGCATAGTGCATCTTCTTAGACTTGTGACAAACAGACTTCGCACGAATCTCTGAGTCCTCAGCCAGATCGGTTGTGGCAGATGTAGATGCAATTTCATCCGATTCCTGCAAAACACTGCTTTCCAAAATTTCTATTGATTCTTGAACACAGTCCAGCCCAGTATCTTTTGGGGCAGCATAGGCTGTCTCAGCGTTAGTAATCTCTATTCTGTCTTCAGGACCGGCCCTTTTTGCAGAAGCTATATGGTACAAAGTTTGCTGATTGGCACGCGTTTTCTGCTGGTTCAATGTGGGTAGGAAGCTGTATAGTGTTCACTACTGGCTGACCAGTGGAGTTGTTTTGATAATGGTTCTGATGAGCAAGATTATCTATACTTATGGTGTAGGGTGCCTGATAGAACCAGAATAGACAATAAAAAATGAGTTGTTCATATCCTGTATCTACTGGGCAACACTTCTGTAACCTTACAGTACATGCTACTGAATAACATAGATTGAGAAATGAGTTGTTTTTGGTTAATTTCAAATATAGGATGATAATGAGATATTAAGGAAATTATTATACGATTTTACTCTGAGTTTAATGCTGTATCCAAATATAGCAATCATTTCTAGTGGAAACTCATCCTCTAAATTCTATAAATCAAGCTTTTAAGGGGTAAAAAGAGATTCAAGGGTGGGCTGCAGGGTTGTAGGTGTGGTGGCCTAGACCCTGAACTCCAAGTAAGCCAAAAACTAAACTGAAAATAGGGTTTTCTATCTGAGAATCTGGAAACTCTAGACTTTTTAAAACTTCTGGTAATAATTTCCACCAGAAATGATTGTTATGTTTAGATAGAGGATTGAATTTGTTAAAATTCTACTTTAGCTACTTTTGGCTGTCTTGGAAAGGGGTTAAGGTAGGAAAATCAAACTTTCAAGGTTGGGTCTACAGGCTAATTTATGTCCAGGAAGGTATTTTGAAGTACTTACCCCCACTCCTTCTCTATCTAGAGGGTCCTGAAATTTGTCCACATGACAGGTGCATACCCATTGAAATTTTGACAAAACAATATTTTACCATAATTTTCAGTAATCAGTTTCTTTTTTTTTGCGCTTTAGCTCTGAAAATGCAATTTTAGTTATTTGAGTAGAATTTTCAGCCATATCAACGTTTTATTTTCAAAATTTAGAAAATGTACTTGCAAAGCTTTAAAACCTTATAAATCGGAATTGAGCAAAGTTGTGAAGCTGAAAACAATTCTGTTGTACTTCATTTAAGCAGAAAATCTAGGCCTATTCTGCAATATTTTACTTCTATAACTAACAGATTTTTAAAGGTCATCAAAGATCAGGACCCTCTAGAGAGAGGAATAGAGGTAGGTACTTCAAAATACCTTACCGGGAAATATTTTAGCCAGTAGACCCATCCCTGAAAGGGAGCATTACAAAGAAATACAACTAGCCTAGAGGAGACTTAAGAGAAGGATAAGCACAAAGGTGTCACTCCAAAAACATTCAACAGGCATTCAGCCTGCAAACATGAAGCCTTTGCTCAACATACCTTTTATGACTAATCGCCTAATTATAAAATGAAAAATTCAGATCCAATAAGTCCAGATCTTGATTTAAAAAAAAAAATTTCAAAAGTGTCGAATTTCACGCCAAAGGACTTGAGCAGTTTGTCGTGCTTTGGGACCACAGAATAAATGTCATAGGAACAGTAAGACAACAGTCAACTGCCTCCGGTACGTTTTCCCAACAAAATGCTTTCAGATGAGGGGATAAAATTTACTAGATTTTGGCAAAAATTTACTCGATTTGTTCGATTTTACTAGATCTGACCCCCATTTTACTAGATTTACAAGGTGGATATGCTTTTTACAAGATCTAGTAAAATTTTACAAGGGGTGACAACCCTGCCTGGTAGCGATAGAGTCCCAACAAAGATCTTGAAACAATTCCAACTTCTATTTATGCCCATCTTCTTGGCTATCTCCAACTCAGTTCTGGCTTCTGGAGAATGGCCCTCGCCGTAGAAAACATCCTTGATTTTGCCGCTATTCTAAAAAGGAGACCCAGCGGATCACAGTAATTATCGACCGATATCTTTAGTACCTAGTCTTAGTAAAATATTAGAAAGAATACTAGATGCTAGATTAGCTCATTGGTTATAAAAATATAGGATTTTGAAGGAGGAGCAGGCAGGGTTACGAGATGGATATAATGCTATTGATAGGGTCTTAGTCCTACAGGTGCTTGTAGAGAAATATGCAAAAGGGAAGAATAGGTTGTACGTTGCATTTTTAGATCTAGAAAAGGCCTTCGACAGTATTGATAGGATTCTCCTGTGCTTAGAACTGTTAAAGGTAGGCTTACCAAGACTTTTCGTTAGGATATTAGCTGATATGTATAGAAAGATATTTGGTATATTTAAAGTTTTAAGGAAGGGATTATCGTCGCCGTTTGAAATTAGAAAAGGAGTAAAACAGGGTAGTAGTATTTCGCCTAGGTTGTTAAAGTTGTATATAAATGATATTGTTGACCATTTTAAAAAGGTATGGGACAGGCACGTACGCAGGAATTTGTTTCGGGGGGGCCCAATTTGTTTCGGAGGGGGGGGAGCCAAATCCTTCAAACCCATTATTCTGTCAGAAAAATCAGAAAATTATGGGAAAATGAAAAAAATCGTGAGATTTCGGGGGGGAGGGGCCGTGCCCGGGGGCCCCCCCAGCGTACGTCCCTGGTATGGGCCCCTACGGTGTCACTAGGGAACCTGACGTTATGTCTGTTGCTTTTTGCTAATGATACGGTGTTGATAGGCAAGTCACCAGAGGAGCTCCAAATCTTATTGAGTATATTAGAAGAATATTTAGATAGAAAGAAACTAGTGTTGAATATCAAAAAGACTGAGATTGTTGTTTTTAGAGGAATTCGTGTGAATAATGTTGATCAAAAAGTAGAGTTTTATTATAAAGGTGAAAAAGTAAAAGAGAGCGAAAATTTTAAATATTTGGGAGTAACAATTTCAGCAAAAGGAGGATGGAAAGATCATGTAAAAGAGATGATTAAGAGAGGGAAAGCAGTTTCAGCTGTCATTTTACGTAATTCAGGGCTTTCAAGTATAAAAGATCTAAAAATGTATAAATATGTTTTTAACTCTAAAGTTTTATCTACTATCCATTACGGAGCTGAACTCTGGGGGCATGACCCGGCAGCAAAATTGGAATCAATTCAGCTGCAACACTTTAAATGATTAATTGGTCTTCACGTAACGACCCGCAATCAGGCATTAAAAGGTGACCTAGGAATATTTTCGCTGAGAATGAGTAGATTAGCACAGATGATCCGGTACTGGCTAAAAGTTCTAAGTCTGCCAGAAGATAGGCTAGCAAAGGCAGCTTATGTGGAGATGCTACGGTCTAAACGTAAAAGATCGTGGCCGTATCAAATAAAAAATGTTTTAGATGGATTAGGATTATCCTATATTTGGAATAAGGGGCTAGGACCCTCAGATCAGGGTGATTCGTTTTTGGCTATGATTATAGAAAGAATAAAAGACCAGGAAGTCCAAATGCGGACCCAGGCTGTTAAAAGATCTGAAACATTGAAGTTTTATTCCCAAATAAAAGAGATATTTGGATTTAAATATTATTTTAAACTAGGATTACCGGGGGAGACATTAAGGACTTGGTTTCAGATCCGAGCGAATCGCCTGCCACTAAAAAATAGAAAAAGAGTATTTGAAAGAAAAAGGGTGGACCCAGATGCAGATTGCTCTTGCCCCAGATGTAACCTAGGTATTGAGGATGTGGCCCGTATTCTCACCGAGTGCCAGCAACTTTCTCTATTAAGGGGGAAGTATTTTGAGGGTAGTAACTTGGAGTTCCCGGGGATCTTGAAAACGACTGTAAAAAGGACAATCAGGCAGTTATGTAAATATGTAAATGAAGCGTTGACATCAATGAGTGAAACTTGATATTTATGTTATTTTTCTTGTGGAGTGTAATTAACAATACTGTTTCATATGGCCTGTTTTTTTGGCTTATAATAAATTATTATTATTATTATTAATATTATTATTATTATTATTATTATGCAGTGACCGTCATCAGTAGTAAAACATCAGCAGTAAAAGGATTTTATCCCTATTTGAACTTTTATTTACCGTCATGGAAAGGCAATGTGGTCTCCAAAATTATCTAAGCTTTGCAATCTGTCTATAACGTTTTGTCTTTTGATTTAAAAGTTAGATTAATTTAGGCCACCAGGGGATACCAATTAGGGGTTAAGAGGGAGGGGTAACTTGGCAAGAAAATGCCCTCTCCCCTAGATTTTGAAAAATACTTTTTATTGTATTTTCGTCAGAAAAACAACAGCAATAAATAGTAATTTTTCTTACCGGTTTAGCAACCCTTTTACAATCTGTCTGTAAATTACGTCCTATCTTTTGGATACAAAAGTTAGATTAATTTAGGCCACCAGAGGATAACAATTAGGGGTGCGGGAAATTTCTCAAGAAAATCCCCCTCCCCTATATTTAAAAAAATATCTTTTATTGTATCTTCATCAGAAAAAAAAACAGTCCCCCGTTTCAAAATGTCATTCAAAATGACATTTTGAAAAATGTAATTTTTCACATCTTCATTAAAAAAGAATTGGAAAAAACACTTGCCCTTAATTTTCATCAATTGATACCCCTGAAGGCTATCCTTATCCTATTGAGATTAATTTAATATCCAAATAGGACACTAAACCCTGAATGATAACCCAAGAACCCTGGAAAGTGAGATTTATAGCTTTGCAACAAGAAACCCGCTCGCCAAAACTAGGAAAATATAGAACTAATTAGTTTCGTTCGTTATGTTTCATGGGCCCAAATTGCCCCCCAATAGAAATTTCTTTCAACCAGATCTTGAAATGAACCCAAAAATAAGACTAGTTTCTTCATAAGGCCGCAAAAAAAAATAGTAGCAGAATCTTTTGGACCAGAGGCACAAAAGAGAAAAAAATCATAGCATATATTTGTTTTTGAGGAACCGAGAAAAATTGCTCCCTTTGCTCAAACACAATATTTGATTATTCTATTTATTTTATTTCACAATTAGTTTGAGCAGGGGTGCCAATTCACGAAAATAAAATACAGTGGGGCAAGAATTTTTTATTTTTTGTGCAGATTAAAAAACAGCATGTCTAGATGGAGGGGTCATTCTTGTTTATTCGAAATTTAAGAAAAATACCACCGAAAAGGTACTTATCAGTATCTGGAGGGAGGGGGTCATGGTTTGTTTCTTATATTTTAACCTTTGGCTTATGAAAGGATAATCCAGTTGCAAACTTAGTCCTAATCATTTTGAAATGTGTCTTAAACAAGTGAATAATATTACCCGAAGAAGGAGGTAAAACCCACCAATCCAGTCCAGAAAAAATTAACCAGTCCAATTCAGAGCGAAGTGCAACAGTGCCATGTGGAATAAACAATACATTAATACATCCTCTTAATTGCATCGATATTTTCAAAAAAAGAACAAAAAGAACGTCAGTCATTTGTTTTCTAAAAAAGCAATAATTATTTGTCCTACATCGTGGGCTATAGCCGAAAGGCAAACAGTTTTTAAAACTTTGTACTATCCAAACTTATTCTTAGATGATGCTAGATTATCTATAATTAACTAAAAAAGAAAATCTCGGCACTACAAGGTGGTCAAGTTCAAAGGTTAAAATTTTTTCACAAATTGTCCTTAGTAGGGATTATGATTCTTTTGTCATTATCAACTTGGACAGGTTAATAACATTCAGCCACCCGTTGTTAAAGATGATTATTCTCATTAATTACTAGGGTTAGTTTTGGGTCAGGTTTTCATCTTTTCTGCCTCCCATAATCGAGGCTTGTTGTCATCGCAGTCAAATTGCATGCCAGGGGCTTGGCTGAAGATACGTAATGAATGCAGATGCCTGAAGAATTGAAAAAAGTTAGATCAGGCAATTCTGACCATTGAGCTACATCGGTCAGCTTAGTTTCATGAAAGTTTTAATTTGCTTTAGAAAATCTGTTGTTCGAGTGTTGCAGAGCACTGGTCACACTTGAATGCCTAGTTCACAATAGGTTCTGGGTTGGGGCATAAATTGGGGGGGGGGCAAATAGTAGTCGGAAATTGTTTCTTCGTTTGAGAAAATGCCTATGGATTGTTCTGGGTACCCGGCTGACTGATCGTATTTCAAAAAGTAGGCAGTATGAAAAGTGTGGTTCAATCCCCCTTTCTAGGATATAACGAGAGAAAGGTTGAGATGGCTAGGGCACGTTCTGCGGATGAAAGATGATAGATTGCCGAAGACTGTCCTTTTCGGCCAACCGTTTGGGGCTAAGCCGAAAGCAGGTTGTCCGCGGTTGGGGTGAGAGGATGTCATAAAAAAGATTTAAGGGAACTGGGAATTTCCTGGGAGGGTGTAAAGAGGGAGGCTTTGAACAGATTGTGATGGAGGATTAACGCACGTAGCTGTGTTGGCCTCAGGCGCCTTGATGCTGCAGTGAGTTTTGTTAGTAATAGTAGTATTATTAAGAAAAAAAACAATAAAAATCTTACTACCTCTACAATTTCGTGAATTAGTGCCACTAGTTTTGAATTTGACTCCCGCCAGTGGCATATTTTGATTACAAATTTCATTGTTTGTTAAATGGCCATTTCATGCCATTTTAAATGGCGCAAGTCTAAATAGCCATTTTATGTGCATAAATTTGAAAAAGTTTTTTTCTACAAAATAATTTAAGGAAAATTAAAGAGCTACATTAAACCAAACACGAGCAGAAATTAAGTCAAATAATAATTCAAGCGTAAACGAACGTAAATCACTGTCAGTAAATAAATGAAACCCAAAACGAACAAAAATTACAATAAAAAATCAATTCAAACTTAAAATGAACAATAATTACCATAAACAGGAATAGAAATAACCCGTCTAGCCCTTCTAAAGACCAAAACATCATTTGCACTTTACTGAAAACGCTTTGCACTTTGCTGTGTGTTCTTATTTGTCACAATACCATAATAACCAAGATCAATGAAAACAACTGATGACTGGAGATTGGCAGTTAAATATATATTGATATTCACTCTGCACCAGCAGTAGAATACCATATATTTAAAATATAAGATTCTTTCCTTCTAAAGATGATTCGGGCAGAAATTAAACGTCCCCTAATTGAGTTCAAATACCGCTTCCAAGAGTCTAAATTCTTAATCAGCAAAAAGAGAAATTGTATTTCTAGCTCCAGTCAGACAATGGCGCTAGTCGTTCGAATTTCGCTAAGATAATTAGTAGCAAAAAAATGCTACGTACGATATTTCTAAGAAAGTTTAACTGGCAAAAAACCCTGTGAATGCTTGAATCATCAAAACATTTAAAAAAGACTATTGGACGAAAGATTTACATCCTTTGCCCTCTTGGGCTAATGGCAGGCAGTCCCTAAAGCGCAGGACGAAAGAACTGCGTTTGGGAGTGGGGTTAATGTGTTTTTTATTTTAAATATGAAGTCAGATCTAAAACGATTAGTACCGCAAATAATCTCGGTCACCATTATTGTCATTGAAGTAACCCGTTGCTGTACAATTAAGCATGTAAGTTCAATAAATCTGGTGTCTTTCTTATCTCTGTTTGTTTCATTTATATGTCTGTATCTCTCGCTACAAAATTCTTTTATCGCTACAAATGGCGCGAGTCGGAAATTGGAGGAAAACTGCAAACTAATTAGGCTATTAAAACTTTGTAATTTAAATTTAATTATTGGAAAGATACAGACATATAAGAAAAATGATTAGGCCTAGTGCCGCTAAATTACTACAAGGTAACCCTTTAGATATCTCATAGGAGATAATAGCCTCCCCCAATAGGCTACATATATACTATATTTTTATTTTCTTTAAGTTTTAACTGGTGGAAGTTGAGAAAACTGGGTCGAGTCGACTAAATAAAAAATGGTATATTGAAACAGAAATTGCTTTGTCAAAAGAGAAAGGTAAATGGACTTCGTTTTTAGCGTTGCTCAAATCAGCAAAGCTTCGAGCAGCTTTGCTTGAACTTTGGCTATTGGAAATAAATTTTTATCCACTCAAAGAGTTGGGTACAATATAAAAAATGGAGAAAAGGCTCAATGAAAAATTGTAAAATGAGAAAAAAAACAGCGTTCAGTTTTTAACAAGTAGAAGCAAGTGTATAATTAGTAATTTTTTTTTAGTGTTAGTAATAAATGCAATGAAGTAGTGCCGTATATTACTAAATAATAAACTATTTGTACAGTGAATTGAAAGAATAAAATAAAAGAAAGAAAAACAAAATCTAGCTGGACCGATGAAACGTTGATAGAAACAGAAGAATTTTAGGCATAATAGTAGCAAATGGGGTCTGTTATATTCCACCCCCGTTTCTTTTACTTTCAGATAAGTGACCTATTTTCGTTTCTTTAATTACATTTGTGACCCTTTTGGAAGAATACAATTAAGGTGTTTTCTACAAACTGTGTAATATTTTACGTAACCCAGGCAGGGTAGGAATACAGCTACAAGGCACCGTCATTATTATATTGACAGGGAGGGTTATTACCTCCAAGGTGAGAGTAGAAATTTTCTAGCCGTAACCCAAGGCCGGTACATTTGCCTTTAGAAAGTGGCCATTTGACCACTCGATCGCGTTACCATACCCTGGGACAGGGTATACTGTAAATAGGGTAGTACCAAACCCGATATTTGCAGAACCGTTGGGGTAAGAGCGGGAATCTCACTAACATTAGGGCCAACAAGGGGTTCTCCCATTCGAGTAAGTGGCATAGCAATATTTTTGCGTCATTCGAGTAAGTGGCATAGCAATCTTTTTGCGTCAATCGAGTAAGTGGCATAGCAATCTTTTTGCGTCATTCAAGTAAGTGGCATAGCAATCTTTTTGCGTCATTCGAGTAAGTGGCATAGCAATCTTTTGCGTCATTTTTTGCCTTTAAAAGTAGTGACCCTGCACATACACCCAAATAAGTGGTGCCAGCGGTAGCTAGCACTACGAACATTGGTGGCAGCGGCATAAGCACACATCCTAGAAAGCTTAGCAAAAGTCGCCGAAGGAAGCAAAAAAAAGAAGAGTTGTTACCCAGCTGTGACTGGAACTCCGCATAAGGCGAGAAATTCGGCGAAAGAAACCGTTAATCACAGAAAATTGAGGCATGCGGACAGGTCTTAAAGGAGTCTCTCTTACCTACACAGATGATCTTCATCTGAATAATGGTGATAGAAAAAATTCAAATCCTGGATTAGCTCCGCAAAATGAGTGAACAAGAAAATTTGAATTTTGAACCATGACTGCTTTAGAGCCATATAGATGTAAAACAAGCCAGTGTTCATGCTTGTTTACGAAGAATTATTAAATATGCATGAATGTATTTTTTTGGGGTCTAGCGTCATTTGTATTGCTGGGGTCGACTCCCCTCGCACACGTTAAGTCCCCTAGTGGATAAATATCCGCGTTATTCGCGCTTATTAATTTTATCGGTTATATGTAATGATGGCAAATGTCAGACTTTACTTATTCCTTTTTTTATAAACAGATATCATTCAACACAATTAAGAAAGGTCGTCAAAAGTCTGCCTATTGTTCTTAAAAAACTGCTTATGTGAAAATGTCAATTTTCTTTTTATGTTGCTCTATTTATTTAAGAGCGAGAGAGAATGAGCATATGTAGGTTTTATTTTTGTAACTAGACATAAGACATACCTTAGTACTTCAGTTTAATTAAAACTACGTTCAATGTTTTGTTAAAACAAGCATCCTTGATTGCTATACTTTGCACACCTTAGACTAAATTAGTCTATGTTACTAAGGATTTGATTAAGTTTAGATGTCTTATTTTTGTTAGTGTTATTTCTATGCCCTTTCAAAGGATAATAGAAAGGTTGGAACAGAAAATAACCAAAGGTAGGAAGCTCGTGGTCGACTGAGAACGACAAGTGGTGTTGGACCACGTCTTGTGGGAAGCCTGGGGAGGAACACAAGGCCCATGATTTTTTTTTGTAATTTTTTTTTTTAAACGACCGTAGGAAGGGATATCTCTCAGTCCTTCAAGTGTAAGAAATTAGTATTTTTATGCCAATCAGGGCCAATCAAAACAATACTTAAAGGTTGAATAGAAACTTCTGTGAGCTAGTTAAGTTTTCGTTTTTTGGATCTGAAAGCTTTGAAAGAGAAACAGAGTGTTTACTTTCTTATAGGTCCGAGAAAAAAAAAACTTTTTAATTTCCTTATATAATATCTATGACGTATGCTGTCCTACAGCTGTGTTAACCATTACTTTCAAAGAGAAACAAAGGCATTAATGTCTTTAGCTCCTTGGCGAAAAATTTAATTTCATTAGTTTATACCTATGACGTATACAGTAACAGAGAGATCACTGTTCTATAGTTCTGTGACAAAAATGTTCTTTAAATTCATTGGTTTATCTATGACATATCTTGTGCTCTAATTTGTGTGACATATTTTCGCAAGTCAGTCACGTTATATCTTACCTATACTGACTCAGGTCCCCTCGAATTTTCTATGAAAAATAGACCCAGGTCCGAAAAAATATTTATGTCATCAAAAAAAAAAAAAAAAAATTTTTAATTAAAGTTTAATTTATACAAAAAAGAATACAGCAATGTGATTACGGTTATATCTTTAAAATTGATTTTATACATAGATTAATTCGAGGCGACATATCCTCTCTAAAACGAGCATAAGAGTTTTCTAATATGTAGAATCCCTCCTGAAATTGCCTTCCACGTGAAGATTTTAAAAAAAAAATTAAACTGTGAATAAAATTAATCAAAATAAAATAAAATATTCCTAACTTGACTTAAAAATTCGATAATCTGACACTATTCATAGCTAGAACTTGATCTGAATCATGTTTTGCTCTATTTTTAGGCTTTTAGTGTTTAGTCATCCTTTTTACTTGCCGTTTGTTCTTTTTTCTTATTTAAAATATCAGTCAAATTCTTATTTAATTACTCTAATAATCAATTCGTACTCAATTTTTTACTTTAATTATTTATGAAAACATAATTTATCAACAAATTATTAATTAAAATTCAATTATCTCAATAAACTATTTAGAGCCTGATAATTTATTTAAGTTAGACTAAGGTTTATGTTTAACTCGAAAAGACTGTGCTTCATTTAGTGAAAAGCGTTTATTTTTGTCAATTTTTTTCACTGTTTCCCCCTTTTTTAGTTCATGCGAAATCTATCTGAGCAACATGTACATTAAATTACCCAATTCTGATATGGTGAATACTAAAGAAATTTCCTCTTGAAACCTATATTTCTTCACCACCATTATACCCGTACAAATTTCAGCCAGTTTTCTGTATATTTTGATAGAGCGAATTTGTTTTTATCGGCTGAAGTAAACACGACTAATTCGGAGCGTCGGGTATTTTGAAAAGAAGTTTAGTTTTTTAAACTATGCAATTCAGTAGGCAATACCATTATATCTGGCAGCTATATAAAATCAAAAAAAAAACTACCAGTACAGAAGCGTCTAATTATATGAAATATTTTATCTTAGTGCAGATTATAATTATTTTAGGCCTACACATTGCTGATCCATGTGTTTCTTCCTCGAGTAATATATGTGCTAATAGACAACTATTGGTAACTATAACCAAACAACCTATTGGTACGTTTATATGTAGAATTTCACGGCGGATGTGAAATTATATCTCAATAATAGTATGTAAAATTTTAAAACCATTTAATCAGTTAAGATATATGGATTGAAACCCTGTGTATGTCCAATGGCGACTAAGTAAAACCCACAAGGAATTCCCTATTAATGTGAACGTATTTCTCGCTTAACGGATTATAATAAGACTTTAATATAATATTTATTCATTTAGTTCTGAAGGATTTGCTCAAACAATAGCCTTCTAAAAAGATATTGATGTCAGTTGTTCATGATACTTATATTCTTTGTCATGCATTAACTGGAATCTACGGAGGCAAGCTTGGAAATCCTGCATTCAATGACCTTATTCGAAAGGCGAATATGAGGAACCAACGTTGACTTGTAATTACGGAAAATCCAAGAGGAGAACACGGGGAAACCAAGAAGAACACGTCTGCATTTCAGCCGTTAAACCCGGAGCAACATGAAAATGTCCAAGCCAAGAAATAGGGAAGACATCAGAAAACGACTGGGTATAGAGGTCTCCACTGGTCCTTGTTATGTCTTGTTCCCTCATTGTAGTACTGTTTGCGTAAAACCGTGTGGTTATGACACTGCAACATGCGTTTCTTAAACAGCACGGACGTGTGTGAACAATGCAGGTATGAAAAATATAGTAAAAGTAGACCTCAAACTTAATAATATAGGGTAAATTATGTTTATTTAATATCGATATTTCCGTTCTCAAAACAAATTTGAAGACATCTCTATTTTAAATTTTTAGATTTTTGTTGAGAGTACTAATATTAGTGTATTTTTTTAATTCTGTCTCATAGCTAAGAAATTATAACCCAATTAATGCGTGAATTATTGTATGTGTATTTACTTCAAAGAACATGTGATTCTGCCGCGTTGTTTTTATTACAGGAAGTAAATGGACACTTTGGTCATTAAGTATTACAATAAGCTGCCCAGTACAGATACGACCCAGTAGCATCTATTTTATCATATCTCAACCAACGAAGAGTACTCACCATGACTCCAGGCAACCTCATCCCAACTTCGTCTACGAAAACAACAGCTACCTTCGATCGTCGTTTCTTCGACTATGAACCATATTATATATCAGGTAACACAATATTTGAACCTCAGTATCAAGTGCTTTAACGAACTATATAATCACATAAACACTGAGAAACCCATCGGTCAGTACAATATATAAATACGTAGATATTGCTGTTGATACTCACTATGGACCCCAGAATAATTTGACATTATAGTGATTATATTTGAAGCTAAACTATATTAAACTATATTTAAATTTAAACGACACTTAAAGACATTTGAAGATATTTGAAGACGAAATTAAAGACAATTTGAAGTTTAATCCTGAGAACTCCATCGATCATCACACGATAGACAATATTCAAAGTTAAATGACACTGAAAGACATTTGAAGATATTTGAAGCAGAAGTTAAAGACAATTTGAAGTTTAACTTTGAGAACCCCATCGAGCAGCACCAGATAAATGATATTTGAAGTCAAATGATAGTTAAAGATTTTCGAAGTTTAATTTAAAGACAATATATTAAAAGAATCACTATAATACGACGGCAACCCGTTTCAAATGGCACAAATGAACAATTTTACTGGAGAATACATTCTCTATGTGCCTCAAAAATCCTAAAAATGATATGATAAGAAGAAAAACATTAACACCAGTAGTGGGACGAATCATTTCCCAGTTGACCATTTGAGCGATATTTAACGGTCATTTCACAGTTGACTATTAGGGAAAAAATACCGTGTAAGGACAACTAGACTCGAACTGTTCCATGAAGAAACCATAACGTATGTGCTTCGAAATTTTTGCCACGACAAAAGGAATGAAGGACAGTAATTTATAACAGAAGGGTGTAGTACACTAAGGACACGAAAGGTGATGAGTAGATGTGAAGCTACATGTGTTACTTCCTAATAACTTTGACAATTCAAAAATTCCAATAGTGAAAGTGTTTTAATGTCATCAGTGAATATGATGAACCAAATATTGTATGTTATAAATCATTCATGTATGTACCACAATTATAATTAGGTGTAATATTATTATGTTTTTCACTTAAAGCAGTATATATAGTATGTAGTACGTAATATAGCCAGCAAAATAAAAAAAAAAAATAATGTAAAAGTAGAATAGTACCAAACTTATTGGAAATTTAAAATTAATAAGTGTTAGATATATAAAAAAAAAATCTTTAGTATAGTAGCTAACCTAGAACCAAAAATACTCTTAGTCCGGGAGATGAATTTTAGATAGGAAAGTAGAATAAAATAATAAAAATAATTTAAAAATTTAAGCACTCCTAATTAGCAGCTACTAATGACCGGACGTCATTATTTGATGGGAAGGGTGATGTGCACCAGCAGTAGAATACAATATATTTAAAATATAAGATTCTTTCCTTCTAAGGACGATTCGGGCAGAAATTAAACGTCCCCTAATTGAGTTCAAATACCGCTTCCAAGAGTCTAAATTCTTAGTCAGCAAAAAGAGAAATTGTATTTCTAGCTCCAGTCAAACAACGACGCTGGTCGTTCGAATTTCGCTAAGATAATTAGTAGCAAAAAAACGTTACGTACGATATTTCTAAGAAAGTTTAAATGGCAAAAAAACCGTGTGAATGCTTGAATCATCAAAAACATTTAAAAAAGACTATTGGACGGAAGATTTACATCCTTTGCCCTCTTGGGCTAATGGCAGGCAGTCCCTAAAGCGCAGGACGAAAGAACTGCGTTTGGGAGTGGGGTTCATGTGTTTTTTAATTTTAATATGAAGTAAAACCTAAAACGATTAGCACCGCAAATAATCTCGGTCACCATTGTTGTCATTGAAGTGACCCGTTGCTGTACAACTAAGCATGTAAGTTCAATAAATCTATTGTCTTTTTATCTGTGTTTATTTCATTTATATGTCTGCGTCTAGTCCGATAATAGATAATTAGTTCGCAAGTCTCCAAGGTAAATGCTCCCAAAGGAATCTGATCTCCAGATAGCTCAAGAAAGAAGAAGCCACATTTATATGTCTACATATTCAATTTTCTCTCATTAATTGAGAGCGGCGCTAGCCTACTTGACACAATATCCAGCGCTATAAGCGGCGCTATCGGAGAAATCTACTATCGCCGCAAATAAGAAAATTTCTATCGCCACAAGTAGCAAATCTTTTACCGCTACAACTCCTCTGAGTATCAGTAATTTTGGATCTATTAATGTTAGGCTATACAAGAGAAAACGTTTAGAATGTAATTTCTTTTCACTAAAGCGCAAACGACCGAAGAACTTTGGTTAAATCTTTAAATTTAGTGCCAAAAGTTTCAGTGGCAACCATTATTTAGCTGAACACAAAATTTCATATTGGTTTTCCGTAATATTTATCTTTATTGTAAATAAGTCTAATATAAATAAGTCTAATATGTAAATTTTAGCTTATTCCTTTAAAAAGAAAATTAATTCAAATTGATTTGTCTGGGAAAGTGTTTTAAAGGAGTTATGTCTGTTAACTTCAAAATATAATGTCATTTTTTACAGTATGCACACATTTGCGCAATTATAATTCATTTTTTTCAACTTTTAGATATTCTGAAAGTGATTATAATGTCGAAAAATAAATACTCAGAACCATGGGCTTTAGAAAAAGAAGGTTTTGTTTCGGAATTCTGTTTTAAAATTGGTTTCCGCAAAATCTAGATTTAAATATTAAAAAATTCTTATTATTGAATGAACTCTTGTCATCTTATTTTTCAAATAGTGACTAGGTGAAGTGAATCTCATGACACTGTTAAAAAAAAAAAAAATTTGGAATTCTTAAGTCCTTATTGTTGTGTCTTCATGGTCACTCATAGAAGTTGGATGAATGAATAAATGGATTTTTACGTAAATATAAATGCTGGGAAACAGTTTGTGCAAAAATAATTCAAAGGGAAGAGTTAAAACTTAAACGATTAATTTAGTTGGCAGTAAAATTACTTCTAAGCAGCAAAATTTAGACGAATCTCCTTTGACTTGTAGAGTTGGGTTGATACTTCCCCTCTTGTGACCAAATATATCCAGCGACGTTTTTTACCTTGTACAGAAAACGAAACATAACAGAGAAACACAATAATTATTCCAAAGAGTGTCACTGTTTTTTAAAAGCAAAAATTTTCTCTAGAGCTGATATTCCGGAGACAAGATTATTTACGCCAATGCATTTTCGAAGGTGAATTTAAAAACCAAAAATTTATTCAAAACTTTGGATAATTGTACTGAAAAACCAAGCGACCTGATTGGGTGACTGAAAATCAAGTCGTTAACCTGCAAACTGAAACAAATCTCTTCTGCCATGTTGATTTGGTTTAGAACGTCATCTTAATTGACCAATCATAGTTGGCAACATTTTTTCGCAGTATCCAATTAAGAAATTACAAGGCATACAAGTATGATTTCTAAGATACTTGTTGATCTTGAACGTTAAAAAAATATCTTTAGAGGCCACACTTGTTAGATGAGATTATTTGCGCCAATAAATATTCAGGGCAAAATTTTTTGAGAAAAATGTCACACCTCTTGTATTTGTATTTTTATTTATATATGGGCCAGTAAATAAAAAACGAACTTCAAATGAATAACGGAGAATATAAGAGTAAGTTTAAACAACAAAAGACGGTATAAACTTACAACCACTCCAGGTCATAAGGAGACATGTTAAGAAAACAATTCTTGCTTCATAATATACGTAATAATCCTAGTTAACATATTAACCAGGGGGAGCGCCTTTATCCTCACTATTTTCCTTTTTTTCCAGTTTCTTAATCAGATTTTAAATATTTATGTCAATTCTCCAAGTCTTGAAAATCCTTTATAAAACAAACACCCAAGAGCCATCTAGCTAATATAACCTAACCTAGCCTAACTTAACCTAAATCTTTCAATATTAGCCTATTTGTATCTTTTTGTTAGATGGCAGTGATGGTGTTTAACTTCCATATATAGAATATTTGAAAACGGATAAATGAAGTCAAATCTGTTTATTTTTTACAATTTTGTTTTAAAAAAAACTGTAAAACAGTGAAAAAAGTGATGATAAATGTACTCCCCCTGGAAAATATGTTAACTAGGATCATTTTCCATAGTATGAAGTAAGAATTGTTTTCTTGACATATATCCTTGTGACCCCGAGGGGTTGTAAATTTATACCCAAACGATTAATAATAAGGAGAGCGGAGGAAAGATGACTATGCCGCAGTAGGAGACTGTAAAGGGTACAAGAGATTATAAATATATCTTATAAATAGAAAAAATCTGGTGCTTTTATGTCATAAGTGATTTTCTATTTATTACAGAGTTTTTTTTTCATTTTATTACAGGCGATATGTACACATTTAAAAGCTCCTCGTGTTTTTCTCTCTCAAAGCCTATTTTTTCTATTTAATAAGTAATTATAAAACCAGGTTCGTTCATATCTTAATTTACATATTGGTTTACAATCACAACTACTTATTTGTTGTGCAAAACAAATGTAGCAGCTGGTTAATTGAGTTTGTGAAATTCAAAGAAGAGGTTTGTACGAACCAGTGAGATTGAACAGGCTTCCACTACTCCGGTAAAAACCTCTTTCAGTGGCTTGGAAACTAGTGGCTGCTGAATGAGAGTAGCAAAGTAGGGTTATAGCTGCCGATTTTCTTGTTTTAAAGCTAATGGCAAATAGGTATTTATAATAATGGAAATCATATGTTTCACTAGCAAAATCTCGGGCAAAACTGTCATAGGTCAAGGAAATGATTATGCTGAGCCTATTATTGCCAAAGATGCGTATATACTTAAATTGATTCTACTTGAAAGTACATCTACAATGAATCAAATCATATCAAGTTAAATCTTAGTTGGAATCCATATTTTCTTTCCATCTTTTTCTTCAACATCAGACTCGAAGGCAGACCTTAAGTCTCAATTGATCGAGTGACAAAGCTACACTCTGAAAAAAAACGAAAATATTTCACGCCACTGCTAAGATTATTGTTGCCAAATTTTGTTTAGTGCGAAAAATTGTGTTTTCAGAAATCCATTGATATAAATAAGAACTGAAAACCAACTATTAAAACTAATAAAATTATGTCAATCTCGTTGATATGTAGTGTCAATATATTTCAAAGAATTTCCCACTTAAAAATTTCCATCTCCTTACCAAATGGGCGACAAGTATTTTCTTTTTCTACTTATTCTTTTCTCTTTCTATAAGCCGAAATTAAAGTTGCTCTAGGAAACATTTTTTTTCCTAGGTTTGTTTAAAAGTATTCACTAAATGAGATATTCCGTTTATAATTGATACATCATTTACCGCAAGTATTTTGGACACTTGCTGAGTATTGACAGTGGCAGATAACAATTGATCTAGCCTAATCATTAAAATCAACACAAACCACATTCTGTGAAAGACGAATAGCCACTTCACCTTTCAAGCTCAAATCAGTTATTCTTCATTAATGCTCAGAGGAAATTCCTGAAGAAATTGAAAAAAAATATTTTCTTATTTTTCTTAGTGCTATGAATCTTTCTGGGATTGGTCCTTTCATTACGGCCATATGTGTTTCACCAACCCCAAGGAATTGATAAATATATGTTTTTCTCTTTTATTCTGCCATCTGTATAAATAAACATAAATAAAATTAAGTTTGCCACAAATCTTTACCGTTCTTAAATTAAATATTCAAATGTATTAATCAAAATTCCCCTTTAATCCAAATAAGATAACTGAATTTTAAGCAGTTTTCAAGTTATTCTTAGGATTGGACAATTTTTTTAAGCGACATAATTAATACCGCCCTCCCAGATTTGAAATTCCATTTTGCTTCATGCTACATTCCGTTCATTGGCGTCCCTGAAAGCAGATACACTCTCAGAGGGGGGAGGGGTGGTATACATATATTTTTTTGAACATTTTTTTAAGCGATTTTTATTTTCTAAGAACCTTTGCTTTAGTTTTTGCACTACATGTCGCCGAAAACGGCTATATGACGGCTAAAATACTTGCTTAGGCTGCTTTATACACTCTCTTCAGAAAACACCCTGCTCCACATTCTTGTTTTTCGTATGATGGAAGGACAGTATGGTCTTTATTACTTGTGGTACTCGAAAATTTTCTTACTTCGGTGCACAGTTTATATAATTAACAGTATGATCTTTCCCTATCTCATCCATTATAAAAACCCGGACCGAGGTGCGATTGCTCCAGAGAATGTACAAACCGGTATAAACATAAGCGGCATTAGATCTTTTCACGGGTAGACAAAGAATAATCACCTACGGAACAAGTACTGACAAAACCACTCAACCAATAAGTGGACAATAAGTGCAGAAATGAGTGGGAGGAGCTTTTTGTTCGCACCGAGAATGAAGAGCCAGAAATCATCTGCGGTAAACTTACTGGATAATTATATAAACTGTGCTTCGGTGCGATGAAAAAGTAGGTTTATCAACCAGTTTCTCTGAAGAGACAATCAATTTATTCAGAGGGGTATCCATTGCCAAATCCATTGCAGAATAATTTCTGATAAATTTTTGAAGTTACTTTTGACTTCTGTCAAATATTTTGTTTGTTTCATTTAATTATTCTTCCAAGTTCCAATTAGAAATTAAGTACACATTACAAGGACAATTGAACTGTTAATAGGAAATGAAAATGTTATGTTACATTTACAATCCAAGAAGTTTTTTCCTGGTTCGAATTTTAATTTTCTACAGAAATAAGCAAATTCTTGCGTCTTGAAACAGTTAAAAAAAAAAGTTAATACCGCTAAAAGAAACCTCAAACAATGGTGAAAGAAAGAAACTGGTGTAAGAAGGATTTTGATTTTAATTTTGTTTATACGCTCGTTCTTTCTCAGTCAGTTGCACAGCGAATGTTACAAACATTTCTTTACATGCACTTCATAGTTCGCGTTGCTATTAAGGAAAATGGGGCGTACAATACAATTAAAAAAAAACAAACAAGCATTTTAGAAATGAAAGTAAGGAGTGTAACCAGCAAAAAAAGTGAAAAAATGTAACAGATTACAAAGAATCAACATGAAACAATAGATTATTAATGTTTGTATTGTTCCGGACGCAAAGCGGAATTTTGCATCCAGCGGAGTATCCAGGATTTTTATTCTGGAGGAGGGATATTGTTTTCGGGGGGGGGGGGGGGGTTGCAAAAAAAACTTTAAAACGTCGAAAATTAGTTTATATGTGTTATTATTACGTTTTTACGAGTCAGACTGACATTTCGGGGAGTGGGGTTCAAATCCCCCTAACCGCACTCCTGGATATGGCCTTGGTAACAACATTGACAAAAATGTGGTACCCTTCTACAATTGCAGTACATTCCAACAGTTTACAAAAATTTCGTGGCGATGGTTAATTTCTTTCAATATTAAAGGAGAGGAAGTTTTGTCGTTTCTTACGTTTCCTAATGAAATTGCCTAAAGAGGCATTTTTCGACGAAAATCCTGCAAAAAAGGTATTTTAAAAAATCAGTGGGGGAAACAGCTAGGGGACAGAGCCTTTCTGCCAACCCTCCCTCCCCTATTGACCTTCCAGAATTTGAAATAACCAAAAGAAAAATCTTACAAAACTGCATTTTTAAGGTATTAATCAAGGCCGTATCCAGGGGGGATTACCCGGTTTGAACCTCCCCCCCCCCCCAAAATTTTCGACCGAGTCGAAAATAAGTCAAAATTAGTAAAACCTAGGTAAAAATTAGTAAAATTAGTCGAAAACTGAGTCAAAAGTTAGTCCCCCCCCCCGAAAAAAAATCCTGGATCCGCCCTTGGTATTAATGGACCTAAATGAGTCTAAGAACCAAAAAATAGTCTTCTTTTTATGCCCTTGATAATTTAAATCTTAGGGAAAGCCATTCAAACAGTTCGTTGTAACGAACTGTAGGTAAGTACTGACTCGGATGAATAGTAACCGAAACTCTAAAAAACAGAAGTTTTGATGAACGCTAAAGTTTGAATGTTTGTCCCAATATTTTAAGAATGACTCCTGAAACCCAAGGGCCTTTTCATTAGAATAGGAAGTTTTTTTTAATGATAAAAACTTTAGCGCAGAGCAAGGTATTGAGGAGAGGGGCAACCCCTTCGTATACAAAATAATTTCTGTTCCTTTGAGTTTTAATGTTGCTCCTTACTTTCAGTTGAAAAAACGTTTTTTCTTATTTAATCTCTCGTATAGAATTATGAGCAATTAATGGGTATTTTCACAAAATCAATATATATTTGAGCAAAAAGGGCCAGAAGCCTTTTGTAGTCAACAAAAGCAAGTAATTATTCACTTTAGGGGAACAGAAAATTGACCAATTGTTAAATCAATCTTATAATTTCAGCAGTAACTTGATAAGATAAAATCCATTCCCAAATCGGATTAGTTCTATTTATAAAAGCCGAAAATTGTTCTCAAGACACTTATATAGCTCTTAACGTAATACCCTATATTCAAGGGTTCATATTTTCTCACCACAAGATTCAAGACAGGGTATTAGCACATGTCTAGCGAAGAAATGACGATTTTTGACACATCAGACGATTGATAAGTTGAGTTATCCCCGCAGCAAATACCTATGATAATGGATTTCAGCTGAGTTTCTAAAGTGAATCTATAAATCAGAAGGCTGACGTGCAAAAACTAATATAAACAAATCCTTGGAAGATTCTGAATTTGTCACTTTAAAATTTGACAAACTAGTCCACGACCGACAAATTCATGTCAGCACTAGATAAGTTTTGACAAGGGTTAGGCCTATTGGCATACCCATTAACTTTTCATCAATATGCATATATGTAAAAACAGATAACGCACACAATAAATCTTTAAAACGTTATTAAGCAACTAGTTCGAATTATACACAATTCGAACTAGTATGTTTCCCTGACAGATTAAACCGAAGCCGGTGGAACACAGCCCACAACGGCCAAACTCAGAATGCATTGTCAGCACTAGATAAGTTTTTACTAGAATTTGGATGTAGTTATTCAAAAAACTGTATTTTAGACAGTCTTAATCAGGACATAGACAGAAAAATACATTTCAGGTTTTATCAAACAGTTCGTGGTAACAAACTGTAAGTAAGGAGCGACCCGGCTCAATGGTAACCGAAACTCTAGAAAACGGGATTTTGATATTAATAGATACATCAAAAGAATAATTTAATGCTGATTTCAAATATATAAGCTTCATCAAGTTTAGTCCTACCCATCAAAAGTTACGTGCCTGGGAAAAGTTGGCTGGTTTTAAAAAAAAGGGGGAAATACCCCCCTAAAAGCTATAGAACCTTAATAAAAATCACACCATCATATTCAGCGTATCAGAGAACCCTACTGTAGAGGTTTCAAGCTCCTATCTACAAAAATGTGGAATTTTGCATTTTTGCCAGAAGAAAGATCACGGACGCGCCTTTATTTGTTTGTTTTTTTGTTGTTTTTTTTCCAGGGGTGATCGTATCGATCCAGTGGTCCTAGAATATCGTGGGAGGGCTCATTGGAACGGAAATTAAAAGTTCTAGTGCCATTTTTAAGTGACCATAAAAAATAGATGGCGACTAGGCCCCCTCCCACGCTCATTTTTTTCCCAAAGTCACCCGATCAAAATTTTGAGTTAGCCATTTTGTTCACGTAGTTGAAAGTTCTGGAAACTAAGTCTTTGAGGATGACAACCCCTCCACAGCCCTCAGGGAGAGGGTTGTAAGTTATGCCCTGGGGGCATATAAGGTTTTTACAGAACCTGTTGTCGCAGAAACTTCAAAAAGGGCTTAATAGATTGGAAATTGATAAGGCTAGCGCCCTTTTTAATAGTCGAAAGTAATTGGAGGACAACTAACACCCTTTCCACACCGACCATTTCCTCAAACACATCCAGTCACAATTTTGAGATAGCCATTTTGTTGAACGCAGTTGAAAGGTCCGGAAATTATATCTTTGTGCTGGACACTCCCCCCACGGTCTTCAGGGCAAGGGTTTTAAGTTATGCCCTGGGGGCATATAAGGTTTCTATTGGTGTTGTCGTAAAAACTTGAAAAAGGGCTCATTCGATTGGAAATTCAAAGGGCTAGTACCCTTTTTATAGTTGAAAGTAATTGGAAGGCAACAAACCCCCCTCTCACGCCCACCTTTCCCCCAAAAACATGCAATCAAAATTCTGAAATATTCATTTTGTTTAACGTAGCCTAGTTCAAAGTTCTAGAAATTAGGTCTTTGAGGATCATAACTCCCTCAGAGGCCCTCAGGGCAAGGGTTGTAAGTTACACCCTGGGGGCATAAAAGGTTTTATAGAAAGCGTTGTAGTAGAAACTTCAACAAAAGCTCATTTGATTGGAAGTTGAAAGGGCTAGTGCCCTTTTTAATATTCGAAAGTGACTGGAGAACAACTAACCCCCTTTCACACCGACCATTTCCCCAAATATATCCAATCAAAATTTTGAGATAACCATTTTGTTCGACGTAGTTGAAAAGTCCAGAAATTATGTCTTTGAGGAGAAAATTCCCCCCAAAGCTCTAAGGACATGGGCTGTAAGTTATGCTCTGGGAGCATATAAGGTTTTTATATAAAACTTTGTCGCAAAAACTTCAAAAAGGGCTCACTCGATTTGAAATTGAGATAGCTAGTGCCCTTTTTAATAGCTGAAAGTGATTGGAGGGCAACTAACCCCCCTCTCACGCCCACCATTTTCCCAAACACATCCAATCAAAATTTGGAGATAGCCATTTTGTGCAACGTATTTGAAAGTTCTGGAAATTTGGTCTTTGAGGATGACAACCCCCTCACAGCCCTCAAGGCAAGGGTTTTAAGTTATGCCCTGTGAGCATATAAGGTTTTTTTATAGAAAGCGTTGTCGTAGAAACTTCAAAAAGGGCCCATTCGATTAGAAATTGAAAGGGTCGAAATTGATTGGAGGGCAACTAGCCCCCCTCTCGCGCCCACCATTTCACCTAACACATCCTATCAAAATTTTGAGATAGCAATTTTGTTCAACGTAGTTTTAAGCTCTGGAAATTAGGTCTTTGAGGATGACAACCCTATGGCCCTCAGGGCAAGGGTTGTAATTTATACCCTGGGGTATATAAGGTTTTTATAGAAAGCTTTGTCGTAAAAACTTGAAAAGGGCTCATTCGATTGGAAATTGAACGGACTATTGCCTTTTTTAATAGTTGAAAAAGATTGGAGAGCAACTAACGCCCCTCTCACGCCCAACATTTCCCCAAACACATGCAATCAAAATTTTGTTCACCGTAGTTGAAAGTTCCAGAAATTAGGTCTTTGAGGATGACAGCCCCCTCACAGCCCTTAGGTCAAGAGTTGTAATTTATGCCCTGGGGGCATATAAGGTATTTATAGAAAGCGTTGTCGTAGAAACTCAAAAAGGGCTCATTCGATTGGAAATTGAAAGGGCTAGTGCCCTTTTTAATTGTCGAAAGTGATTGGAAGGCTTGACATTTTTATAGTAAAGAGCGATGTGGGTACAATGTATTATTATTTATTTATTTTTATTATTTTTTGTTTAGACCAGGGCACTTCTTATCTAAGGAGTTGTCGTAGATACTTCGAAAAGGGCTCATTCGATTGAAAATAGAAAGGGCTAGTGCCCTTTTCAATAGTTGAAAGTGTTTGGAGGGCAAATAATCCCCCTTCCACGCCCACCCTCCCAATTGCCCATTATGTTTCAAAACTAAATGTTGCCTTAAGATTAAATCAAAACGCACTGTGTTAATGCTAATTCCCAATAAGCCATCTCAGCAGTATCCTAAGAAAGACTGAGGGTATAATTTTCAAACTTCCGGGGCTACTTCTGCTCTTCAAATCTAACCAAATCAAAATAGCGTATGTGTATCCAACCCATCAAAGAGAGTAAACAGACTTTTTTTGCGAACGGTATCAAGTTTTCTATTTCAGGTCAACTAGAGGAGATATGAAACTAAATTAAACACTACTATTTGTGTCCAGATTTTTAAAAGGATGTATGTTGGTAAAAATTGCTGAAAAATTTTCTCCAGCATACAAATAGCAGGCCAAACTATAATTCTAAAAAAAAAGAAAAGATTTAAACTATTATTTTCTTTTTCCCTGAAAAGGCTGTGTCAATATAAAACGAAAAGAAATTAATTTAAAAAAAAAATTTCCACAAAATAAGTTTTTCAAAGAAAAGTAAAGAACTCCATTAAACTAAAAATGAGCAAACATAAAATCAAATAATCCACCAAGCGTGAAACTATCACAAATCGGCATCGATAAATAAATGAAACTGAAAATGAACAGAAATTACAATAAATAACCGAGTCAAACTTGACGAGCAGAAATTAACATGAGTAGGGCTCAAAACCACTATGCCTTCCAGAGGCCAGAACATAATTTGCACTTTACTGGAAAAAATACAAATGAATGTGCATTGTCAGTTTAATATACATATAATGATATTTATTAATCAAAATGTTAATATTATTTGATTTATTAAAGTTATAAAAGTAAAAAAATTTATATTTTTTTCAGTAAAGTACAAATTATGTTCTGGCCTTGGGAAGGCATAGGGGTTTTGAGCCCTACTCATGTTAATTTCAGCTCGTTTTGAGTTTGACTGGGTTACTTATTGTAATTTCTGTTCATTTTCAGTTTCATTTATTTATCGATGCTGATTTGTGGCAGTTTTACGGTGGTAGATTATTTGATTTTATTTTGGCTCATTTTTGGTATAATGGAGTTCTTTACTTTTCTTTGAAAAACTTATTTTGTGGAAAAACTTTTTTAAATTAATAAACAGAAAGATCAACTGACTCTCCTCCCTAATAGCTGATGCGCGGCTGTGCACCTCTGGGAAGTATTTAAGATGACCTCAAATGAAGCAGCTCAGTTAAATGAAGCTTACAGATGATTGGCTATATTAAAATCTTATTTTTTATAGACTGTTTGTATCTTTAGGAAGGAATTATGCTACCGCTGGAATTACGATGTCAAAATGTCTATCTTTAGAGTTTCAGTAGCCATGAGCACGAGTTACTTTTTAATTGCCACCAGGATCGTAGCTACAGTAATTTTATTAGGGGGGGGGGGCGAGAGAGGGTGCTATTGAAGTAGGTGCCATTCAAGCGGTAGTGAAGAAAAGTAACTATTTAACAAACATGCTACATGGTGAATTTAAAAACATTACGTAATGCATTATAAACAACAAACACACATGAAGCAATAACGAATGTGGTTGCTAGTACCTGACTTTCTGCAAAAACGTTGGCAGAGGACAACTGAAGACGGCGTCTAAATAGTGTGGACAGATCTTCAGGTGAGAGGAGCTGATCGTCGTGTGCGGACGGCTTTTTTCTGCCAGATTCAGCACTAATGCTGCAGTACATATCTCCTCTCCACTTCTCCCAACCCCATTCCCATCACAGGATGCTCAATCTCATAATTGAACTAAACTATATTCTAATAGCCCCGGGTATCGAGCAATTTATTTGCTCATAATTTCGAATAGAGTTTTACATGTGTAAGATTTAATTTGTTGTACTAAAATTTTAATATATGCGATTTAATGAAATATTATTTATGGTTTTTTATCAAATTATTTTGTTTGCTGGGTTTGCCAATTTATATTAATAAATAGTATTGATATCAGCGGGCCACATAAGGCCGAAACAAAAATCATAGGCAGCGCAATATCGCTCTCTAAGTAAAGATCACTGTATAAAGATAATTAGCAGTAAATTCACCGCAGATAATTTCTGGCTCTTCATTTCGGTGCGAACAAACAGCTCCTCCCACTTAATCTTGCATTAGCGCGTACAAACAGCTCCTCTCATTTGATGTGCCATCAGCGGTCCAATTACCCTGGAACACGTATTTTGGCAGAAACTTTCTCAAAATGCCTTTGAAACCAACTTGAGACTTCGAAACCTACTTTTAATTCCTAAAAACATCTAATAATAGCATTGCACTGCTAATTACCGATTTTCATATATGTATTGAAATATATTAATTTAAAATTAGTTTCTTCAAAATTTAATGTTCCAACGTTGAAGCCAAGTTTCGCGTTCAAGAGAAATCTGACTTGACCGCCCGTGAAAAGATCTAATGTCGCTTATGTTTTTACGTTCTCCGGAGCACTCGCACCTCGGTCTGGGTTTTTACAATGGATGAGATAGGGGACGATCATACTGTCTAATAGTTATATACTGTGGTAAAGATACAGGATAAGTCAAAGTATTACCACAGATTGTGCAACATTATTTTGTGACATATTCCCCACATTTAAATATGGACCGTATTTCAAATTTGAAAGTATTCGAAAAATAAAGTTAGAATTATTATCTTATCTATTGGGTATTGTTTGACAAAGAATATCCAGAATACCTGAACACATCTTAGCATCATTGCGGCAGAAACCTTAAATTAATTAAAAATTGCCAGGGATAGCAATTGGAAGGATCAATTGACTCCTGAGTTTGAAAATTACCTTCCCCTTTGCATCTTTGTAAAAAAAAACTAGTTCTATAAAAATTACACAGAGGTTTTTCTTGTGTAAATCAGAATATGGGGAATATACATTTCCAAAGGGGGTTACGCTTGATATCGTTTTTATGTCAATAATTCCCTTCACAAGCAAAGATGGTCTCCTGGCGCAGCATAATAAAACTGATAACAATAAAAAAAAGAGAATAGGTTGGTACTGCTTATACGTACACACAAAAATTGTAAATTGTGAGAAAAATGTACATATTGTGTTTAAATTTACTTTATTTTCTTCTCAGCAGATATTTTGTACAGCATGCTGATGCAGAGATAAGTGTCCCACAAGTAGCGCTGGCGTTGCGTGAAATGCGACTAATATCAGTCATAATTTTTTAGCACATTTATGTCAATTTTTTTTTTTGAGCTGGCTAAACAATATTTAGAAAATTGAAAATAGCAAGAAGTCAGGATGTATTATATATAGAAGCAGTTCTACATTTATGGATTAGTATGTAAATCCGAAACGTTAGGAGTACGATGTTCTCGACGTTTGAATTATAAATAACAGAATTTGGAGCTTACAAAATAAGAATTTGGAGCTTATATTAGCTATTATTATCAGTGCTTATTTGGTATTTCAATAACAAATAAGAGAGTCGGATTTCCAATTAAATGCTGAAAATAAAAATTAAAACAATTGAGGGATTCCTGGAGCGGATCCCCTTCTGCCAAATTTCCTGATCAAACTACAACCAATTTGACCTAATAGTTATAGTACGATTATCATTACAAAAACATTAAGTCTTATTTTCTTTTTCAGTGATTCCTTTTTCGTTCAGGAAATTATATTCACTGTATATCTACCTTCTTATTCTTCAATGATCCCATTTCTGTCCTATTTGTAGATTTAGAGGGTGTATTCATTTCCACTTTTGAAAGTCTTAAAACAAGAGATCTAACCTTGCACTGATATGGTTTAGGAAGTAAAAGCACCTTAAGTATCAGGGGAAAAAATTGACCAAAGGAAATGGGCAAAACAGCAAGCAGAGAACATTTTCAATTTTTCCATTAACCAGGCTCAAATTTTTACTTGACGATAAGGATTTAAAAGCAGTATATTTGGAAAAACATTGATGTAGAACATATTATGAAGCGTAATAGACCCCAATTTTTCTCATTCTCCTTATGTTAAAAACGAGCATGGATTAATTCAAAAAAATAACTACTCAAAGTACTTGATAAATTATAGTTTTTTTTCCAAACTATTGGGTGGAGGCAATTGCCCCTCTTACAACCTCCCCCCCCCCCAATTACTCCACTACTTACCACCTTCTGTTCGGTTTCAAACCAAAAAGATATGAGAGAGCTACCAACCTCCTTAACTTCCCTCTTTACTCTAAAGTGGAACTTTGATATAACAATTCTCTGATAACGAAAGGTGAATGATAGGTACCGTTTATTTTTTCTTAAAAAAAAATGGTTGTCTTACATCTGAGAGGGACTGCTATCCCACTCAACTCAACTTGTGTTAAAAGTTAATAAAAAAAATATCGGGAAAGGAAGGTCTGAAACACCAAATGTGGATTATCAGCTCATAATTCGTCATTTCAACAGGAAGGGACTTGTCGCTGCCACCCTCTCAATGCCTATACTACATTTGACCTTAAAATGTGCCTCCAAATGAAACGCTTCTAGAACAAAGAAAATCAATTGTACCAAGCCCCTAATTCAATTTAACCTAGCTTAAGCTACGAATAAAGAAAAAATGTTTATTTCGATAACAAAACAAACATAAACAACATAAAAACACAATAATATGAGATCTCATAATATACTATATAATAATACTATATAATATACTTCTTTTGAGCTAATTTACAGATTACCGGATACGCGCTAAAATACCAGCTATAGCACATTTTATATTTTGAAGGCCTCGCCTTAGCCTATGCCACGCGGTAAAATAACAGATATGTAAATTTTGAGCTGAAACACATTCTAATTATACATACTTATTATGTAAATAGATATACAGACTTCGATAAATTTTATTCAACAAGAAACGATAAACAACTCGAGGTTTGGCTTTGTCAAAAAATTTAGGCTTTTCAAAAATTTTCTAAAATAAATCAGCTCAGGCAGGTACACAGAGGCGAACTGGTCCTGTTGGAGCACGACCTCTCCTCGCTGAAACCTTGAAAATGTCAAAGTTTACCCATAAATTATCTGTAACCTCCACATAAGTCGTCTATTTTAGCATGTTTTTAAACACCTTCTCCTCAACCCCAAAAAAACAACATGTGTACCACCTCCTGGCACGTATGTCCTGTTGTTGAAGGAATCGTCTCATAAGTCGCTACAATAGATTATGTAGTCTACGATTAAAGCATTATCGATTTGTAAAAATAAGTTTCCAAGCAGTTTTCTTCAGAGGAAACAAAAAAAAATTTGTAAAAAAATCATGTCAAATTAAAGCATTTTCAAAAACGCAAGAATATGTGAAGAAAAGCAAATGCCCAATATACATATACATATATACATATATATATATATATATATATATAGTCGTAGGATTACGTCTTAGGATCTTTTTCGTTCTTTCCACTTTTTTTTTACAGCATAATTTGGCATAGGCTTTTAGTCTCGCACGGAAAACATGCAACATCATACTCATAAAGGTAATATACAGAAAAAATAACGAAATAACGACAATATATAATATCAATATTTGCTTTTGAAGTGTCAGAACCACTTGACACGTCTTTTTTTAGCTAGACTTTTGATTACCAAAAGTTTAGACATTTCCCAAGAACAATAAAATAATGACGCATTAGAAAAGGTTTTGAATCATGTCTATTTTTATCTATTTTACATTGCAGCATATTTCTGACACTAATGTAAAAGTGAAAATTGGCAAATATGAAAATTAGATTTTGTATACAAAACCAACCTATAACTATAGGTTGAAAACAACGTGTAACTATTGTCATCATCTTGGAAGCTAAAAATTATAGGAGTTAGGATTTTGATTTTCTTTGTGAATACACCAGCTGAATACGCAAGAATTTATTTCGAAATTTAACTAGAAATTTATCTTCATTTGCAACAATGGCATACCTAGGACTTTTATTCTGGCTGTGGGAAGGGGTTTGAGGAGGGAGGTAGAAAAAAAGCTTTAAAACCGTATCAAAAATTTTTTTTATATAGACTTTGTTACGTTTTTACGAGTCGGACCAAAACTTGGGGGACTAAAACCCCCTATCCTCCTGGTTACGGTCTTGATTTGGACCTAAATCTAAAAGCGGAAAAAAGCTCTTTCTTCTTATATTTGAATATAGTTAGATAGTAATTCAAAACAATAAAAAAACATAATTGACATGTTTTTAATCTTCAAACGACTTTTTAGTCGTTTTAAATATCTAATGTTTTGCTTAATGTTAATCCTCAAATGTTTTGGAATTCAAAAATTATTCTATAAATTGCGTTTTGCTGTTGGCAGAAAAAGAATATTCGATCAGATCGGGGTAGCACATTGGGATTCAAAAAATCTAAAATAAAAAGCTTTACTTCAGAGAAAGAGAACAAATATTAAAATAACGATTAGCTGAGTTTAAAGTCCATATCATAGTATTATTCTGGTATATGACCAAAAATATGGGATTCTTAAAAGAGGTTGAACTGGTACTAGTACCAAAAAGAAAAACCATCAGCGCTATCTACGCATGGTGTTTTTTTTTAGCCTACCCAAAGTACTGTGTATTTGTCTTTTCAGTTATATAAAATATAAAGGAGTGTACAGAAAGAAAATTTTTCCACCAGATGGCCTATCAGCTTAAAGTCAACAAACCTACTCAACTTTCCAAGATTTTCCCAAACTAGCTTAGTCCTACCTTGTATCAGGGGCGTCCGGAGAGAGGCGGGGGGGGGGGGGGGCACGCCGCTCCCTCCAACTTTTCTAGCATTCGGTAAAATTTTCACCGATGATGAAAATTTTGGCAGAAATTTTCCAAAATTGGCAAACATTTAGCAAAATTATCGATTTCTGCAGAAAATTCGGCTTAAATCAGGTAGCGATTCGGTAAAATTTACGATCGCCCCCCCCCCAACAAAAAGAGCCTCAGGACGCCACTGCCTTGTGATAGGATTGCGGCATAAACCATTTCTTGAAAACAAAAACTTCTGACTAACTTTTACTTTTAGAGAAATTCCAGCTTTAATACTACAATCAATTAAATCTAATAAATACTAAAAATCAATTAAATACTTTATTATAATTACTTTATTAAAATTATAATACTTTATTAAATACTCAATTATAATTAAATACTAAAATCAATTAAATCAATTATCTTTCCTTTTCCTTTAAATTTTCATTAAAATTTCCTACTTTTTGAATCATTAAATTTAAAAAAACAAGTTTTATTAACTGAAAGTAAGGAGCGATATTACAACGAACAGAAATTATTCCGTAAGATAAGATTTATTCATAATCAATTAATCATACAAGAAAATACATTGTGCTAATCCCCCAAAGGCTCCTAGGCCTGTATGAAAGGAGAAAGGAGATGAAAGGAGATGTCCCCTCCTTAATGCCCCGCTCTTTACGCTAAAGTTTGACTCTTTCTCGTAACTCTACTTTTTAAAGCAATAAAAAACTTCAGCTTAAAGAGCGGAGCGTTGAGGAGGAGAGAGGAATCTAGACTCTGTTTCTTAGAGTTTCGGTTATTATTGAGCCACATCGCTCCGTACTTACAGTTCGTTACCACGAATTGCTGAAATTGCCGGACGTAAAACTATCAATGATGGCAATCAGAGATGCCGATTCACAGAAATATTAGGGCGGGGGCAACGATTTTTCATTGTTTTAATTATGTACAAAATAAATAAAATCTAGGGAGTATAATTTTGTTTATTTTTTTAGGGGGGGGGGGATTTATAATTCCTCCTTCAATTCGCGCTGGTGGTACTTTCCCATGTTAAATTGTCGAAGACCCAACTAGTTTAAGTGGCCCCCGGCGGGTGGTCATCGATTGGCGGCTGATTTTCAATTTCGTTGGCTTATTAATCAACTGATAACTAAAAATTAAAACGATTCGCCAAAATTTCCAAAGTTTGTTTTGTGACCTGATACTTGTGACACTTTAGTTCCATAAAATTCAAAGGATCAAGGTTAAAGACACAATAAACAACGAAAATTGCAAAGGTGAAACCATAAATAAGTCAGCACTGATTAATGAAATTACACTTCGCTAAATCTTATTAAGATGGTGTCATCTGCAGGAGTTTATTCGCCCTTCTTCCGATATGTAAGATCAAGGTTCCTGACCTAACCTCTTTGAAGACGGAAATAGCTTCTGAATGGCTTAATCCCTGGAGTGGTTTGCTATTTACGGCCAGTATTTCATCACCTTAAAAAAACACAATTATAGAGCACACATTTTGTCTTTCGTTAATGATTGCACAGATTAGTAAAAATATTCTAGCACCGCACGAGGGACACTATTTCAACTAATGATTACCATTTATGGTCAATATTTCACTTAAAAAAGTGCGTATAAGAAAGCACAATTACAGAGCACACATTTTGTATTTAGTTGATAATTGCACAAAACAGTAAAAATATTTTAGCACTGCATGAGTGAGAGTATTCTAATTAATGATTGCTATTTACGGTTAGTATTTCACCTAAAAAAATTACATAGAAAGAAGCACAACATTTTTTGTTTTTACTTGATGATTGCACAAAACAGTAAAAATAGTTGAGCACTGTATGAGGGAGAATATTCAAATTAATTATTGTTATTTATGGCCAGTATTTTGTCAACTAAAAAAGGAAGTATAACAAAAGCACATTTATACAGCGCTTATTTTGTCATTAGTTGATGACTGCACAAAACAGTGAAAATAGTTTAGCACTGCATGAGGGAGAATATACTAATTGATTATTGCTATTTATGGCCAGTATTAAGTCACTTGAAAAAATCACATATAAAAAAGCACATTTATAAGGCACAAATTTTGCCTTAATTGATGAAAGCACAAAGCAGTAAAAATAGTTTAGCACCGTATGAGGGTGAATATTCTAAATAATTATATTGCTACTAAATAATGATTGTTATTTAAGGCCAGTATTTTGTCAACTAAAAATGAAATAAAACAAAAGCACATTTATAGAGTGCTTATATTGTCGTTAGTTGATGACTGCACAAAACAATGAAAATAGTTTAGCACTGCATGAGGGAGAATATTCTAATTGATTATTGCTATTTATGGCCAGTATTAAGTCAATTTAAAAAATCACATATAAAAAAGCACATTTATAAGGCACAAATTTTGCCTTAATTGATGAAAGCACAAAGCAGTAAAAATAGTTTAGCACCGTATGAGGGTGAATATTCTAAATAATTATATTGCTACTAAATAATGATTGTTATTTAAGGCCAGTATTTTGTCAACTAAAAATGAAATAAAACAAAAGCACATTTATAGAGTGCTTATTTTGTCATTAGTTGATAACTGCACAAAACATTAGAAATAGTCTAGTACTGCACGAGGGAGAATATACTAATTCATTATTGCTATTTATGGCCAGTATTAAGTCACTTTAAAAAATCACATATAAAAAAGCACATTTATAAGACACAAATTTTGCCTTAATTGATGAAAGCACAAAGCAGTAAAAATAGTTTAGCACTGTATGAAGGTGAATATTCTAAATAATTATATTGCTACTAAATAATGATTGTTATTTACGGCCAGTATTTTGTCAACTAAAAAAGGAAATATAACAAAAGCACATTTATAGAGTGCTTATTTTGTCGTTAGTTGATGACTGCACAAAACATTGAAAATAGTTTAGCACTGCATGAGGGAGAATATTCTAATTGATTATTGCTACATTCATAGAGAGCTTATTTTGACATTAGTTGATGACTGCACAAAACATTAGAAATAGTCTAGCACTGCATGAGGGAGAATATACTAATTGATTATTACTATTTATGGCCAGTATTATGTCACCTAAAAACAAGCACATATAAAAAAGCACATTTAAAGAGCACAAATTTTGCCTTAATTGATGACTGCACAAAGCACTAAAAATAGTCTAGCACTGCATGAGGGTGAGTATTCTAATTAATTATTGCTATTTATGGCCGGTATTTTGTCACCTAAAAAAAGTACATATTAATAAAGCACAATTATGAAGCATGGATTGTCTTTAGCTGATGATTGCCCAAACAGTAAAAATGATCTAGCACTGCATAACAGGGAATATTTGATGATCGAGATAAAATTCTACGTAACGTAACGTAGAATCTTAAGTTATACCAGTGTGAAAGAACCATAAAAAACAAATATTGCATTACAACAGCCGACCAGATGTTTCTCTGAGGGGGAAAAGCACATATAAATATTAACTAACCAAAATATATGCATGGCTGACCTTTCCCCTGGGGTATGTTGCTTACCGAAAACTGTTTTAGTCAACGCATGTGATTTGAAAGCGAAACAACAACAGAAAACAACAAACAACAACAAACAACAAACAAACAACAAAAAACATGTCTTAACATAAAACAAAGTTTATAATATAAGCTCGTGACCACTAATTATAATCTATTCGACAGCAGGGACTCCAATTTGGAGCAGGAGGTAGTTACCTTCCCTGTCTAGGTAGTTCTATTAAAATACACTGCCCCGTAGATTATGAAAAACATATTTTTATTTATCCTGATAAAAATCAAAAATAAATACCGCCCCCTACATTTTCATGAATTGGCACCTCTGGATGACCACAGAATGAGTCCAAAATGAAGACAACATTACCTTTCCATCTCATGTGCAAAAATTTAGTTCCAACAAATGATAACTTTTCCAACTATGACACTTTTATAACCGAATGTTTTAGCTGCATGATCAATTGCCGGCTACAGAAGGAAGATACAGGTTATAATTGAAACGTACAAGATAAAAATAAAAGGATGCTAAAGCCCTTACGGTTCCTATCAATGGAAAAAAAGCTAGAAAATTACTCAACTAGTCTACAGTCAATCTTTCCAATTGAAAATGAATCATATATATATATATATATATATATATATATATATATATATATATATATATATATATATATATATATATATATATATATATATATATATTGACATTTTCTTCAACTAAAGAATTTAGTGTTTATCCTTATCACTATTGTGTACCATAAAACCTTGGGAGAGCTTTGGGGTACTTAAAGGGTCATTCACAATAAGATTTAGCTAACTTTCAGCATTCAAGTTCAATTTATCTGATTTTTTTTTAGCCAGCCAATGATGAAGCGCGATTGTCATTCCTTAGCTATATTAAATATAAAAAAAACAAGTTTTTTTAACTGAAAGTAAGGAACGACGTTAAAATTTAAAACGAACATAAATTATTCCGTTTATGAAAGGGGCTGTCCCCTCCTCAACGCCTAGCTCTTTAAGCTAAAGTTTTTTATTGTTTAAAAAAAATTAGAAACTCAAACTTTAGCGTAAAGAGCGAGGCGTTGAGGAGGGGACAGTCCCTTTCATATACGGAATAATTTCTGTTCGTTTTAAGTTTTAACGTCGTTGCTTACTTTCAGTTAAAAAAAACTTATTTTTTTCCTTTAATTTTTGAACGTTTTGAATTAATGCAGGTTTTGATTTTGGCTTAATTCTGTTCGTTTTAAGTTTTAAGTTCTGTTCGTTTTAAGTTTTAACGTCGTTGCTTACTTTCAGTTAAAAAAAACTTATTTTTTTCCTTTAATTTTTGAACGTTTTGAATTAATGCAGGTTTTGATTTTGGCTCATCGTACATGAATAATTAAAACAAAATTTGCATATTAATTTTACTTTCATTTGCTTAAATGGCTTTCTCGAAACTTGTTTAATTTTATTTACGAACGTTTTTATTAATAAATATACGTAACTTACGAATTAACTTACGTAACGAACTTCTATATTCATAGATTTTTCATATGTATATTAGGGGGCTCGCCTCCTAGTCAATACCTTGCTCTTTGAGCTAAAGTTCAAATTTTGTTCCAATTCTTTAAAAATGACACCTTAATCACAAAGGCCGTTAATTAGAATCTTTGGCTTAAAGAGCGAGGTATTGACTAGGGGGTGAACCCAATCACATACGTAATATTTTCTGTTCGTTTTAAGTTTTGATGTTGTTCATTACTTTCAGTTGAAAAACTTGTTTTTTTATTTAATTTCTGATCTTTTTTTTAAATAATACTGGGAAATCCGGCGCTCCCTTCATAGCTATGTCCCTTCCCCCATGAAAACTTCCTTTATGGAGAGATCCTCCCATATAACCCCCAACCTCCTCCACCTACCAGAAAAAATCACCCCTGAAAACGTCTGTATACTTCCCAATAACCAATACTATATGTTAACATTGGGTAAAGTTCATAACTTTCAGCCCTCTCTCCGAGGATTCGGGGGGAGGGAATTAAGTCATCCTAAAATACATATTTATCATATTTTCGACCACGTTGAACAAAACAGTTATATTGAGACTTTGATCGGGTGACTTTGGGAAAAAATGCGCATTGGAGGGGGCCTAACTGTCCTCCATTTTTTTGGTCACATAAAGAGAGCACAAGAACTTTTAATTTCGGTTCAAATGAGCACTCCCGCTATATTCTAGGACCACTGGGTCGATACGATCACCCCTGGGGGAAAAAAACAACAAATTAACACGCATCCGTGATCTTTCTTCTGGCAAAAAGTGCAAAATTCCACATTTTTGTAGATAGGAGCTTGAAACCTCTACAGTAGGGTTCTCTGATACGCTGAATATAACGGTGTGATTTTCATTAAGGTTCTATAACTTTTAGGGGGTCATTCCCCCTTTTTTCTAAAATCAGCCAAATTTTCTCAGGCACGTGACTTTTGATGGGTAGAACTAAGCTTGATAAAACTTATATATTTGAAATCATTATTAAAACCTGATTCTTTTGATGTATCTCTTGGTATGAAAATTCCATTTTCTACAGTTTCGGTTACCATTGAGACGGGTCGCTCCTTACTTACAGGTCGTTACCACAAACTGTTTGATAGAGAAAAACTATGCAAGGATTTAACGTTTCCTATCTGAACTAGCCAGAACCGCCAAACAAAACACATCTTATAATGAATTAAGTCGGCATTAGTTAAATCACATTCTGAATATGCCTTAAACCTTAAACAAAATGTGCAAAAATAAATTAAATAGTTTCAGTTCAGTTAGTGCTATAGCTCTGATAATTTAGTAAAATCTGTATAGTATACTTCGCTATCAGGGAATAGCGTTTCTCAAATAAAAAAACAAAACATTTGCATAAAATCCAATAATTGAAAAAAAAATTTAATATGTCATTACCTAATAATGATTTTTTATTTTCCGACGCTCTGGACTACGCATCCCGAACATGCTGAATTTACCAATGTTAAATTTAGTCAAATTTAGAAAGATAAGTTTTATTTTAACACAGTCGGAAGATTATTTCAAGAAAAATAAACTTGACCTTGTACCACGGACATAATCTCCCACACGGCCCATGTTTTCTTGCAATTAATCTATATTTGTATTTTTTGGCTCATTGTTTTTAAACATCTAATCCTTCTAGAGCTATTTTTTCTTTCAAGGAAGTTATTAACTTAAAGCCACTGATTTATTCAGATAGCCAGTGCGTGAACTTGAAATTTAATTAGGATAGAAACCAAATTTTGAACTTAGATGCAGCACTTAAAGGTCTACTTAGTACAAAAAAATCGGTGCTGCAGAGTCAAATCACTGACTGATCAGCTTTGGCTTCAAGGGTGTAATCCTTCCTGAAGTATTGTTCGTCCTTGTCAAGGAAGTCATTAATCATTTCACCTAATTACTTTACTAAATATCAATGGCTAATTGAGAATTCCTGCGGAGCCGGCTCTTAACTTGCTTAATGATTATTCAAACATGACCAGACCAAAACCCAAATGACCATGACCAATAATTTAGAAGATACTTTTTTTAGAATTTTTTTTTCAGTATTTTTTTTTAAGTAAAAATGCCTATTCTCCATATATATATGAGCTACTTCCCCTTAAATAACTTCGAAATTGATTTTTTTTCATGGGTGCCAATTCAAGAAAATGTAGGGTAGGGGCAAGGATTTTTAATGATGATACAAAAAAAATGTTTTTCAAAATTCAGGGGGGGGGGGAGTTTATCTCTAAAAACTATGCGTTAACCGCAGAATTGGACTTCTGGAGTAATGATAACTGTTGTTTGGAAGAAAATAGTTTTTTCAGTTTTTTTTTCTTAAGTAAAAATGCCTATTCTTCATATATATGAGCTACTTCCCCTTAAATAACTTTAAATTTAGTTTTTTCCAGGGGTGCAAATTCACAAAAATGTAGGGGAGAGGCAATGATTTTTTAATGATGATACAAAAAAACATTTTTCAAAATTCAGGGGGAGGGGGAATGTATCTCTAAAACCTATATGTTAACCGCAGAATTGGACGTCGAGAGTGTAGAATGATAGCTGTTCTGAATAAGACATACCCCATTACACAGGCTACCCCAAGAAAGGTATACTCTTTAACCAACCCCAATGAACCAATTCCTTTTTCAATGTGTGTAAAATGACTCTTGAAGTATAACTTAAATTTTGGAAGGAATGAATGATCAGACACCCTATTATACCCTCCCTATTACTCCAGTAAGAGTAAGCCCGAAGTAGATAGAAATACCGACAATACTTACACACAGAATAATTGGGATTGCTGTCTAATACTTTCGTGTTAAAAAAGTACTTCAATTCCATTGGTTTATTACTGTGACGTCAATCTGCCAATTTTTTTTTAGCCAATCACATTATTCCTTAGGTGTATACCAGTAAGAGTAAGCGTTTTTACCCGTTGTTGTATTTAGTTGTGGTTGTTATATCATTTTTTGAGCCATTAAAATTATGTAAAGCTTGATGACATGCTTTACAAGCAAATTCTCTGTTTCTCTGTGCTTGCCTGTCACACAATTTGTGTGAACACAATCTGTTGCACAATGAAAACTTTTAACAATTTTGAGCAAAAGTGACTGACTCTGGTACCCGATTAAGTGTTTTCGTTTTTTAGCGTTTGTGTTTTTTCTCATCTTCTATGTACGTATTAAGTTATTTAAGCTACTTTTTACTTTTTCTTCTTTCTTTTTTTATAGCTTTGTGTTTTTTCTCACCTTCTTATGTACATAGGCCTAATAATTTATTTAAGCTAATTTTGTTTTTTATTCCTTATTTCTTAATTAATAAAGACTCCCGGATGTGAAGCCGATCTTTTAAACTATTTACACAAAAATATTCTTTTATTTTATTTTTTACAAAGTTCACTGTCTACTAAAAGTTTAACCATTTTTCAAAGTTTTCATTTCATTTTAAATATTGCAGTCACAGTTATATTTATTTTTATTTTTGGATTGCATGTTTAATTTATCAACAATGTCAGATACAATTACTAAGCCTTCTAAGAATAAACTTCAAATTTGTTTGACCATTAATCAATATGGGGGACATCTTTGAAATTGAGAAATTTGATATCTACCAGAAGCAGTTCACTCATCCATAGTAGGGGGAATAAATACGGATATCAATACCCAAAAACACACTTATACCACCCAGAAGGAATGACCCGTGCCATAAACCATCCTCTAAAAAGCCAGAACAAGAAGCTCAATGGTTCATTAGATATTTTTGGTGGAAAGAATTTTAACCTTTTGGCAAGCCACCTGGCAGCTATTATAGCAACTTAAGACACACTGGCTAAATGGTCTTTACTCCTGTAAGACAGGGTGGCCTTAATACCCGGGCTTTTTTTCGGGGAGATGTTGTTTCAGGAAGAGGGAGGGGGGTAAACTAAAAAAAATGTAAAATATAAGCGAATTTCATGAAAAATACAAAAAACTGTGTGTTAGGAAAAATTGTTAGAATCTTGTTTTTTTTGAAGGGAGGGGGGATATGATGTGCCCAGCCACCCACCTAGCGCATATCCCCGTTAATACTATAATGATTGCATATCACGAATCAAAATTGACCTTGGAATGATTAGATATTCAAATAATCTATGAATCCTTGATTTCACCTTGTATTTTGAAGCAGTGTGAATGTTTCAAAATTTAAATTTTTTTTAATTTTTCAATGTTGAAATATAAAGCGTATTTGGCTCCATCGGAGCTTATGCTAGCCATTTTGAAAAATAAATGTGATCTTGTCTTGAGTGGTGCCGTTTGGCGGGGTGGGGGAGCAAGAGGGGGCATTTGTACCCCTCAATAATATGGAGAAAATATATTCTATAACCCATGCCCCTGACTCTCCCGATGTTGACCCCTCTTGACCCCCAAATAAAAATGCTTGAACTACGCTACTGCTTGTCTTGTCTAGTAGCAAACGGATTTTGGAAGTATATGTATGATTTTTAACATGGGTGTAAAGGTTTCTCTTTTTTTAGGAGATTCAGGCTCATCATAGTGAATTTAACCGATTCCAGTAAGCCAAAAGTAAATGCATACATGAGCCCTCTAGCCCTTGGCAGTCTAAGATATGATGACTCAGCACACCCACTCCCAAAGTGTTTTGATGGCAGCATCGGTCTCTGAAGCCCCCTAAGAGTTTGCGAGTATGATTTATAATGCAATTTCTCTTTTAAGACAGCCATCATCTGGTTTTTTTTTTTCGCTATGCGTTATACCCGCGGCACAATATTGTTAGACTTGTCGATAAAATAAAAATTACGCGCGACTACATCAGCAGTTCAGTGGCCAACAGTCAAGGGCGTATCCAGGATTTTGTTTGGGGGGGGGGGGTGTATTTGTTTCGGGGAGGGTTAAAAAAAAACAAATTAAATTAACTTCAAAATTTGTTTATTTATATTTGTCATGTTCTTACGAGTCAGAAAAATATTTAGCGGGAGGAGGGGTTCAAACCCCGTAGCCCCCTCCTAAATAGGGCCTTCTGGTTGTAGTGCCGCGGCTTTTAGTGCTAATTTTTTTTGTATTTAATGAGCTGAATTTAAATATAACAATAGTTTTTGCCTTGGAGTTCTAATTTGAAGGTATATGAAACTAATAAGACAGTTAACATAAAATCATTAACAAACCATAATGATGGATGACAGTGGTATATTTAAAAAAGTGTAGCTGATAAAAAATGATTTCATATTTGGATTCAGCAGCCCAAAAATATATCAGCAAAACATATTACAAATAAATAAGAATACAGGAACTAGTTATTATATAATTTTAAATGATTGATATATAATGATTTAACAGTAAACTTAATTGTGGATGATAGTGCTATATTAAAAAAAAAAAAAAAAACTGATTTCATATTTGGATTCAGCATCCCGAAAATTGCATGAATCAGCTTGAAAAAAAAAAGACTTGCCACTAAAGAAATAAAAATTAATCATGTTGGCTTGTGATCCCGTTCATAATTTCTCGAGTTTCAATCATATAAATCGTGAATTACCAATCAGAGTCGAAATTTAACGCATATTTTTTAGATTTAACGGATATTTAATACATTTTTAATTTAATGCATATTTTTTGAAACTAGAAAACATGGAAGTTTAGAATAACAGTTTTTCTATATGTAACAGGGAACTGGCAAATGATACAACCGAGGGGGTGCCCACTTTCCACCAACAGGAGTAAATTTCAGAACGACACGTACACCAAACAGTCCCGGAACGCTTAGTATAATTTTCGCCACACCTGGCACACTTCCGCCACGCTTAGCACGCATCACTTGGACATGATTTCTGAAAATAAGCGTACCCTCGATATTAACACAATCTATTCAAACCAATTTCTAGCCATTTTGGTTTTCCGCTTTAACTATACAAGTGTATATTAAAAAAAGGAAAAACATTCACAAATCTCTTACAACCGTTTTTGTAATTTGGCGTAAAGTCTCCAAATTTTGAAACGTAATGACCGTCTTTAACTATATTGATTTAAACTTATTAGCTTTAGAATAAGACAACAGTTTATATTTCAACAAAGAGTCGCGGCAAGAGCTCGTGCTATGCAGCATACAAATATAAATAATAGGGCTTATAATCCGTCAATAATTTACTTCAAACAAATTATCATAAGCTTACAAACTCGGAGCCCATAATATAATTTCTTAACTAGGAATATGGAACGGGCATTAATCTTACTTTTGCTAGCATTAACAAAGTCGCTACTAGTTTTATGCCCCTATAACTACATCTCTGTAGCTGTGGTTATTTGTTCTGTGAGGCGACACCGTTATAGTGGACTCAAAATCCTCCCATAACTCCCTCTTAGTCTCTGAGACTATTAAATAAAAAAACAAGTTTGTTTTAACTGAAAGTAAGGAGCGACGTTAAAACTTAAAACTAACAGAAATTACTCCGTATATGAAAGGGGCTGTCCCGTCCTTAACGCCTTGCTCTTTACGCTAATGTATTCTATTTTCAAACAAAGATAGAGCTGTGAGAAAGTCAAACTTTAGCGTAAAGAGCGAGGCGTTGAGGAGGGGACTGCCCCTTTCATATACGGATAATTTCTGTTCGTTTTAAGTTTTAATGTCGCTCCTTACTTTCAGTTAAAAAAACTTGTTTTTTTTATTTAATTTTTGAACGTTTTTGAATAAATGCAGGTTTTGATCTTGGCTCACAGTACCTGAATAATTAAAACAAAATTTTCATATTAATTTACTTTTATTTGGTCAAATGGCTTTCTCGAAACTTGTTTCATTTTATTTACGAACGTTTTTATTAGTAATAAATATACGTAACTTACGAATTAATTTACGTAACGAACTTCTATATTCATATATTTTTAATACGTATATTAGGGGGTTCGCCATAGTGATCTTCATAGTTTGTCATTTGGTTCGTTCTCGCTATTACTTGCAAAAACTCACCAAAAACGCGGACGACTTTATCCTAAATTTGTCGGATACACTGTTCACGAAAACTGATTGTGTGTATTAGAAAGGCAATCTGTATCAGTTTCAGTCACTCCTCCTCAGAGGGAAAAACTTTAAAATTCTAAAAATGTTTTTTTTTAATTATAAAATACTTTCTTAGATCATTCCTAAGAGCATTTCAATTTACTTATCCCGCTCCCCCACCCCAAAAAAGTGCCCAAAGAAACGATAATTAATAAGTATTTTACAATTTTAACGTTATTTTCATAATCTCACGGAGGAGTGATTGTAAACTAGTTCTAGACAATTAAACCCTACATTTGAACTGAACACCACAAATACAAGTCCATTAGGTTCCTTGCCGTCGGAAGACCTAGTACAATGACCAAGGGATCGTAACACCATCACCGTGATGTCGTGCTATAGAAAAGGTTATATGCTACTATTTTTGTGACGAAGCGTTGTGGTATAAAAGCCAGTCTCCATTTGGCCGATTCTGCAACTCTGCACTGCCAATCTGCAAATTTTATTTCAATGGAGACTTCTTTTCCGACTCCTTATTGGCAGTTTGCAGATACTGCAACCTTAGACGTTGCTTTTTCTGCAAGATGGCAGATTTGCAGAATCTGCCAAATGGAGACTGGCTTTAACAAAACTGATAAGACGTTGCGAAGTTGTAGATGACAACTTAACCCTCATAATGTCAGATCCAGCATTAATGACCTGACATTCGTGCTCGCAACTATCAATAAAGCTCCTTTTAAAACGCAACCCGCTTATTAGTCTCAACAACAAAAGAGAAGGAAAACTTAATCTCCGCCAAAGGTAGACATGACATGCCTGACGAACGAACATGGGTATCAACCTGTTATTCTTTTTATCAACTGAAAGCATGACTGCCTTAGTTGATTGACATTTTGTGCGACCTTAAAATGAAGCAAGAAAAGTATGAAATTTATTATATCAGAATCTGATCTACCCTTTTAATCAAGTTATTGGCTTATGACTAGAACAGCAATTTTGTAATTCATGCAGTGCATTCAAGCATGGCAAGAATATTTATGCGCAGGGTTGCCACTACAGTGTCATACTCATTGGTAAAATTCTAGACAAGCTAATTTTTGCTATCTTGGAAAGTGGTGTAGGTTAAGAAAATAACACCCAGTAATGAATACAGGGCCAAAAACATACTCTGGGAAGCAGTGGCGGATCCAGGGGGGAGGGGCGCCCCCCGTACGTAGTCAAAAGTAGTGTAATTTACTTAATTAACGCAAGATCGCGTTAATTAAACTTGTTCCTAACGCAAGTTTATCGGATCAACCTATCTTGCCCCCCCCCCCCAAAAAAAAAATCCTGGATCCGCCCCTGCTGGGAAGGTATAGCCAAGCTACTATGTTATTCCTCTTCTGACTTCTATGTCTTATAAATTTGCCTATTTGACCAGTCTATACTTGGTGTAACTTATACGAAACAACATTATACCCTAGTGCTTAGTTTCTTTTTCTCTGGTTTTAGTTCTGAAAATGTAGTTCCTGTTATTTGAGTAATTTAAGCAACATCAACGTTTTTTTTCTAAATTTAGGAAATGTGTTTGCAGATCTTCGAAACATCATAAATTGGGGTTGAGCAAAGTATTGAAGCTGAAAATACTTTTCTTGTGCTTCATTTAAGCCGAAGATATATTTTGCAAGGTTTCACTTCTATAAAACAAAGACTTTTAACGATCATCGTAGGTCATTGCCCTCTAAAGGGAGAAGGAGTGAAGGTATGCACTTCAAAACACCTTCCTCGGACATACTTTCGTTGTAGATCCATCCCTGAAAGTTTCATTTTCCTAACATAACTACTTTCCAAGATAGCAAAAAGTAGCTTGTCTAGAATTTTGCCATCATCCTTAGCGTTGCATGAGAGGCAAATGACGTTAAACGTTAGCATGATTACTGCTTGAAGCGGTAGTTGTCGGATAGGTTACACTTGCTAACCCCGAAAAATGCAGAATAAGTGACTTTATATATAAACAAAATATTCAATCTATTAGAAAAAGAAAAAAAAACTACCAAACTGTACGTAGGTAACAAGAAAGGACAGTTAATAGCGAAATGTGGCACACCTTAAACGATTGGTGGATAAGCTATGTTTGGGGTGGAGTGTACGTGATTAAGGATGCTATCCGTCTAGTTATCCCTAGCGTTTCAATTAAAAGGTTGCCGGATATGGCTGTATCCAGGGAGGTGTAGGGGGTGTGAACCCCCCACCCCACCCTACAGAAATGTTTGCCCGACTCGTAAAAACATAACAAAAATGAATATAAACAAATTTTTGATGTGATTTTTGAAGTTTTTTTGTAAAGCTCCGCGAAAAAATCCTGGATACGACTCTGCTGCCAGATAAGTATTTATTGTTCTTTTTTACAGATTACATTCGGGGAAGATAGTATTAAGCCAATCACAGGCAGCGCAATAGCGCTGCCTAAGTAAAGAACATGTTGGCACAATGTATTATTTTTAATTTTTTTATTTTTGGTTTCCAAACCAGGGCACTTGGTATCGAAGGAGTTGTCGTAGAAACTTCGAAAAGGGCTTATTCAATTGGAAATTGGAGTTGCTTGTGCCCTTTTCAGTAGTCGAAAGTGATTGGAAGGCAACTAACACCCCTTCCACGCCCGCCATTTTCCCAAACACATCCAATCAAAATTTTGAGCTAGTCATTTTGTTCAGCGAAGTTGATTTTCAGATAGAAAATATGTTTTTGAGGAGGACACTCCCCCACAGCCCTCAGGGCAAGGGTTTAAATTATGCCCTGGGGGCATATAAGAACGATGTTGGCACAATGTAATATTTTTTATTTTTTTTCTTTAGACCAGGGCACTTCATATCGAAGAAGTTGTCGTAGAAAATTCGAAAAGGGCTCATTCAATTGGAAATTGGAGTGGCTAGTGCCCTTTTTAATAGTCGAAAGTCATTGGAAGGCAACTAACACATCTAATCAAAATTTTGAGATAGCCATTTTGTTCAGAGTAGTTGATTTCCAGATAGAAACTATGTCTTTGAGGAGGACACTCCCCCAAAGCCCTCAGAGCAAGGGTTGTAAGTAACGCCTTGTGGGCATATACGGTTTTTATAGAAAGTGTTGTCATAGAAACTTCAAAAAAGGCTCATTCAATTGGATATTCAAAGGGCTAGCGCTCTTTTTAATAGTCGAAAGTGATTGGAGGGTAAAAAAACGCCCCTCTCACGCCCACCTCTTCCCCAAACACATCCAATCAAAATTTTGAGATAGCCATTTTGTTCAACGTAGTTGAAAGTTCTAAGTCTTTGAGGACGACAACCCCCCACATTCCTCATGAATGAATGTGCATTGTCAGTTTAATATACATATACTGATATTTAGTAATCAAAATGTTAATATTATTTTATTTATTAAAGTTATAAAAGTAAAAACATTTATATTTTTTCAGTAAAGTGCAAATTATACTCTGGCCTTGGGAAGGCTTAGGGGTTCTGAGCCCAACTCATGTTAATTTCTTCTCGTTTTGAGTTTGCCTCGGTTATTTATTGTAATTTCTATTCGTTTTGGGTTTCATTTATTTATCGATGCTGATTTGAGGTAGTTTCGCGCATGGTAGAATATTTGATTTTATTTTGGCTCATTTTTGGTTTAATGGAGTTCGTTACTATTCTTTGAAAAACTTATTTTGTGGAAAAAGTTTTTTTTAACTAATAAGTTTTATAAGGCATGATCGAATGTTGTTCAGCTTATAGTTTTCTGTATTTAATTTTCTGATTTTCATTGTTGTTGTGTTTTTACTGTTATGTCCAATAATTGTTATAGTGTCTTTATTTCAAAATATGACGAGAAAATTAGCCGAGTGACTTAAAATTTAACTTAAAGCTCACCTGTTGCATAATGAAAATTTGTAACTATGCCTAGAGGAATTCCCGTCGAATTGCATTAATATTAGCTTGATGATGACTGATTTCCTTTCTGTTAGTGCTAAACTGCGTTTAGTATCAATTCCTTTTGTTTTATAAAGGTTAAGATGAATCCAAATTCCGCCCAAGTGATTGGTAATAAGGGACTATTCACTAGGTTACATCCAGTATAGCCAAACATGAGCGTTTAACTGGAAGCAAAATGGGAACATACGCTGCAGGATCCGAGGCACGTTCTGAAACACGAATTCATTTATAACACAACAAGAGTTGCATAGCCCGTTGATTGGCAGCAAAAGCTATTATCGGATTTGGCATTAGACATCCGGGTAGAGAAAAAGGCTATTACAGCAATTTTACATCTGTCAAAATTTTTAAAGGGCTTCCTTAAGGAAAAGGGCAATTAGATGATAAGCTTAAAAAAATATAGTCGGGTGAAATACAACACTTAAGATGGTGCTCTGTTGCTCTAAGGGGAATAACATCTTGGATTGTAGTCAAATCGAATGAAGAAGTCTCGTGTTGTCGAATAAATCAGTAGTCAACTTAGTTTCGAGGGGGCGTGCATTTCCAGAAATCAGGTTTACCAGGTGACGCGTGGCGGACGTGTGCCAAGCGTGGCAGAAACTGTACCAAGCGTGGTGGAACTTTGTGGCAAACGTGGCGTTGTGAGATGCACACCAGATGATAGAAAGTGGACACCCCTCGGGGGGGGGGGGGTAAAGCATAGCATATATTAAATACGCAACCTAACCTATGTACCTTTTTTGCTCCTAAAAAAAACAAAGTTTATATATTGTTTCTGGAGTGAGAAACCCCTGTTTCAAAGGAATTCTCTCTTTAAAGAAGCTGCCTGACTAGTTTTTTGTATCACAAATTCTCGCGTGTTGCCTGGCTTAATACGTAAGTACTTACTCTACCCAACCCCCTAATTTGCAAATTTATAGCACAAATTATACAAGTCCTATGCATTCTGTCACCCGCCACTTGTCTTTGTGGCTATGAAACCGGTTTTCTCAAATCTTACATTCAGATCAAAATTCATGATTGTGTTCTGAATAATTAACAAGTACCCAATTTATTTATTATTATTAACCCTTCCCAATTAAATATTCCTTCGTACATGCCATACATGCATCACAGAAAATCACTCTCAGGCAAGGCTGTATCCAGAGGAAGGTTACCGGTTTGACCCCCCCCCGCCCCCTCCAATTTTGTCCAAGTCGTAAATTAGGTAACAAAAATAAATATCAAGGCCGTATCCAGGGGGGGGGGTCACCCGGTTTGAACCCCCCCCCCCCGACATTTTTGACCGAGTCGAAAATAAGTCGAAAATTAGTAAAACCTAGGTAAAAATCAGTATAATTAGTCGAAAACTGAGTCAAAAATTAGTAACCCCCCCCCGAAGAATTCAAAAATTAGTAAACCCCCCCCCCCCTAAAAAAAATCCTGGATCCACCCTTGATAAATGTAAACAAATTTTTGACACGTTTCAATAGTCTTTTTGAACCCCCCCCCCCCTCCGAGCAAAACTAACCCCTATCCCCGAACGACAATCCTGGATACCACCTTCCTTGCTCTGAGGGTTGCTTTTGACCACAGTATATAAATTATAGGCAGCATGATCTTTCCCTATCTCACCCATTATAAAAACCCGGAGTGAGGTGCGAGTGCTCCAGAGAACGTAGAAACCACAGTATATAAATTATAGGCAGTATGATCTTTCCCTATCTCTCCCATTATAAAAACCCGGACCGAGGTGCGAGTGCTCCGAAGAACGTAAAAACATAAGCGGCATTAGATCTTTTCACGGGTGGACAAGTCAGATTTCTCTTGAACGCAAAACTTGCCTTCAACGTTGGAACATTAAATTTTGAAGAAACTAATTTTAAATTAATTTATTCTAATACATAAATGAAAATCGGTAATTAGTAGTGCAATGTTATTATTAGATGTTTTTAGGAATTAAAAAGTAGGTTTCGAAGTCTCAAGTTGGTTTCAAAGGCATTTTGAGAAAGTTTCTGCCAAATACGTGTTCCAGGGTAATTGGACCGCTGATGGCAGATCAAATGAGAGGAGCTGTTTGTACGCGCAAATGCAAGAATAAGTGGGAGGAGCTGTTTGTTCGCACCGAGAATGAAGAGCCAGAAATTATCTGCGGTAAACTTACTGCTATATCTTTATACTGTGGTAGAAACATAAGCGACATTAGATCTTTTCACGGGTAGATAAGTCAGATTTCTCTTGAACGCGAAACTTGGTTTCAACGTTGGAACACTAAATTTTGAAGAAACTAATTTTAAATTAATTTATTCCAATACATAAATGAAAATCGGTAATTAGTAGTGTAATGTCATTATTAGATGTTTTTAGGAATTAAAAGTAGGTTTCGAAGTCTCAAGTTGGTTTCAAAGGCATTTTGAGAAAGTTTCTGCCAAAATACATGTTCCAGGGTAATTGGACCGCTGATGGCAGATCAAATGAGAGGAGCTGTTTGTACGCGCTAATGCAAGAATAAATGGGAGGAGCTGTTTGTTCGCACCGAGAATGAAGAGCCAGAAATTATCTGCGGTAAACTTACTGCTATATCTTTATACTGTGCTTTTGACATCAAGACCCGAAATCATAAACCAAAATATTGTTTAATAACGCATATCTTCATCTGTAACACGCATTTCAGTCTAAATAACTCAATCTTAGTCGTCATGACAATCCAAAGCTTCAAAATTAGTCAACTTTCTCTCCCTTCTTTATACAACTCCCCTCTTGCTATCACCCTCTTCTTTACCAAATATTGATCGACTCTTCCCAAATGTATTGCAAGATTATATAGGCTTACTATACTTAATTCTAAGGTAGTCCCGCCAGCTAGAAAAGTAATACAATGAAAATGCAGGATCGTCTTTCCAAGAAAAATCTTTAGACTATACGAGTAACAGCTTCCGTTCCGTCAAGGAATCAAGAGCTGGGCTTTCAAGCTTTTTCAGAATAGAAGTATCAACATCAAGGGTGTAGTTCTTCGAAAATGGCTTAAAGGCAAAAATGACTTTTCTAGTGGCTCATTATCCAGTCGCCATATTTACGGAGGCTAATTTACGTCATTGGAGATAAGGGAGGGCATTCATGATTGTATTGTTGCAAAAATATGCTTCACGCCGTTGGTAACTGTTATCACAGTTGAATTTGCAAAGTTGTGCCTACCTAAAATCACCAGGCACGTTAACTGCAGGGGGGGGGGGGTAATTATCCTCTTAGATTTTGTATATACCTTTTTTGATTTTTAAATTTAAGAAAATTGAAAAGAATTTGCCCCCCCCCCTAGATTTTGAAAAATACATCCTTTGTAGGATGTAGGTTTTAGGTTAATAGAAGAGCTTAAGCCATGATAACAAAATAATGCGTTATGATGATACAAATTATTGATTGATATGTTTAATACTTGTGTTGGTTATAATTACTATTAGCAAATATTATGATTATAAATCCTAGCGAGTAAATATTTTAAAATCATCAATAGCAAGCTTAGCTAAATTTTTCCAGCAGTTTAATGAAAATGAAAATAACGAAAAGGGCATTTTTCAATGAAAATACCAGAAATAAGGTATTTTTTAAATCTAAGCTGGGGGAATCTTGGGGTACATTTCCCTCCAATTGACACCACTGCTATGACATAACGAGCGGTGTTAGGACAGGTACACAATATTAAAGGGTCAGAAAACTGTGACCAAATCAAGTTTCGGCACCGTTTTTCCTGCCACTAAAGATAGTGTTTTTTTTCAAGAATCAGAACAAACAATTTCAAGACTTTTCTCAAAAAGACTTAAAGGTTCATTTGACCAATAGTCGCCTAGTCCACGCTTTCTCTGAAGTTCTAATGGACGATCTGGTCAGGTATTGGTGGCAGGTCTGAGATTGTTTTGTCCTGCTTAACCAGCACCATATGCTACCTATACCACATTTCTCCCTCATTGAAATACAGGAAACAAAGAGTAAATAGTATCATACCCAAACGGGAAACAGTCTGTGTCACAGATGCTTGCTGCTTTTCAATATAAAAGAGACATGCAATTTGTTACCTGCGTTTTCTGATGCTTTTTTTATTTTGCATCCGGCTTTTTGAATTAGATTAAAGATAGGCTAAAATTCAGGACGGTAATTTTATGCCATTATTTATCTGATTTTTTTCTGGGTGTTACCCTTTCTCGGTATCAAATAACAAGACAAGTATTGGGCGTGGACCATTCTAATAAGTTAGCAAATTTTACCTTGTTCACTATGCGATGAAGACAAATAAAATTATGGAACAAAACTATTAAAGGCTTCTAAAATGGACTCCTAAAAAAGGGATAAAAAAAAGTGTATATCAATCTCATCGAGACAGGTTTCTTTGCATATAAAGAAACCACAAAAACATCCATCTTTTTAAGCCATTAAATAAAAAAAACAAGTTTTTTAAACTGAAAGTAAGGAGCGACATTAAAACTTAAAACGAACAGAAATTATTTCGTATATGAAAGGGCGTTGAGGAGGGGCTGTCCCCTCCACAACGCCTCGCTCTTTGCGCCATAGTTTTTTATTGCTTTAAAAAATAAAGATGTGAGAAAGAGTCAAACTTCAGCGCAAAGAGCGAGGCGTTGAGGAGGGGACAGCCCCTTTCATATACGAAATAATTTCTGTTCGCTTTAAGTTTTAATGTCGCTCCTTACTTTCAGTTTAAAAAACTTGTTTTTTTTATTTAATTTCTGATCGTTTTTTAGTTAATGCAGCTTTTATTTTGGCTCGCCGTCATTGAATAAGTAAACAAAATTTCCATAAAAATTTTACTTTTCTTTTGCTAAATGACTGTCTCTAAATTTGGTTCTGACGTAATTTACGAATTAACTTACGTAACGAACTTCTATATTCGTATATTTTTCTTCTGGCAAAAAATACAAAGTTGCAGATTTTTGCAGATATGAGCTTGAAACCTATGTTGTAGGGTTTTCTGATACGCTGAATCTGACGGTGTGATTTTTATTAAAATTCTTTCACTTTTAGGGGATGTTTTCCCCCTCTTTGAAAAATCATGTAAATTTTATCAGGCTCGTAGCCTTTGATGAGTAATACTAAACTTAATAAAATTCATACATTTAGAATCAGCATTATAAGCCTATTCTTTTGATACATATATTGACATCATAATTTCATTTTTAAAAGTTTCGATAACTATTGAGCCATATCGCTTGTTTTTTTTTATTGTTTTTTTTTTTTATTTAGTATATTGTATTAAGTATATTATTGGGTTATACCCTTATTCAATACCACGCTCTGTACGTTAAAAGTTAAAAAAAATTTTAATTCACAAACCCCTGAATCACAAAGGCCGTTTAATTAGAATAGATAGCTCTTTTGAAAGCACTAAAAAAAACTGTAGCGTAAAGAGCGAGGTATTGACTTGGGGGAGAATCCCCTCATATACGTAATAATTTCTGTTCATTTTAAGTTTTAATATTGCTCTTTACTTTCAGTTGAAAAAACTTGTTTTTTTTAATTTAATTTCTGATCGTTTTTTAAATAATGCTTGGAAATACGGCGCCCCCTTCATAGAAATGCCCCTTACCCCAAAGAAACATCCTCCACAGAAAGATTCTCCCGAGTAACACTCTCCTCCAGCCCTCCCCCCCCCTCCACCAGAAAAAATCCTGCCTGAAAACGTCTGTATACTTCCCAATAACCAATACAATATGTAAGCAATGGGCAAAGTTCATAACTTGCAGCCCTTCCCCTTGTAACTGTGGGTGATTAAGTCATCGTAAAAGACATATTTATTAGATTTTCTACTATGCTGAACAAAATGGCTATCTCAAAATTTTAATTGGGTGACTTTGAGAAAGTTGCCCTAGTTGCACTCCATTTTTTTGGTCACTTAAAAAGGGCACTAGAACTTTTAATTTCCGTTCCAATGAGCCCTCTTACGATATTCTAGGACCACTGGGTCAATACGATTACCCCTGGGGAAAAGAAAAAAAAAACAAACAAACAAATAAACACGCACCCGTGATCTTTCTTCTGGCAAAAAATGCCAAATTTCACATTTTTGTAGATGGGAGCTTGAAACCTCTTCAGTAGGATTCTCTGATACGCTGAATATGATGGTGTGAATTTCATTAAGGTTCTATAACTTTTAGGGGGTCTTTCCCCCTTTTTTCGAAAATCAGCCAAATTTTCTCAGGCGCGTAACTTTTGATGGGTAAGATTAAACTTGATGAAACTTATATATTTGAAATCAGAATTAAAATCTGATTCTTTTGATTTATCTATTGGTATCAAAATTCCGTTTTTTGAAGTTTCGGTTACCATTGAGCCGGGTCGCTCCTTACTTACAGTTCGTTACCACGAACTGTTTGATAGTTCATTGTAGTTTATGTGTGCCTATTACATCAAAAAAAAAAATTTTTTGTACTTAAAGATGAGATTTCTTCCTATTTTTATTTCATTCTTAACCAGAGGAAAAAAATGATGAGCAAAAAACATTGGCACAAAACTTAGTTTCCAAACATCAAAGGACTTGCCTTACATTTTTGAGCAAATAAGGGGGTGAATTACCACCCCCTAGATTTTGAAAGATACATTCTTTATCTCCCTTAACAAATTGAAGAAACCCCTCTCCCCACCTACATTTTCGTGAGCCAGCGCCCCTCATCTCGTCCACAAAACCAGTCAAGAATCAATACAGCAAAAAGATATTGTTAAAAACAAACGTTTAAGGCCCAAATGCTTACTGCACCATCATTATCCCCTTCCAGTCACAAATAATTTAAAATAAAACAGTGCCACTTCATAAAAGGAAACAATTAGAAAAAAATAAGCTAGAAAAATGCTTTAGTTGATTCTTCATTAAATAATAAAATTTTGGACCAATGGAAAGTTAGAATACTCTCCTACAAAAGTTTACAGTTTTCAGAGAAGAACAAATTTTATCAAAAACTAAATTCTAAACTTGCCGAGTAATTGCACCAGTAGTATACCGTCTATACACCAGAAAAAAACACATAGTAGCAAAAATTGGACGAAGTCGTCGCTAACATTTCATAAAAGCGAAGTTTTTCTCCGATTAAGAAAGCTCTAGTGTCTATAACTCTGAAGTTCCTAAGTCCAGAAATAATTACTAATGGAAAGTTAGAAAAAAAGACAAGTGATATCTGGGACTTTTCCACACCACCAGCGTTATAGTTCCCTAAGGGACGTTTAAAATATTATTGATTCCTAGTCAGTACTGGGGAGATATTGTCTTCCTGTGAGGAAGCTATGTAGACGGAATTACAGGGAAATAAATGTTGAGATTAGGAATGTAAACAAGATAATACGGGCGAATTGGCTAATAAAACAATTGTGATAATAAAACAAATATAAAACGCGGAATCGTGTAGGCTAATGTACAAAAACAATCCTTTTTTAAGGGAACAACTAAAGTGACAGAATTGTTCATTTTAATTTCAAACGCTAGGAACAGTTACAAAATCCTTATTGTTTCAACGGTGGTATATACCTAGGCAAGGTTGTTTCCAGTAAGGGCTAGGGAATTTGACCCTTCCCCCCCCCCCCCCGAAATGTTTGTCTAACCCTTAAAAACTTAAAAAAAATGAACACAAACATATTTTTGAGTTGTTTCTGAATTTTTTTTTGTAAAAACCCCTCCGAAAAAAAGAAATCAACCTTAGAAGTAGAAAAACATTTTTTCTTTTAAACTTAAAACATCTCTTATAAATACTCAATAAACCCATTCCAAATAAACAGAAAATTGGTTCCACAAGGCACCATATCTGATGAAAGTTGTGGGAGGCGGGGGTCAGTGCCCATTAAGTTTGACATTATAAGCATTTCTAGGCCCAACATGTTTTCCCTCCATGAGCCATGAGAATTCTTTTATTTCACGTCTAGTTTTTTTTATATATTCCGCATAATTCGCTCAGAATTTGTTTGCACAATTTTCACCTCCGGTATAAACGTTGGCCTGGTCCAAAATGAATAATTCCAAATTTTTATCCCCCCCCATCCTAGATCAATAACTTGTACGTGGTCCTGGTACCTACATCAAGTGCTTAATAAATTCGTTTTCTTTATGCTGACCGGCCTTCATTTATTAAGTTACCTTCAACTTTCTAAAATTGAATTCCTTTGGAAGATCAAACTCACTAAAACCTAGATGGTTTCAAATAAAACTACATTTAACATTTTCAACATCGGAAAATACAAGAACATCTCCCTATGGTAATTTAATTCCTAACGGAAAATAGAGACTCGATTAAATGCACGAGTCACGGACTCAAAGGCAGGGAAATCGATTATACTCCTAGGCTGTCAACAGCTTCAAAAACTAGCTACAAACTGTATTTCCAAGGAGAATATAAACTAATAGATAAACTCAGAGATATCAGTCTACTTGAATAGAAACGGGAAACTTAATACTGAATGCGGGACGTTAATATTGTGCGTTTTCTCAATTTTATTCTGCAAATCCATGCCGAAACTCGTATCCCCGTGCGGGGTGCAACCATTTCGACTAACCGTCACAAGCACTAAACGTCATAAAATCTAAAAGGAAAATCCGTCAGAACCACTAACCGTCATAACATCTAAAAAAAATTGTATATGTTTATATAATTGTAATAAGTATATAATAGCTTAGAAATCAATTTCGGCTATATATTTGCACATCAGGGGGGTGGGGGTAAAGCAAAGCATATATCAAATACGTAACCTAGCCTAACCTAGGTACCTTTTCCCACCTAAACCCAAAAAAAACAAAGTTTAAAAATTTTAAATGTTATGACGGCTAGTGGTTCTGACGAATTTTTTGATTGATGTTCAGACGGATTTTGGAAAAAATGACGTTAGTGCTCTGACGGTTAGATGCTATGACGCCTTCCCTCACCATGCAATATGCAAAAGACGAACGAAACGTAGGTAACAAATTGCGTATATATTTTTATATTGAAAAGCAGGAGGCATGAACTAATACTACTACTAATAATAACTCACTGCAGCACCACGCCGCCTGAAGCCAACACAGCTACCGTCGCTCCTCCTCTGTCCCAGAAAAAGCCTCCCTCTTCAAACCATCCCAAGAAGTTCCCATTCCATTTAAATCTTTCCTAACGACATCCTCCCATTCCATTCGGGGGAAACTTTTTCTCATTCAGATCTCGTATTACCTCCTAATCCATTCTCCAAGTTAGTTTCCTTACGCTTTATTGGAAAAGCACTTGACTGACTGTTGATTTTGTAATTTCGTACGGCAGACATGCAGTTCAAGTAATTACCCTGATGCCTAAGCCAAGGGCGTAATTTGCTATGGGACATGGGGAAAACTGCCCGCCCAGACCTCAGTTTGCCCCCCCCCTCCCCAGTTGAAATTTAGCTTCTGTAAAAATTTTTGTCAAAACTAAGATAAGCCTGCATAATTTATGCATCCAGAGAAACAGGTCAGTTTTCTTTAGTAAATCTTTGCCCATATGGTACTATATGGCTCATTTTTCACTGCCATTTTCACTTTATTTGGCAAAAATGGCTCTAATTATGCCCCCTCCCACTTTTTTGACCACATTACGCCATTGGCCTCAACATGTATGTTTAGTCCTGCACTTGTTGAGGCAAGGCCGTACCCGGGATTTTTTTTCGGAGGGGGTTTTACTCAAAGATTTTTTTTTTCGCGGGGGAAGTTACACAAACAAAAAACTCAAAAACACATACAAAATTTGTTTATATCCGTATTTACGAGTCAGACAAACTTTTCGGGGGGGGGGGGGTTCAATCTGGGGACAGGGCTGGGAAGTTTGAACCCCCCCCCCCCCTGCGACCCGAATTGTTTGTACGAATCGTAAAAACGTAACAAAATTGCACATAAAATTTACTTGATGCGTTTTTAAGTCTTTTTTGTACCCCCTCCCCCCAACAAAAGTCTTAATGAGGCCCTGCTACACGCATAAGGAAAATAGATACTGGTGCGTTAAACGTACACTTTTATATACTAATGAGAGACGAAACCCGCCAGACTGGTTATTTTCAAGAGACCGCTATTGAGAAATGGAACACAAATAGTAGTTTTCATTGCATTTACGATAATTAAACTGTTGTTTTTTTGGAGTTTAGGGGGAAAAGGTACCTAGGTTAGATTAGGTTATGTATTTAATATATGGTATGCTTTACCCCCACCCCACCCCTAATGTGCAAATATATAGCCCAAAATTGTTTCTAAACTATTATATACTCATCCTATTGTATTTTATTTCATTAGCATTAACCAAACTTGACGTTTTTAGAAGTGTCCGTATAATGCACCAGTACCGGAAAATATATATTAAAAGTTTTTTTCAGCTCATGATTGGGAGGTGGTCAGCATTATAATCAACATCAACAATGGGTATCAACTACGGTAAATCAAAAGACGGTATGTGACGATACATAAACTGAATTTGAGAGTGGAAAAACTGAAAAATGCACTTGTGCATTATATCTAACCCACCGCTATAGACTGTACAAGGAAATCAGACAGGAAACCAGACAAACGGGTATTTGCTAGATAAATGGATCGCAAAGCGTGATTTCTTATTGCGTTTACAATATTTAAACTGTTGTTTTTTGGGGTTTAGAGGGGGAAGGAACCTATGTTAGATTACGTATTTGATATATCCCATGCTTTACCCCCCCCCCCCTAATGCGCAAATATATAGCCCAAATTTGTTTCTAAACTATTATATTTTCATACTATTTTATTTTATTTCATTAGCATTAATCAAACTCGACTTCTTTCGTGCATAGCGGTGTGTTAGATATAATGCACAAGTACTCTGAAAAATATATTTTTGGCTGAAAATTTGCACAGATATTCATGATATGATAAAAACAATTTTGATATCAAAAGCTCCAATCTCCACTGTTTTTGTGAGACAGAAAAAGATAAAGAAAAAAGACACGTTTTGAAAAAGAGTCAGTAGAAAAAAGAAGGAACTTGTTCTTGCTTTACTTGAAGGGATTTGATATAAGCGTAACTTTCCTAAAGATATGAGATAGTAATTTTTGAATTACTTCAATACACCTTCGTTGTACTTTTTACAGTTTTTTTTCTCTCTGTTTTTTTAAAGCAAATCATTTTAGGAACCGAACCTCTCAGATTGCAACTCTTTGATTATAAATGTCAAAAGAAAAGGAAAAAAATTGTCTTCCTCATTCAAAAGTTGTTACTGTCATGGCTAAAGGACGTATGTGATATTCTTACGCTTTTGAGTTAATTACCAAAAAATAGGTTACTCCGCTGTTCTGAAAGGCAGGACAACAATGCAATGTGTGGTCAATACCACTTTGATCATCCTGAACACACGCTACCCTGTTGATCTTCCCTTTCAGAGCAGCAGAGCAAATTGTTTTTAGGAATAGTTTCTTATGCACAAAGATATTGTCAGTGAATTGATGCCTGTTACTTGTGGTGTGTCGCAGGGTTCCGTTCTGGGACCTCTCTTGTTCCTAGTTTACGTAGACACATTGCGGTATTATATAAGTGATGGTGTTGTTACTTCATTTGCTGATGATACAGCTATAACTGTTTTTGCAAAGTCTGTTCAAGAAGCTGTTGAAAAAGCAAACCATGCACTTCAGTGACTCCACGTATTTGTGAGCGTGAGTTGCCTCGCTGTTAATGCAAAGAAAACCAGTTACATGATTTTTAGCAGAACTAAGACTCTTTCCCCACTGGATTCGGTAGTTGTATATGCCTCTGAGGTTATTCAACAAGTATATGACCTCCGTTACTTGGGTTTTCATTTCGACTGCAATCTCAGCTGGAAAAAACGCAGTGAGATAGTATCAGCTAAAGCTGCAAGAGGGCTCCGGATACTGAGAAAACTGAAGCATACCTTATCTCTGTCAACCCTAAAGCTCATTTACAGCGCAATTGTAGACCCTTATATTGGGTACGGATGCTCGGTATGGGTCAGTAATTTAATCGGCAACTATAAAAGGATAGAAAATGTTCAGAATAAAGCAATCAGAGTACTCGGAGCGATTTGCCATTGTGAAAGTACTGCCGAATCTTACAAAAATTTGGCATTCTGAATGTTGGGCTGCAGCGTGATTATCAGTTATCAGTGTTTGTCTATTAGTGTCTGAATATGTTATCTCCTGAGTACTTTTGGAATGTATTTTCCCGCAATTCTCTCTACCATGGATATTCTATACGAAATGTTGACCATTTGGTCAGTGAGATCCAACATTCAACAAGGTCAAGTTTTGCTTTACGGAACATAGGTGTTTCGGTATGGAATGGTCTCCCGGATAGCATTAGAGCGGCCGATAACTTAGTTTAATTTAAGAAAAATTTAAAGAATTTTTTTGTAGAAAAAGGAGGATAATTTTTGGAGATTGGGGGAAGAAGAGGGAAGGGGGAAGAGAGAAGGATGGTTAGAGTGTGATAATATAAATTGTTTTCTTGTTTTTTTTCCTTACCTTCCTTTTTTTTGAAAAAATAAGAATGTATTAATAATTATTATTGTTTTTATTTATTTTTGATTAAAGAGTGGTTAGAAGATACAGCCACCAACAGGATTTTTTTTTTATCTTAATGTGGTTGTCTAGTTATTTCTGATGTTTGTTGAATTTTTTTTTTTGGTAAAGTAAAAATGCCTATGTCTATTTCTAAAAAGAAAGCAGAAAAACATGCAAATTATCTGGAAATTCATGAGTAAGATTTTGGGAAGCCCAGATCCAGTGCATCCCTGGTTAGATGACTGGCTTTGATCAGGTTAAAAATTACATTCAGATAGATAAAATAAAGAAATTAAGAAAATCTTGTATATTTCTTTATATTGTAAAACATATGTATAGGCTATTTGTTTTATATGAATGAACACAGCAGACAAGCCCAAGACAATGACAAAGCGCGCCAGGAAGAGGTAAGTTTTTGTTTTTAAATAAATCTAGCTGGTTGATGCATATTTTGATATAATTACATTTTTATTAGAGCACAAGTATATGGAACTTGTTGCGGGAGAAGAAATTGGTACACCGTATTTGTGTGTGTACTTGTGAAATGACATCATTTTTATACAATCCTAAAGAGCTTATACCAGATTTGCCTCTCACTCACTCGGACTATCTGTCTTGGCTTTTTCTACAAATAAACCGTGGATTGATGCCCGTAACTACTTGATTTTAATTACAGCACTTTTAATTACTACCTTGGTTCAGAAAGTCTTTTCCCCATTCACTGTATTTATAAAACCTGATGCAAGTCCGATTGTGGTTAATATGGCAGTGCAAGATTGCACAAACAATGTGAAAAATAGTGGAGTAAAGAGAAAAGGGAAATAAAAAATAAAAATACACAGCACTTAAAGTAAATAGTTAGAAAAATAAAAAGAAAATTCAGCAAAATAAACGAATGAGACCATGGGGAGAGGACAGTTTTTCATAAACATTTGCAGACAGTTTTATATGTAAATCACGAAGTTTTTCACTTATATCAGGTGCGTTATACTTTTTGATAATACGGCGATTATGAAATGACTACGGAAAATACAACAAACATCTTCAATACCTATAATAGTATTTCCTTAATTTAGATAGGTCATTCTTCCTAAGCAAAATGTAAATACCTGAAAGGTACAAAATAGCATGGTCACATAAAACAGAGTACAGCGACACTAAAGCTTTGTGATTGTACTTCGACCAATTTACAACAATCTTGGAATACCCACATTTGATCTTGGTACATACTTCCCTAACAGCTGATTGACGAAAAAAAAAAAAACATATTATTTTAAAGAGTAATACCAAGCCAACGTAGGCTGTCAACTGAACATATAGAAGAATAATTACATTTCAATGGAGAATTCTAGCATTACCGTTGAAACAAAGATACTCGCACTTTTCAACATTTAAAATAAGTCCAATATCTAAAAACCTTTTCTCCCATTATCCACCATTTTAGACAAAGAAAATTTGCTCCTGCTAATAAGTAGGATGTCATCCGCGGAAGCAATATACGATACATCAGAAAAACCAAGAAAGCAAGTATCAGCTATACTTGTTCTATTTTAATTTATATTAAAATAGAAATTAAATATTTATATTAAATATTTTCTGTTTCTTTTTTATATTACGCTCTATTAACTAATAGAACATAATCCATGTTCTCAAAATAGAAATTTGGTTATATTTGTCAATAATATATTTTAATGTTGAAAAGTGCTTCAAAATACCTGTTTTTGTCACTGGGCATAGATACAAGAGTTAAATAATTCGTACTTAAACCCCGTTATTCTAGAGAAAGTGATAAGGGTAGCAAAAGATGAACCCAACCTATTAGCATTATTATGTGGTCGTCTAACATCAATTTTCGACAGTTTGCTAAAAACAAACTGTCAAACCTTGGCATAATTAAGGACTGTAAAACCTATTATATACTTGGATGGTAAATGATCTTTCAAAACCCCAATGAACTTGATCCTTATATCTTGCGAGGTCAAGAAAACTCGACAATTGATCACGAAAAGCAATTATTTTTGCAGGCTACACTGCACGCTACCTTGGTATCTGTGCTTGGTATACCCGAACACTTGATGGGAATCAATCCTTTCTAGGCCTCTTGCAGATGACCGGTTTTTATCTCTGCGTTTTCTCGTATTTCGTGTATATCACCTCCGAAATGCCCCTCTAAAGTTACCCCCTGAGTGAGAGAGCCTCTAACTGGCCTCTCAGCACGACCCAAGGTGGCGGATAGGAGAACATTCTGTAGATAGGCAGGGCACCTCCGAGATACGGAGCGCGGAGCAAGGAAGGATCAAGTCTCTAGGGGTCTACATAGCTAGCTAGAACACCCTCATATGGGGGTTGCAAGTTGAGATTGAAGAGTTGGAAGGCCTATGTACACTGGACAATGCCAATTGGTTTATTGACTAGTTTTTACCTCTGTGTTTTCTCACATTTCGTGTAAGTTACCTTCTGAGTGCCCCTTTCGTCACCCTTTCGTCATCTTCAACAGGCTTCTCGGCACATCCCAGGGCGGCGGATAGGGCAACGTTCTGCAGATATGCAGATTACCTCCAAGATAGGGAGTATGGAGCAAGGAGAACCCAGTCTCTGGGGTCTTAAGTTCAGATTAAGGGGGTAGAAGGCTCCTCAGATGCACACTGGACGGTGGCAATCGGAGTATGGAAACAACTTGCCATCACAACCCTTCTCCCAGCCAGTGGTCAAATTACTGGTGTTGTTGGACACCATGGGGGCACATTTTCGGTAGTAGATATTATGGAAAAATCCCTTTATATGGGCCTCTCTAAAGAAGTCCAACAAGAGATGCTATAGTCAAACGGGAGTGACGCAATGAAAAACCCGTTTTTACGAGATGATTCAATACACCGCTGTAGAGAAATACATTGTATAGCGTGGTTTTAAGATATTTAAAGTGTTGTTTTTTGTTGTTTTTTTTTTGGGGGGGAGGAAGTTATCTAAGGTCGGCTACGCATTTAATAAATGCAAGGCTTTGCCCCCCACTCCCACAAAAATGCAAACATATAGCCCAAATTGATTTATAACATATTATATAGTAATAATATTTGATTTTATTTCATTAGCATTAACCAAACTTGACTTTTCAGAAAGGCCCATATAGAGGGATTGCACCGATATTATTGGTCCATACTAGGAACAAAGAGGAACGGGTTGCCACTGTCCTGAAGCCAGCCAAGACACCCTTTATTTACCTATACTGATGAACAGAAACTTGTAAAGGACTCCAGTTGACCGTTGGAAGAAGAGACCCCAAAACGAACTTTGAGGACGGATTGGACTCAAAGTCAAGTCAAAGCGTTAGATTTTAATTACAATAAAATCATGAACAAAAACACTTTTATTTTAAAGCTTTAAAAAAATCTGGAAAAAAGCGTTTTCTTGCTACCAGAATTTTTTTTTAAATTCCTTAAAGCTAGGAAACACGGGGCTTTCATGACTTTCCATAACTATTCAAAGATAAATTTTATACCATGACGAACGTAAGACAAAATCGTCATTGTTATTCCTAAAGGTCGTATCTGACATTTTCACTTTCGAGGTAATTGTACTTTCTTTAATCTTTATGGCATGCTGGCCAATCGTCTGCGTAGCGCATGTACTCCAGATTCTCCGCCGTTGGTCCGGAGTGCAATTCGTGGTGGGGGGAAAATCATCTGACACTTCCCGTGTTTCTCCCCCAGGTTTCTCCAGCTACTCATTTAGAGCTGGGTCGTCTCTGGCTGAGCTTACAGTCACACCATTGGTCCCCGTTCCAAACCAAATAACCAGCGACGTGAGACTTGAAGCCCTGTCCTCAGGATTTCAAGTCCGGGGGGCTTAGCACTCAGCTAGGACGTCACGAGGTAACTAACGAAAACAATATACATAGGCAAACATTTTACATCGATTTTATCCTGCAACTCGTCCGATCAAAGCTCGTTTCAGCGAATCCATAAACCAAAGGAGTAAGTTTCTCAATACCTCATATTTCTAACTAAAAAAATAACTAGGTATTATTACGTGTTATGTTTATACAGTGTGCACATAGTAGGACACTTCAGTTACACAGAGTGTGCAGGAATCGTTCAGAAGGGGGGGGGGCTGGGAAAGGGATGTTAAATCGAACTCCAACCCTTCTAACTTACAAGACTCTGCTGACCCTCTGTATGAGAACAGCTCAGTTTGGTTACTGCCTACGAAGTATCAACAAGTCAGATAAGCCTTTACCCTTATATCAGCGAAAATACACACACACGTAGGTCAATTCAATTCAATTTCGATTTATTCGAACAAAAATAAAAAATAACATCAATAACAATATAGATCCTAGAAGAGAACTTGTTAAGGACCAAAACACAAAAAAAAAAGTGAAACTGAAATCAGACAAAAAAGAAAAAAAAGAAAAAGAAGAAGACTAAAAAGATAACTAAAGTTAAGAATTAACTAAAATAGCTAAGAAGACCTATCTCTAAATTAAACCTGAGAATTTAAACATTAAATGATATGACTTACCTTCCCTAAGTTTATCATCTTCGCTAGCTTGTCCGGCTGGAAAGACCGTCTTGACAAAAATTCCCATATTTCCTTTAGGGGAATCTCGGCCTCCAACGACACTAAAACCCAGGCTTTTCTTCCCTGGACCCTTCTCGAAAGATGCAGTTGTTATATAGTAACTCGTTCCACGTGCTTGCCTTGATACAGTACAGAAAGATGGTATCTTTTCCTGCAACAGGAAAAATCAGTTTTTGCGGACGAACTATAGTCAGATAGCACTGCATCCAATGGGCCACCACTGGCGGATCCAAAGGGGGACCAAGGAGGACATTTTCTGACAAACTCATTCCTTGTTATTTTTTCTGTTTTTCCCTCTTTTTTTAAATAAGTTTGTCAATTCGGTCAATTATTGGCACCCTTGCCACATTACCCCCCCCCCAGATTTTCCTTATTGGCATTTTTGTCACATTGCACCACCCCCCCCCCCCCCAATACTTTGCTGTAGATCTACCATTATGGGCCACAGGGCCACAACTCACGCAAGAAGTGACCCAAAAGGACCACAAATTATATAATCGATATTTCTTCCCTAAAAATTAGAAAAAGGCTATGACTTACCCTATCAGCAGTCACAATTAAAACATAACCTAACCAAATGAACGACTAAAAAAGACCAGGGACGCCATTCACGAAAATTTAGAAGGAGGGGGCAAGCACTTTACTTAAACTTTCTTTAATGAAGATACATTAAAAAAGGGCCTTTCAAAAAATTTTAGGGTCAATTTGTTTTGTTTTTCGAATTTTCAATGAAGATACCAAAAACGCTTTGTTTCAAAATCTAGAAGGGATTTGCCCCCCTCTCCCATGTTTCTAAATTTGTGCCCCTGGATATACCTGGCTATACATGATACCAGAAAGATACCAGAAACCGAAAAGAGGAAATTCTAGCGAGGATAATTTTATTTCACTGTTTATAAGCTGTCCTCCTTTGAATTTTCTCTCAACAATCTCTCGTTTTTTATATTTTCTCTACTGATGAAGTATGTCTATTGTTCTCCTTTTCAGCGTTAGTCAGTTGATAGAAGTTTAACGTTTGTTCTCGTCAAACCAAATAGTAATATTTGGGAAATCAATTTCGTTAAATAAATTACTGTGATGTCGGAGGACAGTCGCAATAAAAAACCAACTTTTACTCAATAAAAGTAACGATAGCCGTAAAAGTTTTTCACCGCAATGCCGACAGCCCGTACTCCAGTCTGCTCAAACTTTATGAGGGGAGACGACACAATATGAATGAAAAAGGATTTGGAAAAATTATTTTCTTAGTAACATTTAGAACATTTAGATACATTCTTGGTTATGTCACTCACAGTAGGCTTTTTAACTGGTTATCTACGAAATTTATAAGAGTGAAATCTAAAACTAGTGCCGAAAAGAATTATCACCGACGCTTTCTAAAGTTTGGTGAAATTGTTTGACCTAAAACTACTATAGAATTGGTTTTTCGGGTACTTTTAAATTTAAGGAGGGTAAAGAAAACAAAACTTTGTCCCTAGTAGGCCTGCCAGCTTAAAGTCAACTAGCATACTTAACCTGCCAAGATTTTCTATAGTTAACCAAGGCCTGCTTTTTGCAGAATGGATTTTGACTTAAAACAATTTTAAAAATAAGAATTTCTATTAATTATCACCACTATTAGGTTTTGATGCCCATTTACAGAAGATACAACTACTATAATAACTTTCCCATTTTCTTTGCCATTTTATTATTAGTCAGCGGGAAAACATGGCATTTTATTATTGCATTTTCCCATTTTATTATTAGTCAGCGGGAAAACATGGCAGAAGCAAAGGATTAATGACTACGTTACTATGAAAACTTGAAGCATAAAGGTAGAAAAAAGGACACTGCTTCCACTTCTACCGATTTTTTGGGATATCTACCAAATTCTTAATACAATACATCCCCCGACAAAAAGAGGAGATGCCAAAAGTCACCGAGGGTTTGCAGATTGTATGAAAAGACAGGTGGCAACAGTGACAGAGGAACGACTAAGATCTAAACAGAGACTTTTTAAAGGGGAATGTTTAGTGGAAACAAGGTTTAAAGAGGTTATTATTTACTTAATTTTGAGTTCACCAAAGGCACGACGCCGATTGAAGGAAGGTTCAGAGACACGACACTGCCCTTGACGGAGCAGCCGTCTTTTTGCAAAAGTTTCATGCTTAAAAGGGAAATATTTCCAGTGGTCTCTTTAAAAAAAAAATTCATTATACTTTAAATTCCAACTGGGCTCTCAAAAACTGAACAACACCCTCGACGGAAAAAGAGCAGTCTTTTCGGACGCACTTCACGTTCGCAAGGGCTTTTGAAGCATTAAAACCGAATCCTTATACCTTAAAACTCCAACTGAGTTCTTAAAAAGTCAAATAATCTTTACCACACACAACGGTGTCCCATATCGGTTGCTGCGATACACCTGGGCGATATTATCAACTGACAAACTACGCATGACAACATCGCAAGACAACATGAAAATACTTTTATGAGGCTCGAGAGAAAGCCAAAACATTCAGGTTTTGTTTCGCAGCAAAAATTGATGAATAACAAAAGATAGCTAATATTAATTTCTCAATTTGCTTCATTTTCAATAGTTTTTCCCTGCTCTGCTAACTGTGTCTTGGACGGTTTCATAAACTGTTTATGTCTAGCCGAGTTGCCTTAATTACGCACAAAAACGCGTTGCTTATACAATAAAGGCACGTCATAAGTCTTGCATTCTTGCTTCAAATCGCACCTTGGTAGCCCCAGGATATGACATAATTCTAGCTAAATACTTTTTATTTTCTTCTTTTTGTGCCTGTACACAACTGCGTACACGCAAACTGTATGTTGTATATATATAGTATATGTTGTATGTATATGTTGTATGTATGTATGTTGTATGTTATAGTATTACACTTACACGATTCGGTCAAAACCTAGTACCAATTGTGGCAAGTAATCCGTCATACAAGGAATGATCACAACACAGGATTACAATATCCATGTCAACTTATTGGAGTTCCACCGATACAAATAAGAGACTGCGATCATATCACATCGATCATATGAATGACATATAAGAACATCAATACCTTGCAAATATCATGATTACTGTTCAATCAATCATTCGCTATAGTATTTGAGGAATAACAACTCTGCTACTACCATAGAAGTTTACTTCGGGATTGGTAAAAAAAATATTTCAGTGCTTGTACCTTAGAGGCCACCAAACGTAATTTCATATACTATGCTCAAATGAAGAAAAACTGTTCAAGTATCATCTTTAAATATATTTTTAACACAAGCTAGTTCTATCAGAGAGTATAGAGCAACCAGAATTTACCAGAATGTAGTGTAAAGCTTACTAGAAAAATGTAATTAGCATAAATTAAAGGAGAAAAAATAACACCAGAATCGGGCGTGAACATGATGCATAACAAAATTCAGTTTCCATCCATTTTTACACCATAAAACAACAGCGTTGGCTCAATTAGGGTAAACATACTAAGAGGCATAAATCGTTAGATAGTCTATCCGTTTAAGATACCAGGCAATTATATTTAAAAGCTCAAAGTTTCCTGAACATACTGCCACACAGTGGTGCCTTCTTCCTTACACATATCTGCAATTGCCACGAAATAGAAAGTTATTATACGTGACCTTTGTCAACTTTATTTGACTGTCTATATTTTGTCAACTTCATTTGATTTTCAATATTTCATCAACTTCAGCTGACACCTTCATTTAGACTTCAATTACGTATTCACAATGTTAACGAGTTGCATAAAAACGATTAAAGAGGGAGAGGTTGAGGAAATCTTTCTTTCTTTTAGAGGGGAGGTTGTCTATAACTCCCTCCTCGCTACGGTCCCTCCTTCTGTTTTGCTTACCTATGGTCTGTCAAGAAATTCAACTGTCGGTTTTGTCGCTTCCAGTCTTGTCGAACAATTCGTGGCAACGAACTGTAAGTAAGGAGCGACTCGTCCCAATAGTGGTCGAAACAGTTGAAAAAAAACTTGTTTTCCTTTAATTTTAATATTAAACTAAAGAAGAACACTGGAATGAAAACATTCTCAAAGATAGAATATATGTTTAAAATGAATGTTTTTTTAAGGCACAGGTTAATTAGCGTAAAAAAGAGAGATTTAGAAGATAGTAGCCCCCCCCCTCATCATTTTGATTCAAGTTGTAACTTCATTTTTTATTTTCACGTGAAAATGCTTTTTTCTAACTGTTATACAATAACCTTCGGCTTGTAGGGAAAGCTATAAGCTTTTTAAAATTAAATATTTAGCTGGTATTTTGGTTCGGTTATTTTAGGCTACGCGCTCTGGGCTGCCCCCCTTCCATAACTCTTTGTTGTAGTTTCCATAATTTTTTTACTAAAGCATTGTATTTTCATCATATTTTGTTTTATTTCATTATCATTCACCAAACTTCCCTTCTCGAGTGGGTTTTACATAATACACAAGAACCATTTCGCTTAACAGATAAGTACCGATTATTTTCTTACATGTTTAGTTTATTTTATCGAAATTATGCGTTAATAAGTAAATTAGAGAAATATATTTCATTAAACTAGTTTCGTGTCCGTAGTAAGTGCACATTCATTCAATCTACCAGTTGCTAATAATTCTACCCTATGCTCAAGGTTAGTTCCCTTAACTTCCTTAGCGGCAGCTTAACCAAAGCATTTTGCAGTAGATTGTCGCTAATCGTAGCAGCAGTCTAATCAACTGGTCTAATACTTCCTCTATGGGCTTGTCGAAGTTGTAATGAGTGATTGGAAGGATTGATTTTTATTCACAGAACGTGTGCAGTTCATACAGATTAATATGTAATCAAAATTAAGTACAAAACATAGAGGATTAATTCCAGAACCTCCCCTCTTTGACAATCAGCTATTTTCCAAGTAATCTTCAATCAGCCGAAACTTCAAAAATATCCACAAAATCTGTCCGTCAAAAAAGGCAGAAAAACAAATTGTTTGACCACTTATTAGGTAGTTAAGCATTGACTAGGCAACTGTGCAGTTTCAAATAATGGTTAGAAAAAAGTATTTTCACATGAAAATAAAAAATTAAGTTACGACTTGAAATAAAATTATGAGGAGGGGGCTACTATCCCCTAAATCTCCCTTTTTTACGCTAATTAAAAACTAAGATGTAGGTATATTTTAATTAATTATTTAGTTGGTATTTTGGTTAGGTATTTAATATAATGAGTTCTGGGCGGCCTGCTTTCCATAATTCTTTGTCGTAATTTCCATATTTTTTTAAATAAAGTATCATGTTTTCATCATATTTTGGTGTATTTTACTAGGATTATCCATTAGGCAAACCGGTTTTTGTCTTACAGAGGGTCGTTCTTGAGTGTGTTTCGTTTAACAGACAAGTACCAAATAATCGTTCGGCTTATCAATCTTGGCGTAGCCATTAGCTATTTCCTAGCAGACCACACGCATTAGTACATTCTCAGAGAGGCGACCCAGAAAGTTTACAAAGTGGTGCACCGGTTTTTGCCGGAGAGGATTGCAGTTCATACCATTTCAATCCGCGGTTGTTACATATCAAGTTAACATTTTCTTTTGAGGCCCGTCACCTACATTGTCGTCGTAAGTTTCTTAACCTTCCAATTTTGGTAAAATTCATCTTTTTCAACTGTATTTGTGGCGTAGAGACTATCCGCTGAAAGCAGTTTTGGCTCGTGCACAATTGTGTTATTGATATGTGCTAAAAAAAATTTCATCATTTGACGTCGGAAGTTAAAAATTGTTGCCGTTTGGATCGTCAATTGCAGGTTCCAGCTTCAGTTCCAGGTTCCAGCTTCAATTTCAGGTTCCCGCTCCAGATTCCAGTTTTTGAGAAAAAGTGAAGAACGTCGAAGGACAATTTACGAAAGTGTCATGCATTTTAAGTTCGCACGCGAGTAAGAAATCTGTTAGGAGTGTTGAATAACGATCTTTCCTTGTTTTTACAGCGTTGACTTAATTAATTTGTTTTACTCAGTTTTTTTCTCGTTTCAAATGAGCGCAATTCCAATTTTAGATCCTGAATTTGATAAAGATATTGCTTCATCCTTTTTAAAGGAAATAAAAAGTGAAGGTTTAAATACCCCTTTGAATTTTGATTCTTCGAGTCGGGATTATAATCCCACTTCAATCGTAAAATTTTTGACTACTGTGGGTAATTTAATGGTCAAAGAAAGTGCCACTATAGGAAGTGTGTAAAAATGGCGAATAATTCTGAGGATAATATAACAGATACAAGACCAACAGGAGAATTTGAATCAAAGAGTAATTGGGTCAGTAATGGATCCCCTGGGAAACATTCCAGTTCTTGAAACTGCAAAATTTATAAAACCTTTTTTATTTATTTATTTATTTTTATTGTTAGAAAAAGGGTCAATTCCAACTAAAATATGAAAATTTCTGTTTTCAGTAGGTCCACATAATGCGCCCCCCCCCCATGAGACCAGCAGAGTCTACCGAAAACACACGGAATGGGTATTTTGGTTCTTCATTTTTTTTCCTAACGTAGGTTTGATATACTGATGCATTTTATTTCTACGCAAGCACAAATTACAGTTTTTGCAATACTCTCGAATTTTTGCACTCATTCTATCAAATGTAAAGATACGGCTCATTCGGTCTAATGCCTTCTCCATAGACATGTGCCCACCAATTAGTAAGTGATCAGCAGCCAGTTTTACTGCCGAATCTACTAGGACACTTGGCAAGACTATTTTAGCTGTTCTAGGGATCCCTTTGTCCTTGCCATCGCCTCCTTTCTCGTCATACTTTTTGTCCTAAAATTTCTGCTTAAATTCCTAATATGACCCCTACATCCTATACTAAAAAAAATATACCTCTCCCCCTGGTCACGTTTTACGTCTGGCCAGTTCTGACAGAGTCCTTCATTCTGTCCTGTCCAACGAAATTTAGCATCTACGGTTGCTGATAAAATTATGAGGATTATATGGTTAATTTAGTTAGAAATTTATTCAAAATTTACAGGATTTGTGATGAACAAATAGGAAAACAGAGAAAATCTCAAACAGTACAATATAATAAAAATGCTGTCGAATTACCAGTTTTGCGAGAAGGGGACTTAGTTAATGTCCAAGATAAAGCTCAGAATCCAAGGGAAATCAAGGATGTAAAGCTTAAATTTCGTGGACCATATATAATTTAAAAATTTTTAAAAGATTCCCTATTCTTTGTACAGGAACTTTCAGGGATTTCTGCAAGGAGAGCAGTAAACGGTAGTCTGATAAAGCCTGTAAAGAATTCAGAAACTTTCTTACGTTTGAATCCTATTTTTCAGGAAAAAATTGATATGATCAAAAAACCTAATATTGTCACTAGTAAGTTTAAAATTTAATGACGAAGAGAAAAGCAGCAATTGTTATAGCTTACGTCAACGTCCGAGTGAGAAACTTTTGGTAGTTCAAAATTGTCTTGAGCAACCAGCAATAACAAAGCAATATCGGAGGAATGAAAAATTGTAGAATTGGAGTTAGAGAGTCGTGGGTATAGGAGAAATGATTCAACATCATCTGTATACCATCTACCAGTGGAGACTCCAGTAGTAACTTCAGAAATAATGGATGATAGCTCCGTTTCTAGCGTACAACAGGAGGTTCAAATAGGGGCTAGTCTAATTAATGTAGAAGTAGATAAAGGGGAAATAGAGTTTGAAGTAGACTCGAGTGGAGAATCAAGTAGTTTTAGGAGAAGCAATAAGAAAATAAGTAATAAGCCTCCAGGTTATTATATATGGAGATAAGTAGAGTAAGATGATTATAGAGATTAATAAGGGACTGGATATAGGTAAATAAGGGATTAATAAGTATGTTATTGCAGTATAAACGGTGTTGGGAATTGATGTCAAGTTAAACTGAAAATATAGATAGATTTTCTGCTGATTAACTGGACAGGAAAAGTGCTTTCTTTGAAATAGGAAAAATAGAAAGATAAAAATGACAAGCGAAAGATGTGTAACCAACTTTTCTCAAATGATGTATTTACTTCCTTTTAATATCCGATAAATAGTAAAAGAACCGAATAATTTGTGAAAAAAAAAAGAATTAAAGCTTTGGTAAAAGGAAAGTAAAGGAAAATCTCATTGTGTTTCTGTTGACGATTATCATTTTTATTTAAAAAGATGTTCTGACGATGTGCAATTTTTTCTATTAGGTGTAGCTATGCGAAGTATGCGAACTTAGCATGACAATATAAAGAAAAATGAAAGTGCCAATTGGGAAAATATTTTCTTGTGTCTTGTTGATTCAGTTTTAGTGGCAGTATTTTATTTTATGTGCTTGTTAAGTGTACCTTTGTTTGAGGATAGAAAATAGTTGTTTTTTTTTCAAAGATTTTGAAAACCCCGGGGAAAATCTGTAAGCTTTAGAAGTAGGTTTTACCGGGTTGAAACCTATAATTAAATTCTAAGTATTTGTCAAAAGTCCATTTCCTAGATAAGGCCCATTTCCTTGATGACTATATTAATTCTGAATATTTGCTATAATTCCTAGAAGTTGACAGATTAAAATAGAGCAATTCTGTCAAATGCCCTGATGTGTATCTGCATATTGTGCTGAATATAAGTTACCAATTTAGATAACTTGAACCAGTTCGAATTCTGTATCTGTCCTCGCCATATGTACATTCACTGTATTATATGTATAAATAAACATCTTATTCTCTAAACATAAACTATGGGATGGTTAGAGACTCTAGACATCCTCCACCGGTAGAACCCAGATAATAGGCCAACACTACCATAAGACTCCAAAGAGAAGAAGTCACACTTTACAAAATAGTACACAACTTTACAGAGAAGTTGGCAATTCACAGAGAGGCGACCCAAAAAGTTTACTTACGTTTTTACGAGTCGGACAAAATTCGGGGGGGGGGGGGTTCAAACCCGGAACCCCCCCCCCCTTTTTGGATATGATCATCTCTAAATACCCCTAAGAGTAAATATCTCAACAAATATGGAGTCTACTAATCATATTTACCCCCCCCCCTATAGTTGATGACGATACTATTTTATAACCCCTAAACTTCATGAACATTAAAAAGATTTGGGGTAATAGAAGTATCCGACTACAAAAAATATAAAAAACAAAGCAAAAAAAGCACCTGCATCTTACTGAATCTGACTTCCAAAAATGCATAGCAAATGTCATACGATGATACGAATTTTAGTTTCGTCCATAGCATAATTTACTACCCATATTCAAAGATTAAAAAGTTGTATTGTTCAGACATCAGTTCGGAGTCTATAAAGACCCTTGTAAGATACAATTATACCCCGAATCCGGCTACGCTCCATTGGAACTTAACAATGGGGCTAAAAATAAATGATCATAACCCATGCTGATTTCTGTCTTTCTCCAGTTGAAAGGAAGGCATAGATATAAAATGGATGTCAATCGAATTGATGAAATAAATTATTCAGGTATTTAACAATAAAGAAGTTGACATTTTTGAAAGAGTTTATCCTAGAACAAAAATGAAAAGAAGAATGTATGTACCAGCTGTTGTGATGAATAGACTTTAAGTTCGTCCTCTATTAGGAGATATTCTTACCCAAAATTGCTCTATCATGCCAAAGGCACCATCACGAACAGACTAGAGCGGTAGGATGTACCCCAGGAATACCAGAAGATAATAAAAAGTGAATAAAAAGGCGAAAGTGTGAGATACTCCAGGGGCGGATCGAGGATTTTTTAAGGGGGGGGGGCGCAAAATAGGTTGATCCGATAAACTTGCGTTAGGAGCAAGTTTAATTAACGCAAACTTGAGTAAATTAAGTAAATTACACTACTTTAGACTACGCTAGGGGGGCACCCCCCTCGGCCCTCCTCTGGATCCGCCGCTGAGATACTCCCATCTATTTCTTATTATAACCAAGCTAGTAATATTACTTAATTCCCCCCCCCCGTGCTGGAAAATGTCCTGGCGGCAACTTTAAATGAAACCCCCATGTAGGCGGGGCTCTCACCAGAGAGAACAGGAAAGAAGGCTCCCCCGCATCTGGGAAAAACAATTAAAAACAACTCCAGTCATTACATTTATTCCAACTCCGCCTATTCACACATTTAACTTGTTGGAATTTATTAATATCACACTTGTTCATTGGGAAATTCCCATTCCCCAATCCTGCCATTGGCTAAATTGTACAGTAAGATTGTCATTGGTAAAACAAAAGTGCTACGAAATTTTTAGTCGAATTGAGATAATTTTATCCAAAAAACAAAATATGTCCTGATCTCAAAACCCTACAAGACAAGGACTATAGGGTTTTTGCCTTTTCCTAGTAATATATTTTCCCCAGGAATTTTAGTGAGAAAAAAAGGAATGGTGCATATGTTTTGGGAAATACACCCTTGCCGTTGCAAGCAAAATGAGGCCATATACAATAGTCGTCAATTCTGAGGTGTGTGAAAGGGTAGGCATTTGTCCTACCCTGCCACATAATGTTTTGACCCTTCTAGATTTGAAAATACTTTTTTGTCGTATTTCCACTGAAAAATGAATCTTTCGTATTTTCATCTAGAAAAAAGACCGCCCTTTCATGGGCGTAGGCAGCATATTGTCTAGGGGGGGGGGCAGCCGATAGTGTGATGGAGTTTTATCAACTGCTTTTTCCAAACCATCTACTTTTTCCGCAATATCTAATGTAAATTTGAAGGTCTAGGGGGGCAGCTGCCCCCCGGCCCCCCCCCCTCCCTACGCCCATGCGCCTTTTTCCTAGATTTTGAGAAATGCTTTTTCCTCCTAAAATTTGTGAAATGACGCCAATATATCTTACGTTTGTGTTTGGCTTGTGTTGAGAAATGCTTTTTCCTCCTAAAATTTGTGAAATGACGCCAATATATCTTACTTTTTATTTGGTGCTTCCCAATTCAAAACTATAGCGAAATCAGTAGATTTTCAGCCATTCTTATACAATTTTAGACAAAACATTGGAAGAGGTGAAAGAATTGCACCACAAAGAAACAGAGGTATTACTTGCAAAAACTGTCATGATTCAAAAACCTTTCGTCCTCTACTGACTTGAAATTTTACTAAAAAGAATCAATCAGTTTTTTGCTTGTTGTTTGCTTCTAAAAAATTGACTTGTAAATCAATATGTGAACATATAACAGGTACAAAAAATAATTTAGTTATAATCCAAAAATACATCACAAAAATAAACCAATAGAATTAAAGCAACCTTTTTAAAACGGAAGAAAAGGGTAGTAATCTCTCTTGTTTTTTGGCTACATACTCAGGCACTTTTATGTAATGCACACATGGGAAATGGAGGTAGGCAATGATGCTTTCATACATTTTTGTCGAGATTTGGGGGGGGGGGGTAAGCCTAAAAATATTTTTTTATCAGAAGGAAAGTGAGCCTAATCACCCCTGGAATTGGAACAAATGACCACAGGAGGATGAAGATTTTAAAAAATAATCAAAAATTCCCGTATTTTAACGAGTATTATAATTGTTGCGCATATTCTGGGCTTCCCACTGACGAAGAAAAACGTATGTTATGCCCCTTCTTGCGTCGTTCAATAGAGACAAGTCCAGAAGCATCGACATAAAATTACACGCCAGTGACAAAAAGGTGTATCCAGGGGGAGGTTTGGGGGTTTAACCCCCTCCCCTCCGGAAATGATTTTTAGACTCGTAAAAACGTAACAATAATGAATATAAACGCATTTTTGATGCCTATTTTACAGTTTATTTTATAACCCCCACCCTCCGAAAAAATTCCTTTTTTAACCTCCCCTCTCCAAAAAATCTTTTGAACCCCCCCCACCCACCCCCTATAAAAATCCTGGATATGACCCTGAGCAAAATCGCAATAAGATGGTAAAACCTATAGCTAGATCAAACACTCAGGATTTTGATGAAAATCCGATGGGTTACAAAATGGCCAACTATGGTGACTGAACTGGTGTAATACAGCTGCTTTAGATGCTGTAACTTGATTTTTTGTAGTAATTTAAAGTTAAACCAGGTTTTATAGTTAAAGTGATAAACCACTTTTGGTGTCACCAGGTTCTGATCAATACCCGGTAAATGAGTATCCGTAATCCCTCGATTTATTTAATAAATTTGTAGATACTTGTGTATAGTTGTGTATTGTGTATAGTAGATACTTGTGTATAGTACACACTCGAGAATTTGGATCTACACATCATACAATAACCGGTTTAACAAATCAGACAACAACCAGAGAATAACCTGTCAGTATTTGAAGCAGATTAGATTGAGCTCAGCTGAAATGTACATTGTACGTATATTTTTTTATTAAATATTTAATGTATAGATATTTAATATATTAATATTTAATATATAAATATTTAATATATATGCAATATAACCCATTGCTCCCAGCAATGGGTCAAATTGCATGGTGATGCAGAACACCATCGCGGGAGGATCCTCTATAGGAGGACAAGTGTGGCAGGGCGTAAAATCCAGGTCCATGGACAACGGCCTCTGCAAAGGGCTGCCTCGACCCTTTCGGGGTACCTGCAAGACTGGGGACCTTGCGGTCAACTCTATTCCTACTTGAGGAGTGGCGCCATTCGAGGAAATTATAGCTTAGTAAACGATACAGCATTCGCAAGGGATTCTGACTAATAGATAATTCTTCTGGGCTTGGTATGTTTTGACGGGTGTTTTCGGGCTGAAAAACCTCTTCCTAGCCAATTCATCTATTATGGATTGCCTCCCCGTAGTAGCATAATATTTGTAGGCACGAATATACAATGAGTTGGAGGTAATAGGCTTGAGATTGTCTGTGCAGGATTTCGACTCTTGTTGATAGAAGAGCATCGCCAAGTGCTGAAAACCATGTTATGACCAAGATGGGCCCAGGATTGCACAAATCCCCCATTCATGGAGGTCCCAGGGACTTCTTGCTTTCCGGTTCTAAGCCGGCTTAAGCACGTCGGTGTAAACTTGAGAAAATATGTGATCCCCGTCCTGCACTGGTATCCGGGATCATTGCTTTTCCGAGGTGAAAATAATTTCAATGATTTAAAGAATATGAAAACTGGAACTTGGAATATTACGACGTTTGTAAATGACTATCGTATCGACATTTTGACTGACGAATTCAGACGATTCGAACTGGATTTATTAGGAGTTTCAGAAACTCATATCCCACGGGTAGGAGGTATGAAACATGGTGATATAGAAATTGTTTAGTCAGGCAGGAAGGATGGGGTACATAGACAGGGAGTAGGGCTCATGATGAATAAGGAAGTTGCTAAGTCTTGTTCAGGCTGGGAAGGTATTAATAATATAATATTAATTGCTCATTTTATGAATAAAAAGTTCAGGGTATCAGTTATAGTAGTATATGCCCCTGTAGAACCGACTGACGGAGATACTAGTGACTCTGAATTTTACTTACAGACTGAATTTTACTTACAGTTCCAGGAGCAAATAGACAGGGTCCCAGGCAGAAATATGATGTTTTTACTAGGAGATTTTAACGCCCAGGTCGGTAGAAATAGGGATAGATGGTATCCTAGCCTAGGTAAATTTGATGTAAGAAAAGAAAACAGTAATGGATACAGACTTTTGCAATTTTGTAGGTATAACAATCTAGTTATAACCAATACGGTGTTTGGTCATAAAATGGCTCATAAGTTAACATGTATTCACGTGATGGTAAGACAACAAACCTTATTGATTATGCTATTGTAAACCGAAGACTAGCAAGATCAATACAAGATACTAGGGTATATAGGAGCATCGTTATTGATGCTAGAAGTAAAGATCACCATCTAGTAGTGTTAAGGGTTAATTTAAAGCTGAAATATTGGAAGGGTAACTACCTCCCAGGAAGTTATGATGTTGGTAGACTCCAGGATAAGAATTTGAGGGACACTTTTCAGGAACAGTTGAATACTAATCTTCAGAGTTTAAACTTTGATAATGTGGAAGATGGTTGAAATAATTTTAGAAAAATAATTTGTGAATTTGCTGAAGGTGTCTTAGGGAGGAAAGCTAGAACTGCAGCGAAGAATATTAGTGAAAAACCTTTATGTTTGATAGAAAGGAGAAAGGACTTGTACAAGAATTACCTTAGTGATAGATCGTATGAAAACAAAAGGAGCGTAAAGAAAGTGGAGAAAGCATTCAAATATAAACTAAGGAGGTGTGAAGTAGAGGCCGTGGATAAAATTGCCAAGGATCTAGATGATGTAGCTAGACGGCATAATAGTAAAATATTGTACTGGCATGTTAATAAATTAAGAAGGAGTAGTCAATCTGGACTTGGCCCAGTTATAGATAGGAATGGGGCCGCAATTAGTGATAAGTAAAAAACTAAAGAGAGATGGGCCGAACATTTTGAGAATTTGCTTAACCGAGATAGAGTTGAAGGAAGATTTGTTTTGTGAGGAGGAATTAGCGACAGTACTAAAAGGACAAAAAAACAATAAGGCTCCAGGTTCTGATAGGATGGTAAATGAGTTTCTTAAATATGGTGGCTCTGAGTTTAGAAATAAGTTACTGAAGATTATGAATATGACTTTTGAAAAAGGGGAAGTACCTAATGATTTTAGGAAAACCTTAATTAAGCAACTTTATAAGAAAGGTGATAAAAGTGAGCGTTGTAATTATCGAGGGATTAGTCTGGTCTCTGTAGGTAGTAAATTACTTAGTATTATGATACTTTTTAGACTAAGAGATGCCGTAGACAAAGCTTTAAGAGAAGAACAGTGCAGTTTTAGAAAAGGTAGAGGATGCGTCGACCAAATTTTCATTCTTAGTTTAATAATTGAGAAGTGCCTGAGTTTTCAAACACCTTTGGTCCTAAGTTTTTTAAATTATGAGCAAGCGTTTGATTCTGTTGATAGAAGAGCTTTAGCAAAGGTTTTATCCTTGTATGGTATACCAGACAAATGCATTAAAGTGATTAGTGCTATTTACGAGAATAACACCGCTGCAGTTAAGGTAGGAAATGAGGTTAACAGCTGGTTTTGTATTAAATCAGGAGTTAAGCAGGGTTGTGTTCTATCCCCCTTTATATGGATCATTTTGATGAATTTTGTCTTAAGGAGCACAGAAAAGGCAATGGGAGACCACAGAATCAAATGGGGAGGAAAAAGTCTCCTTGATTTAGATTATGCTGATGATTTAAGCATCCTAGATGAAAGTGTGAGCAAAATGAATGTTTTGTGATGAATGTTTGTGATTGAAGTCTTAGAGGTTTTGCGAGTTCAGGGTGCTAGAATAGGTTTGAAAATTAATGTTAAGAAGACTAAGTCACTAAGGCTAGGAATAAGTGAAGATGAAAAGGTGAAGTTGGGTAATGAAAATATTGATCAGGTGGACAGCTTCACTTACCTTGGTAGTATTATTAGTAAAAATGATGAGAGTAGTGAAAATGTTAAAAGTAGAAGAGTCAAGGCTCAGGGTGTTTTTTCATGGTTGGAAAAAGTTTAGAAGAATAGGAAGATGAGTCTGCGAACCAAGGTTAAAATATTAGAAGCTGCAGTGATGACAGTGGTCAAATAGGGCTCTGAAGCATGGACGCTCCGAAAAGCGGATGAAGATTTGCTAGATGTTTTCCAGAGAAATTGCTTAAGGATTGTTCTGGGTACCCGGCTGAGTGACCGTATTTGAAACAATAGGCTATAGGAAAAATATGGTTCAATACCGCTCTCTAGGGCTATAATGAAAGAAAGGTTAAGTTTGCTAGGGCACGTTGTGCGGAGGAAGGATGACTGATTGCCGAAGGTTTTTCTTTTCGGCCAACCGTCTAGGGCTAAACGGAAAGCAGGTCGTCCTCGTCTGGGGTGGGAGAACGTCATAAAGAAAGATTTTAAGGAAATGGGAACTTCATGGCCGGGTGTAAAAAAGGAGGCTTTAAATAGATTGGGATGGAGGAGGAGCGTGCGTAGCTGTGTTGGCCTCAGGCGGTTTGGTGCTGCGGTGAGTTTTTAGTAGTAGTAGTAGTAGAGATGGTATTTTGGTTGGGCTAGGTTAAATATTTGATATAATGCGTTCTGTGCGGCCCTCTATCATAATTCTTTAGTGTAGTTTTCATAATTTTCCTACTAAAGTATCGTATTTTCATCATGTTTTGTATATTTCATTAGGACTAACTTCACTTCTCGAATGTGTACCATATAATACACAAGTACGAATTTGTTTACGCTGAAGTAACTCAATTTTCGCACTAAACAAAAGGTAGGCAAGGGAATATAGTTATTGTGATGACTCAGTTTCAGCTCCACTGGGTTTTGGTCAAAACAACATAGATGATAAAATGGCTAAAAGTGATGACTAAGCCTTTGTACTAAACTTATTTAATGTGAAGTAACTCGCTTTTTATGGTCAATTAAACTTTAAAAACAAGTTTTCTTAAATGAAAATAAAGTGGCAATAAACGCTAACCGAGCAGAACTTAAACGAATATCAGGCGTGCTAACCTCTCCTCAAACCCCCATTTAGGTAACTATGTTTGTATCAGATTTTGCCATATTTTGCAACGATTGATAAACACGTACATCAAGGCCGTATCCAGGGTGGTTAGGGGGTTTGAACCCCCTCCCCCGAAAAGTTTGTCTGACTCGATTTTCTAGTGTAACCCCCTCCCCCCGAAAAAAATCCTTGTGTAAAGCATCCCCCGAAAAAAATCCTGGAAACGGCCCTAACGTACATATACAATACATATAATCATATACAAAGAATCTGTCGTAATTAAAAAGAAACCTTCTATATTTTTCGGTTTCTCATTTTTATATCCGATGCTATGTTTGAAGCCAATTAAGAACATTACAGAACACCTATGATCAGGGCCGTATTCATGGGAGTGGGTACCCCTCCCCTGAAATGTTTGCCCGACTCGTGAAAACGTAACAAAAATGAATATAAATAAATTTTTGACGCGTTTTTCAAAGTTTCTTTGTACCCCCCTCCCCCCGAAAAAATCTTGGATACGTTCTTGCCTAAGATTCACTATATAGCTCGTTATTAATAACGTTTTCGAAATTTATAAGCAAATGCTACTATGTCACTATATCTGAAAAATCTAAGGGGTCACCCACTTCCGTAAATAAGGTACATCAACTGGCTCACGTCACACATGGCGAAAGAGTTACACATATGGCGTGAAATGTACCCTGTGTGGCTTTAAATGTATCATGTTCTGCATAAAGTGTGTCAAGTGTGGCGTGGTATAAGTGCACCGCGTGTGGTAGAAGTGACGCTGCTAGGCCTACTTGTCAATTAGCTGGAACCCACGCGATATATTATATACGGAAGATGCTTAAAAAACTAGCCAAACGGGTTTCTTTCAATAGATGATTGAATTGCAAACTGTAGTTTGTCATTGCGTTTACAATAGTTAAACTTTTGTTTTGGGGGGTTTAGGGGAAAAAAGGTACCTAGGTTAGGTTACGTATTTAATATATGCTATGCTTTAACCCCCACCCTTCTAATGTGCAAATATATAGCCCAAATTTGTTTCTAAACTATTATATTTTAATCATATTTTGTTTTATTTCATTAGCATTAACCAAAATTGACTTCTTGCGTGGGTTCCAGTTAATTGACAAGTACCGTGACCCTTCTGAGTGTATAACAGGTGGCTGAAAGCGCGTAACCCCTTGGTAAGATCGATGCCACTGTTTTATACGCATCAAATGAAGATATCACTTTTCAACAATAGAGTGGAAATGAACAAAGATTTTTTTCATGCGGAAAAAGATGAATTCAATATTAATGATTGGATTTCCACTATTTTATTTCAATGCTGTATGAATTCAGTCGTTTAGGAAAAATAAAGAAACCTACCTTTCATTCTTAGCTCCTTAAGTATCAAACATAATAGAGCAACAGATGGTGAGAAAATGGTTTAACAATCCAATTTAGAAAAACTTAAGAGCATTGTTGGATAATTTGTTTTGTTCAATAACAAAAGGAAACTACTATTTTCTAAACTGGCCAACCTGTCCAAGTCATTATAGTAAGCTATTAAGCGCAAACCACATTTTTTTTTTTTTTTTTTTTTTTTTTTTTTTTATATATATATAAACAACACTAACGATCGACGGGACAACTTAAATCGACCATATATTACCCTAAATATGACAGAGGCTACTGTCACCCTTAGTCCCTGCTTTTGACGCTAAACTTTAACTTGTGTATAAGAATAGTTCGAGAATAGAAGATCTCATTTAGGAGTATTTGCTTTAGACAATATCCAAGTGCTTCGAATTTTTAAAACTACAGTTATCCGTCAAAAACAACCTTTTCCGTAACAAGAAGGGGTACTTTTGTCTTATAGCCACCACACTGAAGATCTTGTATCGCGAACAGGAGACAATAACCGGTTTTCATGGTCTTTATACCAGACAATACTAGCTTCGGCTCGGTGGGAAACTACATTGTTTCAATATTTTAATTAAATATTTATTTGGTATTTTGGTTAGGTCAGTTTAGGTTACGAATTTAATATAATGCAGTCTGGTCGGCCCCCTTTCCATAATTCTTTGTTGTAGTTTTCATAGTTTTGTTGATAAAGCATTATATTTTCATCATATATTGTTTTATTTCATTAGCATTAATCAGACTTCACTTCTCCACAGAACTTGAGCATGGGGGCTATAAGACACAAGTACCCAAGAGGAGATTTGTTACCCCCTTACTACCCATTTTACTCAATTAGTTCAAACTTGTCCCTCAAAATCAAGAGAGTTTATGGAGTAAATTCTCCCTACTTTGTTCATTTTAAGGACATCTCAGCCTTTAGATCTTAGCACACTTTGTGCCTCCAAAAACATTTTGGGCATCCAGAAGGAGCTGCCACAGATTTGCCACAATGGCGATGTCCTACCATTGAGGCTGGGGCTTAATATTTTGAGATTTGGGCGATAAAATGCAGTGAGTGTCTGCCACCGAACCTATGCTTACTGCTCCCTGTAGGCAGGGGCGTAGCTCCAGCAGGCACGCACCCACGAGAAGGGGGCTGTAGCTCCCCACCCTCAAGAAAAAATTACATTCTGTTTTAAATCTTATTTAATCGGCTCACTTTTATCATTCATTCCTTAGTCCCAACTCAAAACTTGCATTCAATGAGTTAAAATAAACTTAAAGTAATGCCACAAAATACCGTTTTTCTAAGGAATTTTTAAAGTTTTCCGTTGGTTGGCCAGGCGACCTCCGATCAGCCCTCGTAACTATTTTCTGAGTGCGTTACTGAGCTCCAGCATTTTATTTGGGAGGGGGACAAGAAGGGTCCATATCCGGATAGTTAAGGGGCATGAGCTATATAATAACTTTTTCTTGCATGCCTATTACTTGACTCCAACAAGGGGTAAAACTGCGCATAGAAAACGTACATGACTAAGATTTCCCACTGGCAGAAGGTAAAAGATTGCGAGGGGTGCCCAGCTTCAGAAATTACGTATACCAGGCGGCACCTACCAAACGTGGCAGAGACTGTGCCCAGCGCAGTGGAACTTTGTGGCGCCCCCAATGGAAATGTGTAGCGGAAAGTGGGCACCCTCTTCGCAAATTGTCTATGTTGAGAGTATCGTTCTTCTCTTCTATGGTCTATATATGCAAGGTGTAATTTGATCGCAAAGGGAAAACGCACAGAGATCGTTAAAAGTGTTATATTACGTGTGTTGTAGTATTACAAGGTCTATTGTAATTCTGACGGTAAGTCCTGTAGAAATGAGAGAGTATAGGAGATACAATCCTGACAGAGTTATGCATTATTGGCTTGAATTATTCATTGATTCTACATTATTTAAAATATTGATACAAAATAAATCTACATAAAACATATTTTGGACTCATTTCCATTTAAAACTGAAATGGAAATATTGAAAAACGGGTAGAAGATTTAATAAGACAGTGAACATAGTACGAAAAAAAAAATAACTATAAACTTTATAATAAAAACCATAATAACGGTACATTTCGGTTTCACATCAGAAGTCTTTATCAACGGGTAGAAAAGAGAAAATAAAACAAAAATTTACTTAAGCAAATTAACAAATACATACAAAGATGAGAAAAAAGACGAATGCTACAGAAGAAGAAAAAGAAAAACGGGAGAAACACATATTTCATAATCTCCAGTTGATGTGTTTAAACAAGTTCAATATGATTATCCATGCAATAAAACACAAGGCAAGGTGATTGCTATATAATATCGTATATGCCTGACCTGTCTTTTGAAAGGATAGTCTAGTAAAATGAGACAGTCTTTGAAGAGGGGAGAGGGCTAATTTTATGACTTGTGCCCTGTTTTTTTTTAAAGTGCTCTTTTTTCAAAAATAGACTATAATATTAAAAATCTAGGCTACAAAATCTTTTTCTAATTCATATTTCAAATTCTCCTTTTTTGTCCTTTCTTTTATCCAGCGTTCTTTGGTCTATACTGATGTGCCCTGCCTTAGTACCATAGTATGGTAACTTAAAAGCAAGTCGGGCAACCTATGTCTGCTAGATTTGATGGTATAGGACAGGTTCCAGTATTGGACAAAATCATCTTTCCCCGTTGATCATTTCATGCATATAAGGAAATATAAGAGATTATTAATAAAGTGACAAGCCTGATTTACTAAAACGTCTGGGAAGTGCATTTAAAAATAAAGGTTAAATGTCGGACATCACGCAAACAATTATTTTCTTTGACATTTGAAAATAAATTGTGATGTTAAGTGGAGGGCTTAATTGACACGGCAATAAACAAGGCTTGGTTAATGCGTTGAGATAAATTTTGAATTGTGGTTAGTTAATCTGATTTGAAAAAAATTTTAACAGCGGAAGTAAAAAATGGTTAAGATAAAAGGTTGTAAACTGAGTGTGAATCTGAAAAATGCGTCTTTTGGCATACCTTCTAAGGCCACAACACAGGTTGCTACACTAACTCAATGTGGTGGCTAATATACGATGCAGGAATGTACTTGCAAAGAGGGGATGGGGATTCAGAAGCATAACAACCCAAAATCTTGATATTTTTACCCTTTTGTCTGTAAGCTTCATTCGAAACAAAATCATGCGTGCAAGCCTGGTTGTAGCGGTAGAAATTGTGTACTTTCAAATCCACCACTGAGCTTAATCCTTTAATCTCAAAGACTGCGTTTGGGCAAGGGCATGTCCAGGATTTTCGTTCGGGGGGTATTTTTCCGAGGAGGGGGGGGGCAACAAAAACTTTAAAAAACACATCAAAAATTTGTTTATAAGCCCTTTAGTTACGTTCTTACTTGTCAAACCATTTTTTTTGGGGGGTGGGGGGGCTCAAACCCTGAATCCCCCCTCCTAGATACGGTCTTGAATTTTGGTCAAAGATTTTAGGCCTACTTCTGATCATTAATATGTCGCGCAAAAAGCAAAACTAGTTTGCACCCCTTGGTTGATTCCACTAGGGTTTGTATATTCAATACAAGCAACGTTTTTTTTTAGACACAGTGACGCCAGTTAGGGGAGGGCATGTGTCTCCTTAGGTTTTCTGCCTACCCGTATATTTTAAAAATGTCTTTTTTATGTATTTTCAATGGGAAAAAATTGCTCCATAGATTTATAAATATACATTTCTTTCCTCCTCCCAACATTTTGGTGAATTTGGGCCACTGTGTAGACATTTAATTTTTTTCGGTCACAAAAGTTATAGTCTATTTTTTCAGCAGCAAATAAGAAATATATGGCTTTTATTTGACAAAAATAAAAAAAAAAAAGTTTTTTTTTATCTGAAAGTAAAGAGCAACATTAAAACTTAAAACGAACAGAAATTATTCCGTATATGGAAGGGACTGTCTCCTCCTCAGCGCCTCGCTCTTTACGCTAAAGTTTTTATTGTTTTAAAAAATAAAGTTGTGAGACAAAGTCAAACTTTCTTCTGGCAAAAAATACAAAATTCCACATTTTTGCAAATAGGAACTGGAAGCCTCTGCAGTAGGGTTCTCTGATACGCTGAATCTGATGGTGTGATTTTCATTAGGGTTCTATAATTTTTAGGGGGTGTTTTCCCCTTTTTTCAAAAATCAGGCAAATTTTCTGAGGCTCTAAACTTTTGATGGGTCAGCTTAAACTTGATGAAACTTATATATTTGAAATCAGCATAAAAATCTGATTCTTCTGATGTATCTATTGGTATCAAAACTCCATTTTTTAGAGTTTCAGATACTATTGAGCCGGGTCGCTCCTTAGGCTACTTACAGTTACTTACGTTACCACGAACTATTTGATTACCTTATACGAATGTGGTTTTCATGGTGAGTCATTGAACATTTGTTTTCTGACACAACTATTTCACCCCTAGTAGTCAGGTGCTAGTCAGACCTCCAGCGGCATTCAAAAGCTTTTTTCTAGGGGTGGGGGTCTAACGATTTAAAATTATGTATTTGGAATATTTGCCTACGAGGGGTCCTTACGGTCAATCTTAGAGACACAATTAACCTCAGAAGTATACACGGGCAGATCCAGGATTTAATTTTTTCGGGGTGGGGGGGCAAAATAGTTTGATCCAATAAACATGCGTTAGGAGCAAGTTTAATTGACGCAATCTTGAGTTAATTAAGTAAATTACACTACTTTAGACTATGTTGGAGGGGGGGCGCCCCCTTGGATCCGCCACTGGATGTATAAGAATCCTGGTCAGAGGAATAAGAAGTGAGGCGGGCGGCAAAACAATACTAAAAATAATCAAAACAGTGATAGAATTTAAAATTATGAGTTCCTTGTAAGCGGTACAACTTTCAATAGTGGTTTAAAAAGTTCTACTTGTATATCATACCCCCTCAAGAATGCTTAACAAGGCACATTATAAAACGCAATAATAACAACCATAAACTGTTTACTTTACGGTTATTTGAATTAAAAATGCTAGACCATAAGATTATATATAATTAAAAAACAGATACCCCATATGTTAATAAAGACACTGCATATCAGTGGTTTTTAATTGGCCTTTGATTTCAACCTAAGGTCTTTAATTCCACAAACAATGCTATAATTAAAGAATTTTAGATTTTCACTTAATAACAAGGGCTTTCTCAAATAATGTCCGCTACGCAGATACCTGAGTGGTATTCTTGTCTATTAAGATGTAAATTTTGCGATTTAGCCTTTGTATTCTCATATTCAAAATTCGTCTCTCAATGAGAATGGAAGAAAGTAAAATGAGGAAGGAAGGAGGCAAAGCCGTATCCAGGGGTTAGGGGGTTTATAAGTTGATACCTCTCCCCCCCCCCCCCCGAATTTTTTTTCTGACTCGTAAAAACAAAAAAAATGCATACAAACAAATTTTTGGTATCTTTTTAAAAACAATTTGTAAATCCCCCAAAAAACAACCCACCCCCCAATAATACTTGACATGACCTTGTTTAACCCCCAGAAGTTTCGTCTGACTCATAAAATAGTAACATATATACATATATAGAAAACCAATAGATATAATGTAAATTGCAAAATGTTTGGAGGTTTTTTTTTCTTAAATGTTGTAGATTTTTCTACAGGTTTCTGTTCAGTTTCACAGCCGGTTTTGATTTTTTTTATTAGTATTTTTTTAATTTTTTGCACCTAAAAAATTGTTTAAAAATACTCAAATCTTCAGTCCTGGTTGGACTTCACTGAAGTAATGATTCTGGGACTGTTTTAATTTTTAATTTTACTTTGAAGACGTAACTTTAATTTTACTTTTAACGTAATTTTACTTTTACTTAACTTTACGATTTCGTTATGAGTCTTATTTATTTTCACTGTTTTATTTTATACAAATTTCCCTGTTTTGTATACATTCCGCATTGTTTTATATGTTGTTTTTTATTTTCTACCTTCATTTTAAAAAGTAAAAAAAACATCTATTGTATACAAATGATGAATAGGCCTACGCCATAACGAAAAAAAATATTTTATATCTTCATTTTAATTATAATATGAAAAAGCAATGTTGCACACTAAATTATTACTTGTAATACAACAGAAACAAGTAAAACTTGGATTCTCATTTAAAAAATAAGTCTAAAGTTAAAAAACATTCAAACCTTCCAGTTTCACCTACAATTATTGCATTTTTTTTTGAGCGCCGGAGAGTAAGGATGATCTAATTGAGTATATCAAACTCCCGTATATATATATATATATATATATATATATATATATATATATATATATATATATTTATATATAGATGAAAACATTGCATTTTGAAAATTAGAAAATAGTAATTATAAATCAAAGTACCTTCAATTCCTCGTGAGTCAAATTCTGTTTTTTTGGTCGAGATGTGCAGAAATGTTTACTAGAAGCCGATTCCTGTTTTGCCGCAACAGGGGTAAATATTTCATATGAGCTACAATTTTCTCGTTCACCGTTCTTGACCTCAAATTCTTCATTACCTTGTTTGTTACAATCATGGGTATATTGATGGCTATACCGTGACAGCACATCATATATGTCATTAGTGGGTAAGATTGGGTTGTGTTTATTGGAATTACCATCAGAGGCACCCAGACATTGAATTTGCCCGTGGCACAGGTGGCTATCTTTGTTTTTCACTTGATCTGATTGAAAATGCAATGATCCAAAGTTATCCGGAGAATCTTTTGTCTTAAACTCACTAGGGATAGGGGGAAGGGGCCTGGCAGGAAGTTGTTGAAAACCCGCTGAGGCTCGGATATACGGCTCTGGGACTGATCTTTCATCACGCACTGTTGGTGTACATGGGGTCAAAGCGTCAAGAACAAATTCCGGAGTAGGGGGAATTTCACAGCGTCCCCCTTTCTTAAGTGTTGAAAGCCATGAGAGATCCTGTTGGCATTGCTTCTCTAATGTGTTATATGAAGCGTTTGCTATTAAATTAGTTGGTCTGGTAATGCTAAAATCAGTTTCGTCCCTTGAAGCGGCTTTTAATTGATTTTTGACTTTGAGTGTTCCATAGGCCGCCTCATTTAGCCCACGGTCCCCGCTTTTAGCATCATCGCTATCGAACTTTTGAGAAGTATCTTTAATCGATTTTAGATCACAGCCTGATTTAGAAACTTCAGGTAATCTTGATAACGTTTTCGGCCTGTTGCTCAAAGTCCCATACATAGAGTGTTTTAGCGACGTTACTGACTTGGACGGTTTTAATCTCGCACTCTCTAATGTCCGACACTGAGAGCTTGTTCTTCTTACAAGTATACCTTTCATTTCGGATTTTATTACACAAGGGGCACCCTCTTCCTCAATGTTGGACACAATGTCTTTTGATTGTTGACCCAATGCATCTTTTGAAGGGGTGGAGGTACTTCTTTTCAGGCTATAAAACTTCTGCGATCTCTCAACAGGGGGTAATGCTTTTTCACAAACAGATGGCGCACGACAAATGCCGTGTTGGACAGGAAATCGCAAAGAATGGAATTTATCAACACCTGGCCCCTTATAGGAGCACCCAGTTGCATTGAGATCAGCCCCGTAACCTGAGTCTGTTGTTGACACCCGTCGTCGTCCTTCCTGTTCGCTTGACAATTCAGATACACCACTTGAGGAAGAGATGACACTGTCTCTGTCATTAAAAGCCACAATTTTGTCCTTCTTTTTGTCAGTAAATATTTCATCAGAATCATACCTACCGCTATCACCACGAGAAAAAGTTCCTAATTCTTCTGGGTTATCAAGTATACAATGCTCAGAGTTGCTCTGCCTAAATATTTTAAAGCCACCATCTTCTTCATCGCTCGATGGTTCTGTTTTCGTATCTACAAAAAACATGGATGTTGCATGTCTAGAGCGCTTATCCCTTCCAGATTTCCTAATTTGAACTGATAAATCGCCATCGACTTTCCCTGGCGTAGATGGCGATTTACGCATTCGCCTATCAACATTAGAACATGATAAAGATCTTTTTTTCTTAATATGCAGCCACTGAAACTTTGATTTTAATGTTTGCAGCCAATTATTAGTTTCCGTGTCACAATTTTCTTCTCCGTTTTGTACTATCACTTTCACAGGGGTTGTTTTTTCAGGGTTCGAAGCTATTGTCACCCTTCGAGTTTTCAGCGACTCCATCATTTCTGAAATATAAATTATTAAGTTATTATTCAATTACAATTAGTTTAAAATAACACTTTTCAAAAACAAATTACACATACAATTTGTAAGACATGCCGTAATAACTATTCCCAAAACCTTTAAAAGCGTTTTCGACAGTCCAATATCATACACATGTTATTCCTGTTAAAATTAGCCTTTTCAAAATTTAATATCTGTTTTGAAAACGAATAGGGCTTTGTTTTTATGTCAGTTTTTCAGTTGTAAGGAAAACAAAGGCAAACACAGCAAAAACTATGAGATGAACTAAGATGAGTTTTTAGAGAGCACATGTGTGCCAAATACATGTACACTTTTTAGACAGCTTAGGACATTAATTCACAAAAATGTAGTGGGCAGGGGGGGGGGGGTCAAAACGAAATTTTCACTGTTGTTTTTCTCTTTTTTTCCCATGAAAATACGTAAAAGATATTTTTCAAAATCTAAGGGGGACAAAAAATTTAAGGGGCGATTTCTCCCCTGATTGACGTGTCTGTGTTAAGCAAATTCTGGTAATCCTATTTACAAAAGATTTGTACTACATCTCCTAAAGTTTTAAAATATAAGACAGGCGTTTCGTTTCCTAAGCATAGACATGTTTTTATCTCTTTTATTTAAAAAAGATCTCTTTTATCTCTTTTATTTTATCTCTTTTATTATCTCTTATCAGAAATAACAACTTACAGCCAAAGATTACTAGGGCATCAAAGGCACGGTTATCGTAAGAATCTTCGAGACCCTGCTCCATTCCTCCACCCACCAGAAATGTCAAGTTTCTTAAATTGTTGCCATATCTTCGATATCTTTAAAATGATTCGCTTGTTTTATGCATTTTTGAAAATGCATTCTCCCTCTGCCACGTTTTATGCATTCTCGCAAAACTTCCCTCCACCACAACCAACCCAATAAATAAATTTCTGTGTTCGTGTCCAACCCTATCTAAATTATTCCTTAATTTTTAATTTAATGTTTCCTTAGCAAGCTACAGGAGCCGAAGAAGGGACAAAAGTTTACCATAAGGTTTGACACCCACCGTGTCCTGTGGCACACTGGTGCAAAACTGTGAGTGTAATTTAGTAGTATTTGTGGTTTTGTAAGCTCTGGTGATTATATCTTCATATCTATTAACAAATGATAAATACCATACATGTAAAACTCCTCTAACGAATCAAGCGTAATCTTCAGATCAAGTCCAGCTGGTAGCCCTAAACCCGCGTGTAATTAGCTGTGATCTGTCTTTACGACCCTCTGCTTTGTCTTGCAAATAATAATAATAAAAAAAAAAAACAAAGAAGAAAAAACAACACAGGATTAAGGGGCACCAATTAGGAGTATGGGGTAAGGAGGGGAGGCAGGATTATGGGGTAGAAGAAGATGACGGTAAAAATAAATATGCTTGTTTGAATAGGTTTAGTGAAAATTTACAAAACCTTGAAAAATATATTAGAAAAAAACTTGTAAAATTGACAATTTGAGACCGATTTCGAGTAGCAGTATGAGTAGATTTTGAGTAGCATATGCAGTTTTTGGTAGTAGCTGGTGTCAAATTTTAAAAAATGAAAAGTAAGTGGAAACTCAGCCAAAATGAGTTAGTCCAGGGGGTACATTTTGATGTACTTCGTTATTTAAGAACAAAAAAAAACGCAAGCTAAAAATGCAGAGATAAATAGCCAAAATTGATATATTAAGTTTTTGTCCTCGAAGAAGAGCATCTACAGAAAGAGGGAAACGAAAATTAAAATGTTATTTTTGGTAGTCTCTGCACTATCAAGTCGCAAAATATATTGTTTAGCGATCAGGCAGCAATCACTTTTTAAAATAGATACTCGTTTAAATATTTAATAGTTAACAAGTTATATAGTAGTTAAATAGTTACTTGTTAATAATTAAATAATAAGTTCATTAGTTTATTAATCCATATTCACAAACAAATAAATAAATTAAACAACACTTTCGCGCTGGAGAAAACCTATAAAGGTTTCCGATCGCGCGAAAGTCTATGTAACTACTTACCTATTAACTCAATTATTTACATAAACCTCAACTATTTAATTAAAACTATTATAAACAAACCAAAAATAAATAAACTATAACCTATATATATATATATATATATATATATATATATATATATATATATATATATATATATATATATATATATATATATATATATATATATATATATATATATATATATATATATATATATATATATATATATATGATAAGAAAATAGATAAATAACTGAATTAAAAATAATAATAGATAAATAAAATATAAAAGAAAAAAGATAATAATTTAATTTAATTAACAAGCTAATAGACGTTTAATTGACATAGTCACAGCTTATGTTTTAGTAACCACGCAGCACTCACTCTTTGAAACACATTTTCGTTGACTATTTTTTACAGTAAGTTCAAATAACAAGTTAATAGGCGTTACTAAGAAGTTACTTGAATCAGGAGTGCTATTTAATAAATCATACACAAAGTTTACGGCGATATGGTTTGTGTAGTCCACCTAAATTGTTCCTTAAGTTCTTTGAAGGTATACCGACACAGCAGAGGGTGCGATAATTACGTGCCGCCTTTCCAAATTGACCATGAAGACAAAAGAAATGGGTAAATCACTTTCATATGATCATAATTCTAAGAATAAACTTTGCAAATTGAAAGGGAAATCAACTTCCTGCGGCACTTAAACCGCGAAAAGACTAACTAAAGAACACTATACCATTTTTCTGGCAATTTAATAGGCTGATAACAGAATGTTAGCTTGAATCCATGGCTTGTTTCCATAAACTTATTCCCTCTTGCACATCAAAATTAAATAAATAAAACAAGTTTTTTTAACTAAATGTAAGGAGCGACATTAAAACTTAAAATCAACAGAAAATATTCCGTGTATGAAAGGGACTGTCCCCTCCTCGCCGCCTCTCTCTTTACGCTAAAGTTTTTATTGTTTTAAAAAACTGTGTTGTGTTTAAGTGTAAAACTTTAGCGTAAAGAGTGAGGCATTGCGGCGGTGACAGCCCCGTTCATATACGTACTCATTTCTTTTCGTTTTAAGTTTTAATGTCGCTCCTTACTTTCAGTTAAAAAAACTTGCTTTTTTATTTAATTTCTGATCGTTTTTTAGTTAATGCAGCTATTATTTGTATAAAAATTTTACTTTTCTTTTGTTAAATGGATGTCTTTACAAATTAACTTACGTAACTAACTTCTATATTCGTATATTTTTCTTCTGGCAAAAAATACAAAGTTGCAGATTTTTGCAGATATGAGCTTGAAACCTATTTAATAGGGTTTTCTGATACGCTGAATTCTGACGGTATGATTTTCATTAAAATTCTTTCAGTTGTAGGGGATGTTTCCCCCCGCGTTAAAAAATCAAGTATAAGTTCTCAGACCTGTAACTTTTGACGAATAATACTATAGTCAATAAAATTTATATATTTAGGATCAACACTATACACACATTCCTTTTATATATTTATTGACATCAAAATTCTGTTTTTAAAAGTTTCGATTACTATTGAGCCGTATCGCTTGTTTTTTTATTGTTTTTTTATTACGTATATGTTATTACGTATATGAAGGGGTTCTCCCCTTAGTCAATACCTGGCTCTTTACGTTAAAAGTTAAAAAAATTTTGATTCACAAACCCCGGAATCACAAAGGCCGTTTAATTATAATAGATAGCTCTTTTGAAAGCACTAAAAAAAAATGTAGCGTAAAGAGCGAGGTATTGACTTGGGGGAGAACCCCCTCACATACGTCATAATTTCTGTTCGTTTTAAGTTCTAATATTCCTTCTTACATTTCAGTTGAAAAAACTTGATTTTTTTATTTAATTTCTGATCGTCTAATGATCGATTTAATTTCTAATGCTTGTAAATCCGGCGCCCCCTTAAGATAAATGTATCTTACCCCCAAGAAAAATCCACCCCGTAAATTTTATCCAGATTAACCCCTCCCAATAGCCCCCCCCCCCCCCCACAAAAAATCCTTCCTGAAAATGGTTGTATACTTCCCAATAACCAATAAATAATGCTGGCAAGTCCGGCGCCCCCTTCATGGCAATTTCCCTTCCCCCATGAAAACTTCCATCATGAACAGATCCTCCAACATACCCACCGACCCACCCTTCCCACCCACTACCAGAAAAAAAACCTCCTGAAAACTTCTGTATACTTCCGAATAACCAATGCTATATGTTAACATTGGGTAAAGTTCATAACTTTTAGCCCTTCCTCTGGGAACTTCGGGGGATTAAGTCACCCTAAAAGACATATTTATCATATTTTCGACCATGCTGAACAAAATGGCTATCTCAAAATTTTGATTGGGTGACTTTGGGAAAAAAATAAGCGTGGGAGGGGGCCTAGTTGCCCTCAATTTTTTTTGGTCACTTGAAAAGGTAAATAAAAATTTTAATTTCCGTTCCAATGAGCCCTCCCACGATATTCTAGGACCACTGGGTCGATACTATCACCCCTGGGGAAAAAACAAACAAAAAAAAACAAATTAACACGCATCCGTGATCTTTCTTCTGGCAAAAAATGTAAAATTCCACATTTTTGTAGATAGGAGCTTGAAAACTCTACAGTAGGGTTCTCTGATACGCTGAATATGATGGTGTGATTTTCATTAAGGTTCTATAACTTTTAGGGGGTCTTTCCCTCTTTTTTTGAAAATCAGCCAAATTTTCTCAGGCGCGTAACTTTTGATGGGTAGTACTAAACTGGATTAAAATTATATATTTGAAATCAGCATTGAAATCTGATTCATTTGATGTATCTATTGGTATCAAAACCCGTTTTCTAGAGTTTCGGTTACCATTGAGCCGGGTCGCTCCTTACTTACAGTTCGTTACCACGAACTGTTTGAAATATGCCAAGAGAGGCCGATGTTTAGTCAGTCGCTTCCATTGGCGGAGGATGGAGCGAATAGAGGGTATGTGCTATCCCTAAGTCCCCCCTTCCCTAAATTTTTAAAACTTTGCTTTTTTCGTAATATTTTCATTGGATTTTTTTTTTATTTTATTGAGAATTGAAAGAAAAAAAAACAACTTTGCTCACTCCTAGATTTTAAGAAATGAACTTGCTCCCATCCCTATAAATTTTCGCAAATTTACGCCGTGTTTAGTGCTTTTACAATTGGGGCAAGTCAAGGGAACAACGTCAGAGCATGTCTGCAATTCATAACCGTACATTCACATACATTTTTATTGTTTTTATGTATGGACAACCCATACTGAGTCAATGTTCAGGCCAGGGTTGCCACCCTGACCTGGAAGAATTTACTAAATCGGAGAGGAAACATTTACTAGATCGTATCTGTTTTTACTAAATGCTCAAAAAAATTTTTGGCGCGTGCAGGTACGCTGCACGCGCACCATCAAGCATCGATTTTTACTATAGGAGGATAATCAATACGATTTTCACAATCTTTTTTGTTCTTTTTTTTCTATTTTCCTCTTTTCTTTCGTTTTCATAGTAGGCTATGACTGAAAATTCCGGAAACCTACAAGTTCAAAACTCCTTTTTTTGGATATATATATATATATATATATATATATATATATATATATATATATATATATATATATATATATATATATATATATATATATATATATATATATATATATATATATATATATATATATATGTTACATTTCTACTTACTTTTAATTTCTCTCAGTAGACTCCTTTTTCCTCAATAAAAACTTTCAAACTGAGTAAATTCACCTAATCACCTTGGGTGGTTGGTTAGGGGGAGAAGCTGCCCCCCTGACCCCCCCCCCCTACGCCCATGAAAGGTAGGATTACGTAGACTTACTAGTAAAATCCAAAAAGAAGTAGCGTAGCTAGGGGGATGCAAGGGGTAACGCCAATCCTGGGTGCAGCCCCCGAGGGGACGCCAAACTGTGTTATTTTACTTGTATTGTGGTAGTGATGGTGGTCGGGGTGCAAAAAACCTACATTGTCTCTGGGCACTGAAAATCCTAGCTACGCCTCTGCCTAGAAGGCAACAACGGTGCGCAAAGTGAAGGGCAGGGATTATTCATAGAAGTATGAGATTGTGCGAAAATAAAAAAAAAATGTTAACACTTGTAAAAATACGATTTTGCTGGCAAACAATCATTCTTCATGCCCTGGAAACACTTTGATCTGGAAAAAAATACATGTCTGTGCCCCCAGAGTAGGCTCTGAGGGCGGCTTTGCAACTAATATGCCAAGAATAAAAATACGCCGAACTCACCATGGTAAGAAACTCACACGGTTAAGAGAATTTTATGCGTTCATTTGAACTGCCACTTCTAAATAGAAAGAAGATAGGGTACTTTTATACTACCACACTTTTGTGCCACCACGCTCAAAATCTTGTATCGCGAATATGAGACAATAACTTGGTTTCATGGTCTTTATACCAGATAATATTACCTCCGGCTTGGTTGTAAACTACATTGTAGCTATATTTTAATTAAATATTTAGTTGGTATTTTGGTTAGGTTATGTTTTAATATAATGCGGTCTGGGTGCCCCCCCCCCTCCATAATTCTTTGTTGTAGTTTTCATAATTTTTCTGATAAATAATTATATTTTCATCATATTTTTTTTTCATTAGCATTAACCAAAATTCACTTTTCGACAGAACTCGAGTGTGGTGGCTATAAGACACAATTACCGAAAATAGTTTTATACCCCAATTGACAATTTGAAATTTCCTAGTGTTCCTATGCTCTTTCAAAACCTGCCGGTTCCCTACCCTGCACCACTTGCTGTATGTTTTGGAGCGCCACTTAAACCACTACGCGTAGCATACTCTGCGCTATCAGACATGCTTCTACCGCGCCCCCTCGCATCGTGCGTGAGGAACGACTTCCACCGCGAGCGGTAAGCTGAATTCACAGTTTATATAATTATCCAGAAAGTTTACCGCAGATGATTTCTGGCTCTTCATTCTCGGTGCGAACAAAAAGCTCCTCCCACTTATTTGTCCACTTATTGGTAAGCCGGCCAGGTGGTTTTGTGAGTACTTGTTCTTTAAGTGATTATGCTTTGTCTACCCGTGAAAAGATCTAATGTCGCTTATGTTTATACGTTCTCTGGAGCACTCGCACCTCGGTCCGGGTTTTTATAATGGATAAGATAGGGAAAGATCATACTGCTAATTATATAAAGTGAGCTGAATTTGACTATATATTGATATCATAGAAAATGAGCAACACAATAAATAATGAAATACTATCTTATGAATAGGGTTCTAAAAAGTTTGACTTCAAAACTTAAGCGGGAAAACACTCATAATGGAATAAAACTTATCGCCGACTAAAACGATTAGAAAGTGAAGTAAACCGAATAATGCAATTTAAAGTAGAAAAGATGTTTGACTCAATTAAAAGATATTAGTGCCACTGAATGGATTAAGTTGTGGTTTATTTGTTTTGAAGCCTATTTCATGCTTGTTACTACTACTACTACTACTAACAACTCACCACAGCACCAAGCCACCTGAGGCCGACACAGCTACACACGATCCTCCTCCACCCCAATCTATTCAAAGCCTCCCTTTTTAAACCCGCCCACGAAGTTCCCATTTCCTTTAAATCTTTCTTTATGACGTCCTCCCACCGCAGACGGGCACGACCTGCTTTCCGTTTAGCCCTAAATGGTTGGCCGAAAAGAACAACCTTCGGCAATCTGTCATCCTTCATCCGCACAACGTGCCATAACCACCTCAACCTTTCTTTCATTTTAGCCCTAGAGAGCGGTATTGAACCACATTTTTCGTATAGTCTATTGTTTGAAATACGGTCAGTCAGCCGGGTACCCAGAACAATCCATAAGCAATTTCTCTGGAAAACATCTAGCAAATCTTCATCCGCTTCTTCGGAGCGTCCATGCTTCAGAGCCATATTTGACCACTGTCATCACTGTAGCTTCTAATATTCTAATCTTGGTTTGCAGGACTTATCTTTCCTATTCTTCCAGACTTTTTTTAACTGTGAAAAAACACCCTGAGCCTTGGCTATTCTATTTTTAACATCTTCACTGCTCCCACCATCTTTACTAATAATACCAGCAAGGCAAGTGAAGCTGCCCACCTGATCAATCTTTTCATTACCCAACGTCACCTTTTCATCTGCACTTATTCCTAGCCTTAGTGACTTAATCTTCTTAACATTAATTTTCAAACCAATTCTAGCACCCTGAACACGCAAAAGCTCTAAAACTTCATTCATTTTGCTCACACTGTCATCTAGGATGTTTAAATCATCAGCATAATCCAAGTCCAGGAAACTTTTTCCTCACCATTTGATTCCGTGGTCTCCCATTGCCTTTCCTGTGCTCCTTAAAACAAAGTCCATCAAAATAATCCATATAAGGGGGAAAGAGCACCGCCCTGCTTAATTCCTGATTTGACGCAAAACCAGCTGCTAACCTCATTTCCTACCTTAACCACAGCAGTGTTATTCTCGTACAAAGTACTAATCACTTTGATGTATTTGTCTGGATACAACTTTTACTAAAGCTCTTCTATCAACAGAATCAAACGCTGTACAGTTGTAAGATTGAAGTCGATAAAAAAATTAAAGCTTTTCCCCAGTGACCTACGGTTGCAAGGTTCAAGTCGTTTAGAAAATATAATAATTTAATATAATAATTTAATGGGAATTACTACCCAAATTTCACATACGCCCTCCTTATTACACATATGTCAAAGGAGCGACCCGTACTAATAGTAACCTAAGCTAAAAAATACTACGTTTTCATAACAATATACATGTTACCGTGAATTTCCGAAATTGGTAAACGTCCGAAATACGCTTTTTTCCCTTGGATTTAATCAGCGTTGCCAGTCAACTTTTTAAGTTTTATTCAAGGTTTGATGGTGACAGGCTAGGTTTTTAAACCATTTCTGAATTTATAACCTAATTTAACATAACCTAATTTTAAGTTTTACCATCAAAGCTTGCATAAGACTGGAAAAGCTGATTCGTAAAGCCGATTGAATCAAAGCAGAGAAATGGGAATTCGAATATTCACCGGTAAATGTCAATATTAACCAGATTTCGGACATCCACAATGACATTTACACCAAAGGAATCTAATGTTTATGGTGATTTTACATATATAACTTTCACCAAATTTAAATTTACCTATCAGCAGCTACGAACTTCTTTTTGGCTAATTTTGGCTAAAAATTTGGCTGATTTGTGTAAAAGGGAGAAAACACCCTCTAAAGGAGGACTGATCTTGATGAAAATTATAACACCGAATTCAGAATGTCAGAGAACTCTACTACAGAGGTTTCAAGCCCCAGAGGTCTACAAAAATGTACAGAGGTCTACAAAAATGTACAGAGGTCTACAAAGATGCAACATTTTCCCACCAAAACGATAATTACGGATGTGTGTTTTTTGATTTTTTTTTTTCTGCTTGATTTAACCAGGGGTGATCGCATCGAACGAATGATCCTAGAATAAGGCTCATTTGAAAAGAGGCTCCTTCGAACAAAATATGATAATGTATTTATAACCCGCTACAACAAAAAACAAAGTAGGGTAAAACAAGAAAAAAAAAACAATTGAAAGTTCTACAGTATTAAACTCTTTGTCGTTATTTAGTGATAGCAACTATCCTAATAATTGATCAATAGCCAAAATAGCCAAAATAGTCAAAATTAAGATAACAACGTACTAGAAGCAATGAAAAAAAGAAAATAGAACTCACTTTCTTGACGTAATTCATATAATCCAACTAACTCAAAACCATGAAAAATACCCAATATCTATCTCAGTTTTGGACCACAAACCTAGCACCAGTGTAATTATGCAATCCTACTGATATAATTTATGATATGTTTAGAAGAAAAATATTTGTGTTGACTTTTGCTGATAACAACTCAACTAGGAAAAGTAAACAGTCATTTGTTTATACTCTAATTATTATTGCCATAGAGACAAACATAATCAGTTTCCTCTGTGTAGGTCACAAGATACAGGCAACATAAGTACTGGTGTGACGTAATTTTAATTGGCTTCTTTGCTTTAATTTCTTAATGTCATGCTAGTAAACATGCGTGCTTAAATTGGTATGATGTACCATGTAAAATTACCACAGTAAAATTACTAAGACATATTTTTCTGACCTGAAAGCAACTTAAAATTAGGATAGCGAAAAACCTAACTGACGTCACATATTCAGTTGTTTGTACTTTTTACTTTCCATCGTCCATATATATATACATATATCTATATATCTATATATATATATATATATATATATATATATATATATATATATATATATATATATATATATATATATATATATATATATATATATATATATATATATATATATATATATATGATATTTAGACTAGTTGATTGAGTACGTTGATTATGAATTGAAGTTATCAAGTATTTTGCTGTAGGTTAGATTAGCTGAGTTGAATTCAAAATACTATTACTTATGTTTCTTCAGTACTCGAGAGTTTAGAAAGTAAAAATTCTTACGTACCTGCAGTTCAGCGTATAATTAAGGTTTTGTTTCTCGTCTTTGTTATTTGTTCGATTATGTGTAATGTGTTGTAATTTATTTTTTGTGTGTGTTTTTTTTTTAGTGATACTCCGTCTTTTGTACCTTTTTTTTGACGGGTAATATATATATATATATATATATATATATATATATATATATATATATATATATATATATATATATATATATATATATATATATATATATATATATATATATATATATATATATATATATATATATATATATATATATATATATATATATATATATATATATATATATATATATATATATATATATATATATATATATCTATATATATATATATATATATATATATCTATATATATATATATATATATATATATATATATATATATATATATATATATATCTATATATATATCTATATATATATATATATATATATATATATATATATATATATATATATATATATATATATTTTTTTTTTTATATATATATATATATATATATATATATATATATTTATAACCTAAAACCAAAATTTTCTTATGTCTCAAAATTTTTAAGTTTTTAGGGCAGTATCATATTTTCGCTAGTGTTGCCATGTTGAATCATGGAAATAAACAAGTAAAACTAATTAGTTGAATTCATAATTATTTTCGTCCTCTAAAATCACAAATATTAATGATTCCCACTGGAAAGCTTTACCATCCACATCTGTTTTGTGTCAAGTGTTTTTAGCTTATTTTTGCTCGTTTAATTGTCTCATTTTTCTTTTGTTTGTCTCGAAATTTTTAAGTTCTTAGGCAGTATCATATTTTCGCTAGTGTTGCCATGAAGAATCATGGAAATAAACAAGTAAAACTAATTTGTTGAATTTTACAATTCTTTTCTTCTGCTAAGATAACAAATACTAATGATTCCCACTGGAAAGCTTTATCATCCAAAGCTGTTTTGTGCCAAGTGTTTTTAGCTTATTTTTCTTTTTTATCAATTTGGCACCCGTCATTACCCGAAACTGTATATGGCAGTAGTTTTCATCTAAATCTGAGTTACTGATTTTTTCCTGATTTTTAAAGAAGGATGTGACTGAATAAACTTCCACTAAACGAATGAAAAGAATCGGATTTCGTTTTTCACTGCCCTTGGTACTCTAATAGTTCTACAGTTTACTCTGCTCAAACCACAGTAGACAGAATATACAGTATCGACAAAGGCTATACTCTCCATTAAAAAAAATATGAAACATATTTAAAACCACACAAGATTCATACTCCGCCTTCGTGTACGCGCGTTACCGATGTACACATCACGAGAAGCCTATGGAAAAACCGTTTTTTTTTGTCCGATCACTACCAACTATAAACTAAAGTTCTAACGTATATTCCCAGGGTCAGTACGCGCGGTATCAAATGTGTTTCATGTTTGGAAAAAGAAGACGCTACAGTCTACAGTGGCTCAAACCAATACCGCACAATAGATTACAAATGATAGTAAATTTAATGAAAATGTTAAGGTGTAAGGTTTGTGGTGCTGTTTGGGGACTGTGATATAGATAGGTTATTTTTTCGTTTTTTTATTGTTTTGTTATGTTAGCGTATTTTTTCCACCCCATTGGACAACTTCTTGGGGTGGCCGCTAAACTTACGTTAAATTGTTTGTTTGTTTAGAATAAATCTCTCTCTCAAAATGCTTGCAAAAGAGCTGCATTAGTCGACTTTTCTCTACCTCCCTCCACTCACTCGGGCCCGCCCCTCGCATGCTTATTATCCTGATGTGGCCTTCCCTGGGCCTGAGCCCTCGGTCCACGCACATGTAGTCAAATGCCACCCCCCTGCATGCCACAGACAGAAGTTCGGAACTTCAACTCTAACCAGATTCTCTATCAGTCATTTGGGGGGGGGGGGGTAGAACCATCATAATATAATTTTCTTTGACTATATTATGTACAGGATTTTGTGCTTACTGTACGAAACAAATTCTTTGCTGCTTTTATAAATTTTGCTGTTTTTAAAACTTTTATTTACTGTTCTTACAAATTTGGCCTTCCTCCCAAATATGGGTCTCCGAAATCAATTCTTATGTATGTGGCTGATGCAGCCTATAATATTCGAAAGATCATATTGAATAAAATTTGATGGTCTAAGCCAGTCCATGTTTATTTGTAATATCAGGTGAAATTAAACAGAAGGTATATCGGGTATATTACAGAAGATACCCGATCTGAGATAGGGTATCTCACAAATCAACAGTCGATATAATGTCGTCGGTAGCCATAGCATGATTCTAGCACTAAGCAGATCTTGTTGTTTGTTGGCGGACGACCAACCTGTTTTAATTAGCTCTAATCGGAAGAGGTTGAAAGTTCTGGCATTAAATCAGCATATCTGAACGGTGTTTGAGTTTCATATCGAGGGTCCGTTTTTCCCGGATGCATAACAGACATCTGGGTGAATTTGAGAGGAGCATAAGATTTTTATATCCAACAGAAGCCGTTTCTGGAGATGAAATGATTAGACTTGTTTCGTTCTGTTCAATAAGATAAGAAAAAGAAAACTTCCTTCCGACAATGAGGAGACACATTGCTTATCTTGAAGCAAAACTCGACAGACGGAATTTGATATTTGATCAATCACTGCTTGAACCTGCTCGGTCCCAAAAAGGAGCAGGCACTTGTGATATAAATACGGCCTTACATATGGGGGGATCATCTAGTTTTAACCCCACCCCCAGAATTTTGGCCCGATTCGAACAAAAGTAACAAACACATGTAAATGAAATTTTGCACACAAAAACCTTGATAATAACTGATTTTTTTTTTAAAACCATCCCCAGAATTTTTCCGTGTTTTCATCTCCCAAACAAAATCTTGGATTCGGCCCTGAATATCAAGGAGCGCAAAAGTTAAATTTTATTGTTTAAACTAGTTAAGTGGAAACTTAAGCGACCACATGTATCTTTGAAAATTAGGAAAATCGGGAATTCATTTTTTAATAAGAAAAAAACCTCCATATACAGCTACAGTTTTTAGCAGCAGTGGGTGTCCAATTAAAAAAAGAAAGTAACAAATAAGCAAAAATTCATGACACCGAGCAGCTTAAGAGCAAGTTGCTTTCCCTGGAAAGTGTAACTGTCTTTGGGAATCAATAGATTCCCATTTATTAGTGTTTTGAATTATTATTATAATTCATATTATATATATTTCATAATTCATAATGTTATAATTCATAATATATATAACATTATATATAAATAATATTATATAATATAATATAATATTATATATATATACATATAATATTATATAATATAATATAATATAATATATTATATAATATAAATAATATTATAATTCATAATATATATTATTATAGTGTTTTAAATTATTAGTGTTTGAATTTTTACACACGAAAAGTTTTGTCTAGTTCAACTTATTCATTTTTTAATTTTCTTTAATTTCACGGTTCAACGTGGCAACGCTAACTAAACGCGTTATTGCCTTAAGAACTTCCTAAATTTTTAACAACCAAAAGACAAATTTTAGAAATTCGTGGTTCTCAGGTACTAATAGACTTAAGATAGGTCCAAGGCAAGCACAGACGCATATATTTTGGAGGAGGAACTCCCCCCTACATATTAAACCAAAATTATCGGATAAATCAAATAAAAACAAATAGAAATTCGGGGAAATTTTGAATTTCAGGGGAGGGAGCCCGGGGCCCATCCCCTGGTCCAGGATGAAAAAACGTCTCATTTTAAAGTATTTGGTACTTTAATCAAGAAGTTCAGGGTGGGCAATTTGAAAAACAAACAGGCGAGGTATTTAGCAAACAGAAAATCAGAGGAAATTGTAAAACTCCTGAGATTTCAAAGGATTTCCTCTCCCCTCTCTCTCTCATACGTACCTAGAAGGGGACATTATATTATAAACTAGAAAAGTAATAACAATACATCCAACAGTTTTCCAACCTTGAAAGCCAATGCAACAGGATCGGGTAGTCCTAATTGAATTGACTTACGAGATACCTTGATGAACGGACACAGAAAATAAACGCAAAATCTATAACAAATGATTAAGTAAACAGTAAATGGAAATTAATGTCTCGAGGCTGAATATAATTTTTTACGAGAAATGAATTAGGAAGTGCATTAGCTTAGTAGGCATAGCCAAGGAGTCGCAGGGCTCTTTCCCAAAATACCCTGAATTCTATGATTTTTTGTATTAACTTAAAATGATTCGCCTGCGTTGACGGATGTGTCCCCTTTCTATCTTTAAATATAGTTCTAGGAAATTTTAATATGCATGATACATATATATGTATTATTCCAAATTGGTTCCTAAGTGTTTCCTAAATTTATTTATTTCTGGTTATGAAATACACAATTACCCTACATGATATGCTAATAATGTGAGGACATCTCAAGTTGTTAGAACTAGATATTTATTTTCAATACGTCATATTGGGCCAAATGTTTGGAATAATTTGCCGGAATTTTTGAAAAAGTTTGTAAATGTGTGTAATTTCCGTAGAGATCTTAGAACAGTTTGTATCCGATTGTATGATTTTTTAAGAATAGTTGAATTGAATTTTATTCACTCTCAAGTACCCCCCTCCCCCACAAAAAAAAAATGGAAATATATCGTTTAATTTTCGGTTGGATGGAAACAGGATTCTTTTTAGTGTGTGGGCAAGTGAAATGAGTTGTTGTCTGGAAGGGTTGAAGATCAGGAGCTGGGCAAGTGCAGATTTTTTTTCTCTCTTCTTTCTTTTCTTCTCTTTTTTAAATTTTATTCCTATTTTTAAGGGGTTACTCCGAGCTAGTGCATGTTCTGTTGTGTTGCTTTTTTTAGTGTTTTGTTGTTGTTTGTTTTCTTGAATTAATCCCGCTATTAAATTGAAATTAAATTGAGTTTCTATCACATTTACACTAGCATAAAAACCCTGCTTGAAGGACTGTTACAAAACAAACAAGAGTCTGTTTTGTAACAAAACATACCAGGCATGTAGAGATGAACTTTTGCTTGGGGGGAAGTAAAGTCTTGAAGACAGCAAGAAATGGGTGAATTCTAAAAAAAAACGCACGAACTTAAAATCTATGAGACTTTGAGCCAAACCAGACTAAAAAAAAATATTAAGTATTAAACAATGAACTACTTAAATAAGGTATGCCCCTAATAAGCCGGATTAGCGTATATTCACAGAGTCTTATTAAGAGTGGGGAAGGGTATCAGATCAGTGTCTAGGGAATAGGACTCTATTCCACCTCTGCTATGTTAAGATTGGCCTTACTTTTATCCTTAAACTACGTTGCTTGAAGCGCAGCATAAGAAAATGGTTCGGAAAAGGACCCCCCCCCCAAAAAAAAAAGAGTTTCTCACAAACAGGCATGTACATGAGGATTTCCTCTGGAACGGGCAATAATATTTAACGGTTTTAAAAGGTAGTGCGCAGAAATTGGGGACAATTTTGGATTTTCGGGGACTCAAACCCAGAGCCCCCCTCCCCTGCATACAAAAATAGAAGAAACGAATTGTGAATATTAGAAAGCAAAGTACATCTAGGTAGGAACACTCAGGTCCCGTTTAGTTTTCTCCTAACATAAAAAGAGGAAATACCTAATTATGTTTATATAAGACTTTTTCCATTTTTTTTTTTATAGAAATTTGCTAAGAAATTTCCATAATGAAACAACATATGCAAACTCAGCACTGTTATTAAGAAGATGGACACTCGGTTAGAACGGAACATTTATCTCTGATGAATATAACTGCAATGTAAAATAACTTTTAATAAAGCTTCTGAACAACTTCTTTTGAAAAAATCAAATGGAACACAAATTTTTCAACCTAATAGTTGAGTTTCTACTCAAATCTCTTCTGAGATCGAATATAAAAAAGGAGCAAGATTAAAACTTAAGACGAACATTTTTCATTCCAGTTATGAGGAGACTACCCCCTCCTCAATCCCTTGCTCTTCACGCAAACTTTTTTAGCACTTGAGGCCTCTAGTAGAGATCTCATTAAGCGATTTTCATTAAGAATCATTGAGTTTTTGGGGGTGTTCCCCCCTTTTTCGAAAATCACAAATTTTCTAAGCTTTTGATGGTAACCTTAAACTTAATTTAGTTTATATTTTGGAGTCAGCATAAAAAGCCCATTCTTTTGATGTATCTATTGTTATCAAAATTCCGTTTTTAGAGTTTCGGTTGCTATTGTGCCTTACTTGCAGTTCGTTGCCATGAACTGTTTGAGATAGAGTGGACATAAAATGGCCACTCTAAAAAATGGCCAAATGTAATGTTCTCCTGCTGAATAATATGTTTGACAGCGCTAACATGACTTATTGTCAACACATCAGCAAAGGGAGATCAGTAAACTAGGGATGCAATCAAGCACAGTGGTTGTCCAAAATCGAAACACTTTTACCGCTAAAATTTAGTGGGTAGGGAAACTACGGGACGACGGCTAAGAATTTAAAATATTTTATTAAATATTTCAAATATATAAATGCCAAGGGCAGTGAAAATGAAACCTAATTTTCGTTATTTAAGTGGAAACTTACACGATCATGTGAGCAGGGCCGTACCCAGGATTTTATTCGGAGGGGGGGGAACTTAAAAACACATCAGAAAGTTTTTTTTACATTTTTGTTACGAGTCGGACAGGAATTTCAGGGAGAGGGGTGTTCTAACCCTCTACCCGTGGATACGGCCTTGCATACGAGACCTTAAAATTCGAAAAATTCGGGAATTCAAATTTAGTGAAATTGACCTCTATATGCAGTTCAAGGCCGTATCCAGGGGGGGGGGTTACCCTTTTTGAACCCCCCCCCGAAATTTTTGACCGAGTCGAAAATAAGTCGAAAATTAGTAAAACCTAGGTAAAAATCAGTAAAATTAGTCGAAAACTGAGTCAAAAATTAGTAACCCCCCCCCCGAAAAAAAATCCTGGATCCGCCCTTCATGCAGTTCAGTGGTTTTTCATAGCAGCGGGCGCCAAATTAAAAAATAACCGAAAATCTAAATTAGCAAAAATAGTCTAAAAGCATAAAACACCAAACTGCTTCAAAAGGTGACGCTTTCCTTTGAAGGTTAGTTGTCTCTGGGACTGTTAATGTTTGCATTTTTACGGACGAAAGGCGTTGTCAAATTCATCTAAATATTTTTGCTGGGTTACTTTCGCGGTTTAACTTGACAAAACTGATGACAAACTATGATATTACCCAACTAACTTCATGATTTTGAAACAACGAAAAGATAACAAAATCTCAGTTTTCAGGCATGAATAGAACTAAAATAGGTCTAGAGGGCTAAATTGTTTTTTTTTCTAAACGGTTTTATTATTCCTCTCAGATCTCCCACCTTAAAAAAATATCCCTCATTACGTGGTTGATTGTACTTTACTTAACAGGATATTCCCCAGCTTCACACTAAAATGTTGGCTGTGTACACCTTTGACTAAAATTTAGGTACAATCCCATTATATGGGCCTTTCTAAAAAGTCAAGTTTGGTCAATGCTAATCACAGTTTATATAATTAGCAGGATGATCTTTCCCTATCTCACCCATTATAAAAACCCGGACCGAGGTAAAAGTGCTCCAGAGAACGTATAGCGGCATTAGATCTTTTCACGGGTAGACAAAGAATAATCACCTACGGAACAAGTACTGACAAAACCACTTGGCCGGCTCACCAATAAGTGGACAATAAGTGCACAAATAAGTGGGAGGAGCTTTTTGTTCGCACCGAGAATGAACAGCCAGAAATCATCTGCGGTAAACTTACTGGATAATTATATAAACTGTGATGCTAATGAAGTAAAATAAAATAGGATGAAAAATATAATAATTTACAAACAAATCTGGGCTATATATTTGCACATTAGGAGGGGTGGGGGTAAAGCATTGCGTGTACTAAAAGCGTAACCTAACCTAGGTACCTCCCCCCCCCCAAAAAAAAAAATCCAATAAACCACAATTTAATATCGTATACGCAATGAAAACCTTGCTTTCATTGTCTGCTCTACAACAGTTAAGACGTCATAAAACGGGTTTTATCATTGCCAGTCTATAGTGATTAAGCAGAGAGGCCCATGTAATGGGATAGTACCAAAATTTAACCTTTGGGTCGTCGTTTTTCAGATTTTTTCCATTTCCTTTCTCAGAAGCTAAGAGAGAGACCATTAAAATATGAAAATGGTTAATTAGAAGTTAGAAAGTTTCTGAGACTGACCTAACATTTCCTGGAGTTTCCCAGGCAATCATCTGTTTAGAATTAATTATTAAGAAGGATTTCAGAGTGAAAGCTTAAGAGTCTATTGGTTATTAATGAATTTCTGAGCCAAAATATCAAGGAAGCTTAGTGCTATATTAGCTAAAGTGATCCAAAAATCCTTAGGTTACCGAACACGAAATCAACAGGAGGGTGAAAAACGATGGAAATGGCTTCAGGATTCTTCCAAATATAAGAAGAGGCGGTACTTTCACATTATCAGGGCCCCTCTAAAGAAGTCCAACAAGAGATGCTACAGTTAAATGGGAAAGAGGCAATGAAAAACCCGTTTTTACAAGATGATTCAATACACCGCAGTAGAGAAATACATTGTATAGCGTGGTTTTAAGATATTTAAAGTGTTGTTCTTTGGTGTTTTTTTTTTTTTGGGGGGGGGGGGGAATGTACCTAGGTTAGGTTAGGTTACGTATTTAAAATATGCTATGGTTTGCCCCCTCTCCCACTCCTCCAAATGTGCAAATATAAAGCCCAAATTTGTTTGTAAAATATTATATAGTAATCCTATTTTATTTCATTGCCATTAACCAAACTTAACTTTTTAGAGAGGCCCTGATAATGCGAAAGTACCGAAGAGACTGTCCAATACTTCCGTTGTAAAAAGTGTGCTTTATTTACGTTGTTTTTATGAGGCGTCGTATGAGCCAATCGCACTGGACCTTATTTCTGGAGAGATTAATTCGACGACCTTTAAAAAACCTGAATGATTTTAACTGAGAACATTAATTGAAATCGTTTCGCAAAATGAATGTATATTATTTCCAACCTCACTGCTTCTTCTGTGTGACATTTTAAGCCAGTAAAAAACGAGAAGCAATTGACTTACAAGATCAGTACAAGTAAACTCTCTGTTTGACCTTAGTATTAAAATAACCAGTTTTTTCGCAAGATTTTTTTTATTTAAGGCCTTCAGGACGCTAAGCTCAATTTTAAAATCTACAACATCATTTTATAAGGAGCTTATTCTCTTTAAGGCCCATTAACAATAATATTTTAATACTGAAATTTTACTAGCACTGACTTGAGCCAATCATATTATTTGTAGCTATTTCTGACTAACTAAAAACATGTGTGGAAAATTCTGATTGGCTTAAATTAGCTCTAGCAAAATCTTGGTAGTAGCAAATATTCATTCTGGATGGGGCATTACACTCACTTTGTTTTGCTGTACACATACCCTTTACCACTTTTACCATACCCTTTTAGACACCTATAAGGGTCAGAAGAAGGGACTGGTAACAAACAAAAAAACTCAGAACACGTAATAATGTTTTTTATATTTCCCCCTTGTATCCCTGGCCATGGAGCCTTTCGAGGGGGATTAGGAGTGTTGTGGTTGGATTGAATATATTGATTGGATTATTCAATGTAGGCCTATTTTAATGTTTTTCTATTGATTTAGTGTTTGATTTAAATGATATGTATTCCCCCTCTATTACAGGCCTAGGAGTCTTTGGGGGATTAGCACAATGTATTTTCTCGTATGATTAATTGATTATGAATAAATCTTATCTTATCTTCTTTTAATTTATTTAATTAATTTAATTAATTAGTTTAATTTATTCGTTTGTTTGATGAAATTCTAATTGATTGACTGTGTTTAATGCAGGTACAAAAGAAATTAAATTGACCTTTTTTGGCTGCTGGCCTATAAAAGATTGATAGTTAAAATAGGCCTGAGATTTTGCATGTTGTACCATCGAGAACAAAAACAGTTGCGGCGACCGCAAAAACAGATAGCTCACTTTAAAAAGACATGCATCTACATTAATTAAACGCAAAACCATAGATTTCGGAAATGTATGACTTCTAATTAGCTTTAACAGCAAAAAATAAAAAAAAAAAACGGAGTGAACCAAACGATGAAGAAAACTCGTTGAAATGAAACACTACATAACTTAGTAGTCAACGAGCTGGACAGGCGACAAGTATTAAAAGAAAAAACAGCCCGTACTCTTTCGCTAGGGCTTGAGAATTTCTTATTCCCTAGCCCCCACATGAAACTTGGAGTCTTCTCACCCCCTAAAAAAAATTTCTAAAAGTTTCAATCCAATACCCCAGCCGTGAGACAAAAGTGGGAAGACTTACTCATACTCCATGTAAAATCTTAAATAATTTTAACCTATTTAATATAATTATTCTATTTAATCTAATTAACACAACCTATCGACTCTGATTATATCATGAAGAAATACTCGCTTCAGGGCTCGTATACCCGCTCCATAATATCACGTGATTGTTTTTATAAGTGATTTGCTAAGAGTTACCGACATTACCAATGAAAAAATTAAAGAATTTAACAAAAAGTGTCCCAAAACACTTTTTGGATTGTTAAATCCCTTCTCAAAGAAGCAAGACAGGACAAGGACATTAGTAGAACGGTTAATTAGGTGCAAGAAAGTTTTTGGGGTATCAGGCTAGCATTTTCTGGAACCCCTCAAACGACCATCTGGTTAGAATTAATCATTAAGTGCGAAAACCTGAAGAATACCGAAAATTGATGAGTTTCTAAGGTCATATGTCATTCTACATAATTATATAGAAACTGGGACAGTAATTGTAGGGAAAAAATCAGAAAAAGATTTGAAAGCCAAGATGTCGACACCAAGAGGTCCAATAGAAATTTATTGACAGAAGAGACGATGTTTTAAAAGAGGTATTTTTGTCCTATTAAATTTCAAGTTTTTTCACATATTAAACAATTTGATTTTTAAGGAAGCCCTAAGATTAAAAAAATAAGGAAGCCCTAAAAATCTTGGGGGGCCGAGTTCTCTCGGCCCTCCTGGATCTGTCCTTGTCTGGAAAAAGCCTGGACGCTTAGCAATCTCCGGTATTTGTCTAGAATTTGGATACACACGCGAGAAGTGAAGTTTCATTAATTTTAATAAAATAAAATAAAATTGGATGAAAATATAATAGTTTAGAAACATATTTGGGCTATATACTTGCACATTCGGGGGGGGGGGGGGGATTGTTAAAGCATAGTATATATTAAATACGTAATCTAACCTAACATAACCTAGCTACCTTTTAGTCCCCCTAGACCCCAAAAAAACTGAAGTTTAAATCTTTCTCACGGAGTGAGCAATATCTCACTATACAGCGGAAACCTGTTTATCAGCAGCAGCTTTGAGGTTTCGATGCGGTCTTTTTTTCGTGTGTACCCAGATTCTAGACAAGGACCCAATCTCACGATTTTCAATCCTCTACTAAAATAGTAGTCTACAAATTACAAAACTCGTAGATATTCGAACCTAAGGATGTTTTAATTCTCGTTTTATTTAGATAATTAAAGATAGGATTTCATAGAAATCCATACATTTACCCATGAAACCAGTTTTAGGTCACGAGATTTTTAAGTTTCACTCTTTTTAAGTTTGAGGGGGATGGTCCCTTCCCCCTCCCACTGACAAATCTCATCGTTTAATAGAATAGCAACCAGCGCTGGTATGGGTGTCCAAAATCAAACCACATTTTCAAGTAAATGCTTTGAGTTTTTAATCTGGAATATCCAAAGGGAATCCATGGGTTTATTCAAATTTCACCAATCGTATATCAATGTAACATATATACCCCTGTCTCCAGAAACAACTCTGGAGATAGGGGTGGGTCTGAATAATCTTTTAATTATTGGATAAACTGAATTTTTTGAGAAGTACGGTATGAAAAAGACAATGGTACATACGTGCTATAGCGACCACACCAAAGAAGTGAAATTAGATTAATCCCAATGAAATATACCAAAATATAATGAAAATATAAAATTTTATTAACAAAGTTATGGAAACTACAGCAGGGAATTATGGAAAGCCGGCCCCATAGAACGCATTATATTAAATACCTAAACTACACCTCTATATACTAAATATTTAATTAAAATATACCTGCATAATAGTTTATCTCGGTCAGGCTAAGCTAATTACCTCCGAGTGGACACAGAAAACCGGTCAAACAGTTCGTGGTAACTGTAAGTAAGGAGCGACCCGGCTCAATAGTAACCGAAACTCTAAAAAACGGAATTTTGATACCAATAGATCAATCAAAAGAATCAGATTGTAATGCTGATTTCAAATATATAAGTTTCACCAAGTTTAGTCCTACCCATCAAAAGTTACGAGCCTGAGAAAATTTGCCTAATTTTCGAAAAAAGGAAGAAACATCCTCTAAAAGTTATGGAACCTTAATGAAAATCCCACCATCAGATTCAGTGTATCAGAGAACTGTAGAGGTTTCAAGCTCCTACCTGCAAAAATGTGGAATTTTGTAATTTTTGCCAGAAGAAAGATCACGGATGCGTGTTTTTTTGTTTGTTTTTCCCAGGGGTGATCGTATCGACCCAGGGGTCCTAGAATATCGTGGGAAGGCTCATTCGAACGTAAATTAAAAGTTCTAGAGCGCTTTTTAATAACCAAAAAATGGAGGGCAACTAGGCCCCCTCTCACGCTCATTTTTTCCCAGAGTCACCCGAGCAAAACTTTGAGATAACCATTTTGTTCAACATGGTCGAAAATATAATAACTATGTCTTTTAGGATGAGTTAATCACCCATAGTCCCCAGGGGAAGGGCTGAAAGTTATAAACTTTACCCAATGTTTACATGTAGTAGTGGTTATTGGGAAATATACATACGTTTTCAGGGGGGATTTTTTCTGGTAGTGGGAGGATCTTTCCATGGTGGAGGAAGTTTTCATGGGAGAAGGGATATTGCTAAGAAGGGGGTGCTGGATTTTCAATTGTCGCGGTAGCAGCCATTACATTTGAAAATAGAACATCATAATAACCCTTAGAAATAAAATTTAACCTTTATTTTTATGTATATCCATCCTCGTGACGTCGCTAAATTCACATTCCGCTGAGATATTGGTCCACCCTATCTACTGTCTCGCTCACAAGTTATTACGAGACTAAATCAAATCAGTAATTCTCTTGGCAGGAGCACTGCTTGGTGAAGAGACAGAGGAACGCTGAGACTTACGGAACACCTGCCCGATTCAATATTTTCCGGCGCGAAGGTAAGATATACCCTTTGGATTAACTATGTGGTGAAAATGATAACAAGAAAAAGGTAAACAAGGGGAGATTTTAAGAGCCACATTTAATCGAATCTTCCGTTTATTTTTGACTAGTTAATTTATGCAACCTCGATGATTGTCTTAAAAATAGATATGCTGCATATCTATTTTTAAGACAATCATCGACGTTGCATAAATTAACTAGTGGCCAGTGTGCCAGTGTTGCCAGATTGTGAACAAAAAAGTAAGCTGCAGCCTTTGAAAAACAAGCCAAAAATAAGCCAGACAATTTTTTGCCCAAAATCTAACTTTACTTTTAATGGTGTCCAAGTTTTGACGGCTGTTTTATAGAAATACTGTGTAGCACTCAAATTCTTAGGTACAGATCCTGTGGTGTACTACTGCAGGGGTGAAGTAGTACATTATGTTGATGGTAGTACATAAAACAATTAATATCCCCAACTGCCCCATAACGATTTTCATTTTTGCATGTATTCTGAGAAAACCAATGACCAATTTGCTTCTTCCTTTGAGCATATTTAAACTGAAATGATGCAAAGAAAACCTCAAATATAAATAAATGTATTTTCTCAAAATAGGCCTAGACAAAAAGTGAAAACGGGTATGGGGGTACCCAATAGGCTATATTGGGGGCAGTACCCAATGCATTGGGGTGTGTACCCAGTCAGCTAGGCTGTGTACCCAATCTGTTTGTACAGAGATACAAACCACAGAAAATAGCTAGAGTGTACATGACGACTCACATGAACTAAACAGTTAAACAGGATCTGTAGATGTTACAGACATGTCTGTTATGAGTTTTATTCCTGGCGTTATTCTATACTAATAAGTAACAGCTAATATACTGTACCTTCTGTAGTTCATCCCCATGACTTAATGGCTAACGCTTTTTATGCTGTTGTTACGAAGCCACGTGTCTCTTAGGATTTGAAAACTTCACCGCAGTGCCGCCGTTAGATTCGTATTTTGACTATAGAGTTAAAACGTGATTTTGACCTTTCGTGAGCATTCGTTCGTTCGTTCGTTCGAAAATCGGATGAATTGCCAAAAAATATAAATTCTTCCCGAAAAAGTAAATCACGCCAAGAAATTAGCCAGCTCAAAATAAAAATAGCCAAGTTTTAAGCCACAAGCCAGTTCCAAAAATTTTCACGCCAGTCGCCACCAAAATAAGCCAGTTTGGCGTAAAATAAGCCAATCTGGCCACACTGGATATGCACGCATAAAACTCTCCAAAGGTATGAAGAGGCAAAAGAACCAGCAGGAGCTATGCAATACGTGCAAGTATTCGCAGGAATCCCATGCAATTCATTGGGCTCCTGTGCAGCTGAACCCTTCCTTAACTGAGCCCCATGCAAATTAATAACTTAAACTGAACGTTCGTGCAACTCAACTCCTGTTTAACTCAACAACAAACCTTAGGTTAGGTTGAGTTGCCTTAATGGGCTTGAGTTAAATGAGTGTTTAATCGTACGGGTGTTAAGTTGCATGAGAGCTGAGTTGCACGAGGGTTTTTTCAAGGGATTCAGTTACACGTACACCTGTTCAGCATATTTCTTTAATTTATGTTTATTCTGTGTAATTCTAATCTATCTTAGCATTGATTAAAGAAATGCTACGTCATTATTTTAGAGACAAAAATTTAATTATATGAATGAATTGGTCAATAGAGAAACGTTAACACTAATTTTGGAATCTTTTTGGACAACAAGAAAAGCTACTATGCTCACATAATAGTTAAAATACTCTATTTATGTGTTTAGATTGGAGTCTCTCACCTTTTCTTTTGTTATTTAAAATGTAAATCTGCTTTGTTAGTTTCTGATGAAGCACTGGGATGATTATTTAAATCATGGCCATTATTGGGATAACTATGAAAATGATTGCTTCTTATACTTCCAAGTAATTCCCAAGTAATTACTTCCAAGTAATTCAACAAATAAATGCATATGCTAGTTTTGATAAGTTAGCTTATATATAAGTATATATATATATATATATATATATATATATATATATATATATATATATATATATATATATATATATATATATATATATATATATATATATATATATATATATATATATATATATATATATATATATATATATATATATATATATATATATATATATATATATATATATATATATATATATATATATATATATATATATATATATATATATATATATATATATATATATATATATATATATATATATATATATATATATATATATATATATATATATATATATATATATATATATATATATATATATATATATATATATATATATATATATATATATATATATATATATATATATATATATATATATATATATATATATATATATATAGTATGATAAGTAGAAAGCTATCTTATACTCCGAACAGCACCACGTGGTTTATGGTTTTCTCACTGAGAATGAAAAAACAGGAATATATATATATATATATATATATATATATATATATATATATATATATATATATATATATATATATAAATAAAAGTTCAAATAGGGATAAAATCCTTTTGATAGACAGTGATTGATAGAAATTCACAAAAATACCAGATATTTCGGTCACATATACAGTGACCGTCATCAGTAGTAAAACTAAAATAAAACAATTTAAAACAAAAGTTTATATACTAAATCAAATAACACTACATATTGTTTGAATCTCTAATTCTTTTCAAAGCAAAGGCAGAAGCTATTCTCTTTGACCTTCTTGGATTCGGTTCATTACCGTTCAATGATATAACATTTGGACAAAGGTCAACTACATTGGGTGAATTGAACTTTACTCTGTCAGATTTTAATAAATTATCATAGATAGAGTCCAGCCCATATTCACCTGTATCCCGATTCAAAGCAATATTCTTGAATAGGATTTTCTTCATTTCAAGAGTTCCGCGAAAATTTTTCTTTAAAACCCAATCCCTCGAAATCAAAGAGAAATTCTCGAACAAAATAAAATGGTCTGGAAAACTAAAAATATGTTCTGAAAGCGCTGAAGTAAAATCTTCAGACTTAGAATCTTGCTTTAAAGCCGAAGAAATAGAATCTTTGTGTTGTAATAATCTCATTTCCAAACTCTGGTTAGTACGTCCCACATATGAGCTTCCACAAGTACATGGGATCTGATAAACCCCATTTTGTTGCCCCAATGAAGTTAGATCCTTCCCAGAATTTAGAAAACTACCCAAAGTATTATTACTCTTTAAAGCTACTCTTAGAACATTGCTTTGTAAAATTCTTTTAATTTTTTCACTGAGCCCGGGTACATCTGGTAAGGAACAAAAAACATCCTTCTCCCGAGTTGTCTCCAAGACTTCCTTAGAAATCTCTAGAAACCTTTTTCTTCTTTTTGAAAAAGTCTGGTTAATTAACCATTCTAGATACATGTTACTTATTAGTATTTTGCTTAGAAAAGACAACTCCTCCTCAACAAATTTTGGAGAGCAAATACTAAAGATCCGATTAGTTAAAGAAATGATCAAACCAATTTTTACTTGGCGAGCGTGACCGGAACTATAAGACAAAAATCAATTGTTATTTGTCGGTTTTCTGTAAATTTTAAAATCCAGACTATTTTGATTTTTCAAAAGAAGAACATCAAGGAAAGGAAGTTTCCCATTCTCTTCCAATTCAACAGTAAACTTAAAATCCCCTCCCAAACAATTTAGATGTTCCAAAAATCCTTTTAATTCCTCCTCCCCATAATCCCATACTGAAATAATGTCATCCATATACCGGCCCCAGAAAATATGTTTTAAAAAATATGAATCTAACTACGTAGATAATAAAAATTATCTACGTCATATATATATATATATATATATATATATATATATATATATATATATATATATATATATATATATATATATATATATATATATATATATATATATATATATATATATATATATATATATATATATATATATATATATATATATATATATATATATATATATATATATATATATATATATATATATATATATATATATATATATATATATATATATATACAAGTAGAAGGCTTTCTTATACTCCGAACAGGACCACGTGGTTTATGGTTTTCTCACTGAGAATGAAAAAAGAGAATTTTTCTCACTTGGAAAACCATGAATTTTGTCACATTTATGGTTGTTTTCATGGATGGATATGTGTGTTGGTCAATATATTTGATGTTTTTCATTGATGTCAACAGCAATTCATGTCTGTTTTATGGTTTTTGTCAGTGAGAATGAAAAAAGAGGAACTTTCTCACATTTATGGATGTCAACAGTAATTTATGTCTGTTTTATGGTTTTTGTCAGTGAGAATGAAAAAACAGGAACTTTCTCACATTTATGGATGTAAACAGCAATTTATGTCTGTTTTATGGTTTTGCTCAGTGAGAATGAAAAAACAGGAACTTTCTTACATTTATGGATGTCAACAGCAATTAATGTCTGTTTTATGGTTTTTGTCAGTGAGAATGAAAAAACAGGAACTTTATCACATTTATGGATGTCAACAGCAATTCATGTCTGTTTTATGGTTTTTTTCAGTGAGAATGTACATGCTCGACGCGAATGTTATGAGATTGTTTGGCTAACCTAACCTGAGAAATTGATTTACATAATCGGTGGGAATTATTGGTTCACGAAAGGGGAATTAACAAACAACCATGGCTTCTTTGATCTTTAGGCTAACCTAACCTGAGAAATTGATTTACATAATCGGCGGGGAAATTATTGATTCATGAAGGGGAATTAAGAAAAAAACATGGCTTCTTTGATCTTTAGGCTAACCTAACCTGAGAACTTGATTTACATAATCTGCGGGGGAATTATTGGTTCACGAAAGGGAAATTAAGAAACAAACATTATGGCTTCTTTAATCTTAGGTCTGAGGGATAAACGTTCTTTAGGTCAGAGAGAAAAATTAATATTCTATTTTTAAATAGGGCTTCATTGATCTTTAGTGTCAGGAATTAGAAATGACATCACTTGTTATCTTGGAATTATGCGGGAGTCTAAAGAGATGGAAATTCTATTTTTAAATACGGCTTCACTGAGCTTTAAGTCGGAGAGATAAATTGATATTCTAACGAAACCTTAATAGTGTAGCTAGGAACATTTATGAGATGAAGAGATTAACGTAGGAAAGGGTTTCCTAGAAATTTGAAATGTGACAGTGCAGGGATGCCAAAAACAAAAGGAACAAACAGAAATTACTTTTAGGGGATTATTTGGGTGAAACGGTTTTAAACATTTTAGGGAATTATTTCTGCGAAACAGTTAGAGACATTTTAAAAGATGATTTTAGAAAAGGTTTTAGAAGAGGTTTTGAGTGTGGTCGTTATAGTAAACAAGTTCTATTTGAACAGTGTCGTGAGGTCCTCTACCCCCACCCCAAAGGGCCCCGATCGCCCTACCCCGACCCAAAGGGCTCCGATCCCCATACCCCAAACCCGAAGGGACCCCCCCGTCCCCAAAGGTTCCCCGGGCTCCCACCCGGCCCCCAGACCCCCAAAGGCCCTCCCCGGGCCCCGTCTTTCGTTGATGTATGTTGTCTGAAACCTATAGTTTGGGATGTAGTAGTTTGCTATTTTTGACTTTTCTGAGCTAGGTTTCTTAGCCTTTCATAGGTATGTGTTGTCTGAAACCTATCATTTGGGATGGGTGGATTTCTATTTTTGACTTTTCTGAGCTGGATTTCTTAGCCTTTCATAGGTGTGAGTTGTCAGAAAAATATGATTTGGGATGTGTAGTTTGCTCCTTGGACTTTTAAGAGCTCGGATTCTTAGTCTCTCATAGGTGTTTGTTTTCTTAAACCTCTAGTTTGGGATGAGTAGTTTGCTATTTCAGACTTTTATGAGCTAGTCTCTCCTAGTATATCGTAGGTGAATGTTGTCAGAAAATTATGATTTGGGATATGTAAATTACTATTTCGGGGCTTTTCTGAGCTTGATTTATTAGTTCCTCACTGGTTTTGGTTGTCTGAAAACTATTGTTTGGGATGTGTTGTTTGATTTTTTTGACTTTTCTGAGCTAGGTTTCTTAGCTTTTCATAGGTGTGTGTTGTCAGAAACTTATGATTTGGGATATGTAAATTACTATTTTTGACTTTTCTGAGCTATATTTCTTAGCCTTTCATAGATGTTTGTTGTCTGAAACCTATAGGTTGGGATGAGTAGTTTGCTTTTTGACTATTCAGAGCTGGATTTCTTAGCCTTTCTTGGGTGTGTTTTGACTGAAACTTATGATTTGGGATTTTTAAATTACTATTTCGGTCTTTTCTTAGATAGATTTCTTAGTCTTTCGTTGGTGTGTGTTGTCTGAAACCTATGATTTGTGATTTGTATTTTTGCTTTTTGGACTTTTTAGAGCTAGGATTATTAGTCACTCATAGGTGTTTGATGTCTGAAACCTATAGTTTGGGATGAGTAGTTTTCTATTTCAGGATTTTCTGATGTTAGGTTTCTTAGTATTTCTTAGGTGTGTGTTGTCTGAAACTTATGACTTGAGGTGTCTAATTTGCTATTTCAGGCCTTTCTGAGCTAAGGTTTCATAGTATTTCGTAGGTGAATGTTGTCTGAAACTTATGATTTGGGATATGTAAATTACTATTTTGGGATTTTATAAGTTAGATTTCTTAGTATTTTGTTGGTGTGTGTTGACTGACACCTATGATTTGGGATATAAGGTTCTTAGTCTTTCGTTGGTGTGTGTTGTATGAAACCTATGATTCGGGATTTGTAGTTTGCTTTTTGGACTTTTCAGAGCTAGGATTCATAGTCCCTCATAGGTGTTGTTGTCTGAAACCTATAGTTTGGGATGAGTAGTTTGCTATTTCAGGCTTTTCTGAGCTAAGGTTTCCTAGTCTTTCGTAGGTGTGTGTTGTCTGAAACTTATGATTTGTGGGGTGTAATTTGCTATTTCAGACTTTCTGAGCTAAGGTTTCATAGTATTTCTTTGGTGAATGTTGTCTGAAACTTATGATTTGGGATATGTAAATTACTATTTCGGGCTTTTCTAAGCTAGATTTCTTAGTCTTTCTTTGATGTGTGTTGTCTGAAACCAATGATTTGGGATGGGTGGGTTGCTATTTTTGACTTTTCTGAGCTGGATTTCTTAGCCTTTCAGAGGTATGTGTTGTCTGAAACCTATGATTTGGGATGGTTAATTTGCTATTTTGGACTTTTCTGAGCTAGGTTTCTTAGCCTTTCATAGGTGTGTGCTGTCAGAAAAATATGATTTGGGATTTGTAGTTTGCTTTTTAGACTTTTCAGAGCTAGGATTCTTATTCCCTCATAGGTGTTTGTTGTCTGAAACCTATAGTTTGGGATGAATAGTTTGCTATTTCAAGCTTTTCTGAGCTAAGGTTTCTTAGTGTTTCATAGGTGTGTGTTGTCTGAAACTTATGATTTGAGGTATGCAATTTGCTATTTCCGACTTTTCATAACCAGATTTCTTAGTCTTTCGTAGGTGTGTGGTGTCTGAAACCTATGATTTGGGATGTGTGGGTTGCTATTTTTTGACTTTTCTGAGCTGGATTTCTTAGCCTTTCGTAGGTGTGTGTTGACTGAAACCTATGATTTGGGAATGAGTGGTTTGCTATTTTTGACTTTTCTGAGCTAGATTTCTTAGCATTTCATAGGTTTGTGCTTTCAGAAAATTATGATTTGGGAGGTGTAGTTTTCCACTTAAGTTCTTTATTTCACAAAGACATAAAGAAATTTAAAGTTCAATTCTAATTTTTTCGGTGGAAGATAGAAAAAGTAATACCATACTTGTGAATATTTTTTCGAAGAGATGAAAAATTTAAAATACTGTTCCAAATTTTTCACAGAAAATAAAAAAGTTCAAGTTCTCTTCGGAATTTTACCAAAGAACATAATTCAATTCTAATTTCTCCAGAGAAAACAAAAATCTTCCACTTCAGTTCCATATTTCACAAAGACATAAAGAAATTTAGAGTTCAATTCTAAATTTTTCGGTGGAAGATAGAAAAAGTAATACCATACTTGTGAATATTTTCCCAGAAGATAAAAAGTTCTAGTTCAATTTAAAATTTTCTCAACGAAGTCAAGGAAAGTTCAAGTTCTCTTCTGAATTTTCTCAATGAAAAAGAAATTAGTCATTGATCATTTCTGTTTTTCCAAATAATATAAAAATTTTCCACTTTAGTTCAGATCTGTCTCGAAGAGATGAAAAATTTAAAATACTGTTCCAAATTTTTCACAGAAGATAAAAAGTTCAAGTTCTCTTCGGAATTTTACCAAAAAACACAATTCAATTCTAATTTCTCCAGAGAAAACAAAAATCTTCCACTTCAGTTCTTTATTTCACAAAGACATAAAGAAATTTAGAGTTCAATTCTAAATTTTTAGGTGGAAGATAGAAAAAGTAATACCATACTTGTGAATATTTTCACGGAAGATAAAAAGTTCTAGTTCAATTTTAAATTTTCTCAACGAAGTGAAGAAAAGTTCAAGTTCTCTACTGAATTTTATCAAAGAACACAATTCAATTCTAATTTATCTAGAGAAAATAAAAATCTTACACTTAAGTTCTTTATTTAACAAAGACATAAAGAAATTTATAGTTCATTTCTAAATTTTTCTGTGGAAGATAGAAAAATTAATGCCATACATGTGAATATGTTTCCGGAAGATAAAAAGTTCTAGTTAAATTTTAAATTATCTCAACGAAGTGAAGAAGAATTCAAGTTCTCTTCTGTATTCTACCAAAGAACACAATTCAATTCTAATTTCATCAGAGAAAATAAAAATCTTCCACTTCAGTTCCTTATTTCACAAGGACATAAAGAAATATAAAGTTCAATTCTAAATTTTTAGATGGAAGATAGAAAAAGTAATACCATACTTGTGAATATTTTCACGGAAGATAAAAAGTTGTAGTTCAATTTAAAATTTTCTCAACGAAGTGAAGAAAAGTTCAAGTCCTCTACTGAATTTTATCAAAAAACACACTTCAATTCTAATTTATACATAGAAAACCCAAATTTTCGATTTCATTTCTTTATTTTAAAAATACATAAAAAAATTCAGAGTTTAAGTCTAAATTTTTCGGTGGAAAATAGAGAAAGTAATAACATTCATGTGAACATCTTACCGGAAGATAAAAATTTATAGTTCAATCCAATATTATCCCAGCGAAATGAAGAAGAATTTAAGTTCTCTTCTGGATTTTACCAAAGAACACAATTCAATTCTAATTTCACCAGAGAAAATAAAAATCTTCCACTTCAGTTCTTTATTTCACAAAGACATAAAGAAATTTAAAGTTATATTCTAAATTTATCGGTGGAATATAGAAAAAGTAATACCATACATATGAATATTTTTACAAATATATTAAAAATTTAAAATAATGTTCAAAATTTTTCAAAGAATATAAAAAAGTTCAAGTTCTCTTCGGAATTTTACCAAAGAACATAATTCAATTCTAATTTCTCCAGAGAAAACACAAATCTTCCACTTCAGTTCTTTATTTCACAAAGACATATAGAAATTTAGAGTTCAATTCTAAATTTTTCGGTGGAAGATAGAAAAAGTAAGAGCATACTTGTGAATATTTTACCAGAATATAAAAAGTTTTAGTTCAATTTAAAATTTTCTCAACGAAGTGAAGAAAAATTCAAGTTCTCTTTTGAATTTTAGCAAAAAACACAATTCAGTTCTAATTTCACCAGAGAAAATCAAACTCTTCCACTTCAGTTCTTTATTTCACAAAGACATAAAGAAATTTTAATTTCAATTATAAATTTTTCGGTGGAAAATAGAAAATGTAATGCCATACGTGTGAATATTTTCCCGGAAGATAAAAATTTCTAGTTCAATTTAAAATTTTCTCAACGGGCTGAAGAAAAATTCAAGTTCTCTTCTGAATTTTACCAAAGAACACATTTCAATTCTAATTTCACCAGAGAAAATAAAAATCTTCCACTTCAGTTCTTTATTTCAGAAAGACATAAAGAAATTTAAAGTTCAATTCTAAATTTTTCGGTGGAAGATAGAAAAAGTAGTACCATACTTGTGAATATTTTCTCGAAGAGATGAAAAATTTAAAATACTGTTCCAAATTTTTCACAGAAGATAAAAAAGTTCAAGTTCTCTTCGGAATTTTACCAAAGAACACAAGTCAATTCTAATTTCTCCAGAGAAAATAAAAATCTTCCACTTCAGTTCTTTATTTCACAAAGACATAAAGAAATTTAAAGTTCAATTCTAAATTTTTCGGTGGAAGATAAAAAAAGTAATACCACACTTGTGAATATGTTCCCGGAAGATAAAAAGTTATAGTTCAAAATAAAATTTTATAAACGAATTGAATAAAAGTTCAAGTTCTAATCTGAATTTTACAAAAGAACACTATTCAAGTATAATATCTCCAGAGAAAAAAAAAATCTTCCATTAAGTTCTTTATTTCACAAAGACATAAAGAAATTTAAAGTTCAATTCTCAATTTTTCGGCGGGAGATAGAAAAATTAATACCATACTTGTGAATATTTTCACGGAAGATAAAAAGTTCTAGTTCAATTTAAAATTTTCTCAACGAAGTGAAGAAAAGTTCAAGTTCTCTACTGAATTTTACCAAAGAACACAATTCAATTCTAATTTCTCCAGAGAAAATCAAAATCTTCCACTTAAGTTCTTTATTTTACAAAGACATAAAGAAATTTAAAGTTCAATTCTAAATTTTTCGGTGGAAGATAGAAAAAGTAATACCATACTTGTGAATATTTTCCCGGAAGATAAAAAGTTCTAGTTCAATTTAAAATTTTCTCAACGAAGTGAAGAAAATTTCAAGTTCTCTTCTGAATTTTACTAAAGAACACAATTCAATTCTAATTTCACCAGAGAAAATAAAAATCTTTCACTACAGTTCTTTATTTCACAAGGACATAAAGAAATTTAAAGTTCAATTCTAAATTTTTTGGTGGAAGATAGAAAAAGTTATACATTGATTTTGAATCTTCGACATGAAGATAAGGTGCATCACTTTAATTCTGAGTTTTCTCGAAGAAGTGCAAAATGTTCAAGCTCTCTTCTGAATTTTCTTAAAGAAGTGAAAAAAGTTAGCTCAATTCATAATTTTACCAATGAAAATGAAAAAAGCTTCCACTTCAGTTCTTAATTTCTCAAAGACATAAAAAATTCAAAGTTCTCTTCTAATTTTTCCAAGAAAATAAAAAGGTTCCCCTTCAGTTCTGGTTTTTTCTCAAAGAGATGAAAAATTTAAAGTTCTGTTCTAATTTGAAATTAAATTTTAGCTCCTTTGTCTTATGGATTTACCCCTCAAATTTTTAAATTAGAAAATGAGTGACTCGTTCTATTATTAAAGACAATCGTTAAAACTCGTTCATCTAAGCTCAAAAAAAATAGTTTATATTAGGTATAAATAAATATTAATAAATAAATATAAACAGTTATACATGTTTAAGGTAGGTTATTTTAGTTTATCTTATCATGAGCGCTCATGATAAGTTAACCTAACCTTTTCTGGTGAGTATGGTTAGGTTAGGTTAGGCTAGATTAAGTTAGGTTAGACTAGGTTAAGTTAGGTTAGGTTAGCCTTCGTACGCTTCACTTAGGTTAGCTTGGGTTAGGTGAGAGACAGGCAAAAAGTTAGGTGTATGATTAGGTTAGGTTAGATTAAGTTAGGTTAGGTTAAGTTAAAGAAATTTAGAGTTCAATTCTAAATTTTTCGGTGGAAGATACGCGCGCGTACGTAGGCTAACCTAGCCTAACCTAACTTAACCTAGCCTAACTTAATCTAACCTAACCTAACCTAATCATACACCTAACTTTTTGCCTCTCACCTAACCTAAGCTAACCTAAGTGAAGCGTACGTAGGCTAACCTAACCTAACTTAACCTAATCTAACTTAATCTAGCCTAACCTAACCTAACCTAACCATACTCGCCAGAAAAGGTTAGGTTAACTTATCATGAGCGCTCATGATAAGTTAACCTAACCTAACCTAACTTAAACATGTAGAAATGTTTCTATTAAGAGAACTATAAGAGAACTTTGAATTTTTTATGTCTCTGAGAAATTAAGAACTGAAGTGGAAGCTTTTTTCATTTTCATTGGTAAAATTCAGAATTGAGCTACCTTTTTTCACTTCTTTAAGAAAATTCAGAAGAGCTTGAACATTTTGCACTTCTTCGAGAAAACTCAGAATTAAAGTGATACACCTTATCTTCATGTCGAAGATTCAAAATCAATGTATAACTTTTTCTATCTTCAACCGAAAAATTTAGAATTGAACTTTAAACTTCTTTATGTCCTTGTGAAATAAAGAACTGAAGTGGAAGATTTTTATTTTCTCTGGTGAAATTAGAATTGAATTGTGTTCTTTAGTAAAATTCAGAAGAGAACTTGAACTTTTCTTAACTTCGTTGAGAAAATTTTAAATTGAATTATAACTTTTTATCTTCCGGGAAAATATTCACAATTATAGTATTACTTTTTCTATCTTCCACCGAAAAATTTAGAATTGAACTTTAAATTTCTTTATGTCTTTGTGTAATAAATAACTGAAGTGGTAGATTTTTATTTTCTCTGGAGAAATTAGAATTGAGTTGTGTTCTTTGGTAAAATTCAGTAGAGAACTTGAACTTTTCTTCACTTCGTTGAGAAAATTTAAAATTGAACTAGAACTTTTTATCTTCCGTGAAAATATTCACAAGTATGGTATTAATTTTTCTATCTCCCGCCAAAAAATTTAGAATTGAACTTTAAATTTCTTTATGTCTTTGTGAAATAAAGAACTTAAGTGGAAGATTTTTGTTTTCTCTGGAGAAATTAGAATTGAAGTGTGTTCTTTGGTAAAGTTCAGAAGAGAACTTGAAGTTTTCTTCACTTCGTTGAGAAAATTTTAAATTGAACTAGAACTTTTTATCTTCCGGGAAAATATTCACAAGTATGGTATTACTTTTTCTATCTTCCACCGAAAAATTTAGAATTGAACTTTAAATTTCTTTATGTCTTTGTGAAATAAGGAACTCAAGTGGAAGATTTTTATTTTCTCTGGAGAAATTAGAATTGAATTGTGTTCTTTGGCAAAATTCCGAAGAGAACTTTAAATTTTTTATCTTCTGTGAAAAATTTGGAACAGTATTTTAAATTTTTCATCTCTTCGAGAAAATATTCACAGGTATGGTACTACTTTTTCTATCTTCCACCAAAAAATTTAGAATTGAACTTTAAATTTCTTTATGTCTTTGTGAAATAAAGAACTTAAGTGGAAGATTTTTATTTTCTCTGGTGAAATTAGAATTGAAATGTGTTCTTTGGTAAAATTCAGAAGAGAACTTGAATTTTTCTTCACTTCGTTGAGAAAATTTTAAATTGAACTAAAACTTTTTATCTTCCTGGAAAATATTCACAAGTATGGTATTACTTTTTCTATCTTCCAACGAAAAATTTAGAATTGAACTCTAAATTTCTTTATGTCTGTGTGAAATAAAGAACTGAAGTGTAAGATTTTTGTTTTCTCTGGAGAAATTAGAATTGAATTGTGTTCTTCGGTAAAATTCCGAAGAGAACTTGAACTTTCTTATCTTCTGTGACAAATTTAGAACAGTAATTAAAATTTTTCTCTCTTCGAGACAGATCTGAACTAAAGTGGAAAATTTTTATATTATTTGGAAAAATAGAAATGATCAATGACTAATTTCTTTTTCATTGAGAAAATTCAGAAGAGAACTTGAAGTTTCCTTGACTTTGTTGAGAAAATTTTAAATTGAACTAGAACTTTTTATCTTCCGTGAAAATATTCACAAGTATGGTATCACTTTTCCTATTTTCCACCGAAAAATTTAGAATTGAACTTTAAATTTCTTTATGTCTTTGTGAAATATAGAACTTAAGTGGAAGATTTTTATTTTTTCTGGAGAAATTAGAATTGAAGTGTGTTCTTTGGTAAAGTTCAGAAGAGAACTTGAACTTTTCTTCACTTCATTGAGAAAATTTTAAATTGAACTAGAACTTTTTATCTTCCGTGAAAATATTCACAAGTATGGTATTAATTTTTCTATCTTCATAGAAAATAATCACAATCATAGTATAACTTTTCCTATCTTCTATGGAAAAACTTAGAACTGAACTTTAAATTTTTTATGTCTTGGTGAACTTAAAACTGACGTGGAAGCTTCACCTACGAAATACTAAGAAACCTTAGCTCAGAAAAGCCTGAAATAGCCAACTACTCATCCCAAACTAGAAGTTTCAGACAACAAACACCTATGAGGGACTAAGAATCCTAGCTCTAAAAAGTCCAAAAAGCAAACTACACCTCCCAAATCATAATTTTCTGAAAGCACACACCTTTGAAAGGCTAAGAAATCTAGCTCAGAGAAGTCAAAATAGCGAACCATTCATTCCCAAATCAAAGGTTTCAGTCAACATAAACCTACGAAAGGCTAAGATATCCAGCTCAGAAAAGTCAATAAATAGCAACCCACACATCCCAAATCATAGGTTTCAGACACCACACACCTACGAAAGACTAAGAAATCTGGTTTTGAAAAGTCGGAAATAGCAAATTGCATACCTCAAATCATAAGTTTCAGACAACACACACCTATGAAATACTAAGAAACCTTAGCTCAGAAAAGCTTGAAATAGCAAACTATTCATCCCAAACTATAAGTTTCAGACAACAAACACCTATGAGGGACTAATAATTCTAGCTCTGAAAAGTCTATAAAGCAAACTACAAATCCCAAATCATAATTTTCTGACAGTACAAACATATGAGAGGCTAAGAAACCTAGCTCAGAAAAGTCAAAAATAGCAAATTAACCATCCCAAATCATAGGTTTCAGACAACACATACCTATGAAAGGCTAAGAAATCCAGCTCAGAAAGGTCAAAAATATCAATCCACCCATCCCAAATCATTGGTTTCAGACAACACACATCAACGAAAGACTAAGAAATCTAGCTTAGAAAAGCCCGAAATAGTAATTTACATATCCCAAATCATAAGTTTCAGACAACACACAACTACGAAATACCATGAAACCTTAGCTCAGAAAAGCCTGAAATAGTAAATTACACACCTCAAATCATAAGTTTCAGACAACACACACCTACGAAATACTAAGAAACCTTAGCTCAGAAAAGCCTGAAATAGCAAACTACTCATCCCAAACTATAGGTTTCAGACAACAAACACCTATGAGGGACTATGAATCCTAGCTCTGAAAAGTCCAAAAAGCAAAGTACAAATCCCAAATCATAGGTTTCAGACAACACACACCAACGAAAGACTAAGAACCTTATATCCCAAATCATAGGGTTCAGTCAACACACACCAACGAATGACTAAGAAATCTAACTTAGAAAATCCCGAAATAGTAATTTACATATCCCAAATCATAAGTTTCAGACAACATTCACCTACGAAATACTATGAAACCTTAGCTCAGAAAGGCCTGAAATAGCAAATTAGACACCTCAAGTCTTAAGTTTCAGACAACACACACCTACGAAATACTAAGAAATCTTAGCTCAGAAAAGCCTGAAATAGCAAACTACTCATCCCAAACTATAGGTTTCAGACAACAAACACCTATGAGGGACTAAGAATCCTAGCTCTGAAAAGTCCAAAAAGCAAAACTACAAATCCCAAATCATAGGTTTCAGACAACACACACCAACGAAAGACTAAGAAATCTAGCTTAGAAAAGCCTGAAATAGTAATTTACATATCCCAAATCATAAGTTTCAGTCAACACACACCCACGAAAGGCTAAGAAATCCAGCTCTGAAAAGTCCAAAAGCAAACTACTCATCCCAAACTATAGGTTTCAGACAACAAACACCTATGAAAGTCTAAGAAATCTAGCTCATAAAAGTCAAAAATAGTAATTTACATATCCCAAATCATGAGTTTCTGACAACACACACCTATGAAAGGCTAAGAAACCTAGCTCAGAAAAGTCAAAAATAGCAAACTACTCATCCCAAACTATAGGTTTCAGACAGCAAACACCTATGAGGGACTAAGAAATCTAGCTCAGAAAAGCCCGAAATAGTAATTTACATATCCCGAATCATAATTTTCTGACAACATTCACCTACGATATACTAGGAAAGCCTAGCTCATAAAAGTCTGAAATAGCAAACTACTCATCCCAAACTAGAAGTTTCAGACAACAAACACCTATGAGAGACTAAAAATCCTAGCACTGAAAAGTCCAAATAGCAAACTACACATCCCAAATCATAATTTTCTGACAACACACACCTATGAAAGGCTAAGAAATCCAGCTCAGAAAAGTCAAAAATAGCAAACCACCCATCCCAAATGATAGGTTTCAGACAACACATACCTATGAATGACTAAGAAATCCAACTCAGAAAAGAAAAAAATACCACCCCATCCCCCCCAAAGCATAGTTTTCATAAAAAAGCCATCACCTAAAGAGGGGGCCGGGGGAGGGCTTTGGGGGGTCTGGGGGGCCGGGTGGGAGCCCTGGGAACCTTTGGGGACCGGGGGTTCCTTTGGGATTGGGGTATGGGGATCGGAGCCCTTTGGGTCGGGGTAGGGCGATCGGGGCCCTTTGGGGTTGGGGTAGAGGACCTCACGACAATGTTCAAATAGAAATTGTTTACTATAACGACCACACTCAAAACCTCTTCTAAAACCTTTTCTAAAATCATCTTTTAAAATATCTCTAACTGTTTTGCCGAAATAATTCCCTAAAATGTTTAAAACTGTTTCACCCAAATAATCCCCTAAAAGTAATTTCTGTGTGTTCCTTTTGTTTTTGGCATCCCTGCGCTGTCACATTTCAAATTCTAGGAAACCCTTTCCTACGTTAATCTCTTCATCTCATAAATGTTCCTAGCTACACTATTAAGGTTTCGTTAGAATATCAATTTATCTTTCCGACTTAAAGATAAGTGAAGCCGTAATTAAAAATAGAATTTCTATCTCTTTAGACTCCCGCAGAATTCCAAGATAACAAGTGATGTCATTTCTAATTCCTAACAGTAAAGATCAATGAAGCCCTATTTAAAAATAGAATATTAATTTTTCTCTCTGACCTAAAGAACGTTTATCCCTCAGACCTAAGATTAAAGAAAGCCATAATGTTTCTTAATTCCCCCTTCGTGAATCAATACATTCCCCTAGCGATTATATAAATCAATTTCTCAGGTTAGGTTAGCCTAAAGATCAAAGAAACCATGTTTGTTTCTTAATTCCCCTTCGTGAATCAATAATTCCCCCGCCGATTATGTAAATCAATTTCTCAGGTTAGGTTCGCCTAAAGTTCCTGTTTTTTCATTCTCACTGACAACGAACCATAAAACAGACATAAATTGCTGTTGACATCCATAAATGTGAGAAAGTACCTGTTTTTTCATTCTCACTGACAAAAACCATAAAACAGGCATAAATTGCTGTTGACATCCATAAATGTGAGAAAGTTCCTGTTTTTTCATTCTCACTGACAAAAACCATAAAACAGACATAAATTGCTGTTGACATCCATAAATGTGAGAAACTTCCTGTTTTTTCATTCTCACTGACAAAAACCATAAAACAGACATAAATTGCTGTTGACATCCATAAATGTGAGAAAGTTCCTGTTTTTTCATTCTCACTGACCAAAACCATAAAACAGACATAAATTGCTGTTGACATCCATAAATGTGATAAAGTTCCTGTTTTTTCATTCTCACTAACAAAAACCGTAAAACAGACATGAATTGCTGTTGACATCCATTAAAAACATCAAATAAATTGACCAACACACATAACCATCCAAGAAAACATCCATAAAAGTGAGAAAATTCATGTTTTTTCAAGTGAGAAAATTCCTCTTTTTTCATTCTCACTGAGAAAACCATAAACCACGTGGTGCTGTTCGGAGTATAAGATAGCCTTCTACTTATATATATATATATATATATATATATATATATATATATATATATATATATATATATATATATATATATATATATATATATATATATATATATATATATATATATATATATATATATATATATATATATATATATATATATATATATATATATATATATATATATATATATATATATATATATATATATATATATATATATATATATATATATATATATATATATATATATATATAAGTTATAATAAGTTAACCGCAAAAATTATTCGGAGATAAATTCAGAAGTACTACTACTAAAAACTCACCACAGCCCCAAGTCGCCTGAGGCCGGCACAGCTACGCACGCTCCTTTTCCATCTCAGACTATTCAAAGCCGCCCTCTTTACACCCTCCCAGAAAGTTTCCATTTCCGTTAAATCTTTCTTTATGACATCTTCCCACCCCAACCGCGGACGACCTGCTTTTCGTTTTCATCCTTGACGGTTGGCCGAAAAGGACAATCTTCGGCAATCTGCTATCCTTTATCCGCAGAATGTGCCCAATCCATCTCAACCTTTATTTCATTATAGCCCTAGAAAGCGGGTTTGAACTACACCTTTCGTACAGCCTACTGTTTGAAATACGGTCAGTCAGCGAGGTGGTGGCGGGCGGTAATTACTTCAGAAATAAATTCAGGCTATATCTTCATTACTTCAGAAATAAATTCGGGCTATAGATTTACATATTAGCCGGGGGGGAGGGTTAAAGTATAGCTGGTCTGCATGCAAAATGTGTTTGGTACAAGTATACTGCATATTAGATAGATAGATAGAGAAGTGGATTCTAAAGCCAAATATACGGCCATGAACATAGTAAAATAACATAAATGAAAGGCACAAATAGCATAAACTTTGATCAGCGATCATCATAAAACACTAAAATGAAACACTACATTAACCTAATAATAGTACTGAATAGTTGGAAAATCGGTCATTGAAAAAACAATAAAACACTTAACGCTTGGAAAAAAACACTTAAATGAAACATTACACTTACTTTATGCTGGGATTTTTTTTTTCTTTTTAATTAACAAAATTTCCAGGTACCTCGCTATTCTTCTGTATTTTTTAGTGGCTAAATACCTAGAAAGAATTATTTTCTGACTTCAAACTTTCAAATACTTTATTCCCCCCATAAATACCCCACCCCCAGAAAATATCCCCCTCCCCGTGGAAAAGAAGGCTTTCCAAATTTGAAAATTTTATTTGAGTTTGATTTTTTAATTTTCCGTAGGGGGAAGGAATTTTGGTACTTGTGTATTACGGGCAACTCACTCAGGTTTACGCTGTGTAAAACTCGAGAACAAACCGGTTTCTCCGTTAGTTTTTTCAGCTTAGCACGAGACAAGACAAAGACAAGTGACAGAATATATGGCAAATATACAATTTTGGCTATATATTTTCACATAAGGGGGTTGGGGGGATAAAGTATTTGGACAGTTTGAAGTCAGAAAACAATTCTTTTTAGGCATATGGCCACTAAAAAATTACAGAAAAATAGCGAGGTATCTGGAAATTTTTTTATAAAAAAAAAAAAATCCCAGTATAAAGTAAATGTAATGTTTCATTTAAGCGTTTTTTCCAAGTGTTAAGTGTTTTTTTTTCAATGACCATTTTTCCAATTATTAAGTACTTTTATTAGGTGAATGTAGTGTTTCATTTAAGTGTTTTATGATTATTGCTGATCAAAGTTTGTGTTATTTGTGTGTTTCATTTATGTTATTTTACTATGTTCATGGCCGTATATTTGGCTTTAGAATACACTTCTCTATCTATGTATCTAATATGCAGAATACTTGTACCAAACACATTTTGCATGCAGACCCGCTATACTTTACTCCCCCCCCCCTAATATGCAAACCTATTGCCCAAATTTATTCCTAAAGTAACGTAGAAACTAACGAAAAAACGGGTGTGTTCTCGAATTTTACACTGCGTAAACTTGAGTGAGTGGCGCATAATGTACACACACCAAAATTTCTTCCCCCAACGGAAAAAACTCAAATAAAATTCTAAAATTTGGAAGCCTTATTTGCCACGGAGGGTATTTTCCCGGGGAGGGGGGGTATTTACCGGGGGTATTTTCAGCGGGGGTGGTATTTTCTGCGGGGGGTATTTTCCGCGGGGTTATCTTCCTCGAGGGGCAGGGGGTATTTTCAAGGGGTATTTTCAGGGGGGTGTGGGGTAAACGTCTAGAACCCAGCCGGGTACCCAAAAAAATCTATTGGCAATTTTTTTTGGAAAACATCTAGCAAATATTCATCCGCTTTTCGAAGCACCAATGCTTCAGAACCAAATTTGACCACTGTCATCACTGTAGCTTCCAATATTTTAATCTTGGTTTGCAGACTTATCTTCCTATTCTTCCAAACTTTTTTTAACTCTGCAAAAACACCCTGAGCCTTGGCTAGTCTATGTTTTACATCTTCACTGCTCCCACCGTCATTACTAATAATAAATAAAAAAAACAAGTTTTTTTTACCTCGAAGTAAGGAGCGACATTAAAGCTTAAAACGAACTGAAATTATTCCGTATATGAAACAGGCTGTCCGCTCCTCAACATCTCGCTCTATACGCTAAATATTTTTATTGTTTTAAAAATTGGAGTTATGACAAAGAGTCAAACTTTAGCAAAAAGAGCGAGAGTAGTGTTGTGTCAATGAAAGGATGCGGGCCCATAGGTAGTCCATACAAGCGGGCCCTATTATTATATCAATTAAAGACAGCGGGAAGGTGGGACATTACTGTGTCAATGAAAGAGAGCAGGGAGTACGCCTTTATTGGGTCAATTAAAGAGAGTGGGGCCCTATCCTTTTTGCACGTATATCAATGAAAGAGAGCGGGGCCCTATCCCTTTTTTTGTATGGATGTTTTATTTTTATTTTTTTTGTATGGATGTTTTATGTTTATGGATGTAAGGATTTTTATTGTTTACCATACAACCGGGCTATCATTCCATGTTGTATTAATGTATTTCTTTTTTTGGTATGGATGTTTTATGTTTATGGATGTAAGGATTGTCAATCATCATTCCAACGGGGCTTTCCCCTTGCATTCCAATGGGGCAGCATGGTTGGTGTTTTATTTAATATTTTTTTTGTATGGATATATGGATTTTTCTTTCAATAGTTTTTTTATTGATGGCATTTTATTGTACTCTAGTGATGATATTTTTCTTTTCCAATGATACGATTTTTTACATTCTAAGTATCTTCCCATTGATTTTCATGAAATTCGTGTTTGATCTAGGAATCGAACGTGAGACCCGTGATTTCCTAAGGTAAAAGAACGACACGTTAATCGACTGAACCAACAAGCCATTGAACATATTATGATTTTAGAGATACATCCAATGTATTGTTTCTTGGACATTGCCCAACTGATGTTAAGCGTCACAATATCGTAACAAGTTCATTCCATTGAACTGGAACAAGTTCAAGCACATTCGATTTATCAATTGGAGTTTTGATAGGTATTAAAAGTGATCTGTTTCGGGGCATTGTTATTGCATCTTCGGGAGAATATGCATACCACGATGATTTGAGATACATACTAGACAGACAATTTCTTCTGATGCTTGGGCCCCAAGTCCTACCCCTATCCCTCGACCCTATCCCTACACCCTCCCTCCCTCAACCCCCTCCAGCCCCCTCCCCCCTTCCCGAACTTTTTTTTTATTTTTAACATGGTATTTTTTTAATTTTTTTTACATAGAATGAGATGAAGAGAATGAGATGAAACATACTTAAAACATTAAAACTTTACATTTAATATTTTCCCAACTTAAATGAGAATAGTATATATATGTTAGTCATGACCTTTACTATTAGAAAAATATTGTTTGTAGTAGCACTTTTTTTGGGACTGAATTTTTTATGCACTTAGAAATTATTCAACTTTTTTTTTGGACTGAATTTTTTGGACTTCGAAATTATTCAACTTTTTTTACGTATCTTAAAATGACATGAAATATGCTTGCGGCTCTACCAATCGTACTCTATGCTTGCTCATAGACACAACGCGACTTTCCCACTGGTACTCTATGGGGGTTATAGACACTACCTAGTTTATTGCATGTATTAAATCAGTAATTTTTACGGAGTGGAACGATAAACACAAAGATAAGTCGTATCTTTAAAAAAGTGAAGATGGTGCATTTTAAGAAAGTGTGTTCACATGATAGTGTTATTGTAGCATTGAATGCTGGCAATGAGAAGTATTTGAACTATGAAACAAGTACAAGTGGTAGCACTATTGGAAATGTATACGTGCATTGTCATGATAGTAAGAAATTATATTTCTTTGGAGTACCAAATAAATTCAACTCTTATGATGGTGGATATGCGAGATTGAGATCTCCGCAGATGATCGCACTCAAAGAGAATGCCAACATAAAAATAATAGTTGATGAAGAGGGGCAATGCTTATGGTAACATGTTACCCAGTGTTACACCCCATCGTCAGATTTTGGGTATTAGCATTCAACGGAAGATCAAAAGAAGACAGGCATACTCTTCTACTAATATCATAAACCATATCTTCTCTACGTGCCGGAACTGTTACCCGTGTAAAAATAATGTGATAATAGACAGTGAAACTGCCAGAAAAATAAAAAGGGTATTGGCGGAAAATATCACTAAGGAATACAAAGATGAATCGATGAAAAACAAAGTGCCAGCAAACGTCACTACCATTGATCAAACAATTAATGAACCAAATAATAGCAAAGATGAAATGTATATTGAACATGTGGATGACCCCACAGAAGAAATGCGTTCACATGCTAGTGTTATTGTAGCATTGAATGCTGACAGGGAGAAGTATTTGAACTATAAAACAAGTACAAGTGGTAGCACTATCGGAAACGTATGTGTGCGTTGTCATGACAGTAAGGAATTAAATTTCTTTGGAGTACCAAAAAAATTTAATTATACAAATGGTGGTTATGCGAAAGTATCATTTCCGGAGAAGTTAGTACTCAAAGAGAATGCCAACATAAAAATAATAGTTGATGAAGAGTGACATCTTCTTGCTAGTGCTTCTGGTCACATGCTATCTATTGATAGAACCTATCGTCATCTTTTAGGTATTAGCATTCAAATGAAAGCAGAGGGGAAAAGAAAGGCCTACTCTTCTACTAATATTATAAACCATATCTTTTCTACCTGCCGGAAATGTTACCTTTGTAAAAATATTGTTGTTATAGACAGTGAAATTGCCAGAAAAATAAAAAGGGCACTGGTAGAAAATATCACTAAGGAATATAAAGACGAATCGATGAAAAACAAAGTGCCAGCAAACGTAACTACCTTTGATCAAACAGTCAATGAACCAAATAATCACAAAGACGAATCGCATATTGAACTTGTCGGTGACACACCAGTAAATAATGTGTATGACTCAAAATGGAATAAGGATTATTCTACTGATAACGAGCTAAGAGAAGACAATAGCTACAATATCAAGAGAGAACGGGGTGAACTATTTTATGGAACAGATTCAAAATGTCCAAAGTTGCTCATTGATATTAATAATGTATCATAACATATGTTCTGTATTAATATTCTGCATGACGTTATTTCATTAAAAATCTATTATGCATTAAATCGTTATGTGTTCATTATTTTTAAAGTAGGCTAGCATATCAAACGTTTAGAATGTTTATTCAAACATCGGAGATGTAAGAAAAGGAATTTGCATACAGTCAGACACATGGGGTTTTTGCAGGCCTTAGGGTACCTCTTCGGATGACAAGCTTGCTGAAAAAGGGTATTCAGAAACCTTTTACCTACGTTTCATGGAGTGTTTTTGCTCTAGTATCTAATATCAAGAAGCAAAAACCAAAGCTGAGGCTCGTACTGTTCTTGAGGACTTTTTCTGCTGAGCTTTAGACTAACCCGTCTCACTTCTATAGCATTGGAGCTGGGTATTTACAGGCCAAAGTCAAATGACTCAGAGACGGAAAGCGGATTTATTGGGTGAAGTCCTGGGCAAAGCCCTAAAAAGGATCCAGAAAACATTCTATTTTGTCTCTTTTTATTCAATGTCTGCTGGGTCAAGGAGAAGCCTGTAACTTGAACAACGAAACAAGCGATTCTGTCAAAACCGACGAGTAATTACAGTTTTCCTTTAGAACAAAAACGGCGATTGCTTCAAAAAAACCGGAATTTCCCATAACGCATAGCTTTTCTTTTCCAATTGCGTTGTAGCGAGTGTTGAAGGTAAGAAAAGCTGGAAAGTTCATACAGCATGACTACTACACAACACAACACAGCATGCTACACAACACAAGTATGCAACACAACACATACAGTATGACTACAACACAGTGCTATCTAAGTAAACTTGATACAATACTTTAATGGCTGCTAGATAGGAATTTTGATTTTTCATTTTGTATCCCTTGATTTTTATTTCTCTCTCTGAACCCTTGGACTTCGGCCTGTGAATCCCCAATTAAAACGCTTTGTAAGCAAGTCAAGTCAGTCTAAAAACCCGCAGATAAAGTTGTCAAGAACAGCTTTAGCCTCAGCTTTGGAATTTGCCATTGTAGTCAAGTAAATTTACGAAACTCTGGGAGAAAATTGCAATATAAAAGATTTTTACACCGTATTGTAGAGAAGAACATTCTGTACAACATATCAAAAGGCCCTAAAATTCCCCTAGGTGGAACAGGGTAAAAAACAGGGGAAAGGGATTGGAAAAATTCAGGGCAGATTTATTGTGCGCTCAAATTTCACTTCTGCTTTTTTTTTGCGCGGAGAACTCGAAAAAAGAAAGTTATAATGTTTTATCGCTGGACTTAGTTCGATTTCCCCCTTTAGTGGGGAAGGGAGAGGGGAAAAAGTATCGTCGAGAGTTCTATGGCTCTCTGGTCAAAATATTTCCCCCCAGGGTTTTTGACTCGATGATTAAAAAAAAAATGGTATTAGGTTCGTATCTGGTCTTTTTGCAGTATTTTCACTGTAGGGGAAACAATGCATTTGGCCTTCGGAGTACCTGGCCAGATTTACTTCGACTATATAATAGAAACATAAGACAAAACAAAATGTAAAAAATGAAACAAATCAGGTAACTTCGGTAATCACAGGAAAAGATAATTACGGTCTTGATTGAACTAAAAAGGATAAGATCCAGGATTTTTACTGAACATCGTCTTCTTCATCGTTATCAACAAAAACATCTTTATTGGAACACGCTATCCCTTGGCAGTCTTTGCAAGCAACTGTACAAGGCAATTCATTTTTTGGCAACAAAAGCGTGAACTGTCACAGTTGGACCGTGTGCAGCTGCAGCGAATCACATTTAGCAGATGAGGAGTAGTAGGTTTGATGTCTGCCATGATCGGAGTGAGGGTCCGTCACGCAATGGCCAACCCCAGTATTACGGTTCCAGTTCTGACGCAGTATTACGCCATTCCATTACCTGACAAAAGACTCTATAAGAATGAAATTTCACAGCCAATGGAGTTGGTGGAAGTCGATGTGGGTTCACAAAAATTGATGTCTTTGAGCTGTTCAGTTTTTTTAAGAAAAACCCTATACCTAGCTTTGCTGAGACCATCCCCTTTCATAGCCTTGTAGAAACTCAGCAAATTATTTTCACCGGCTTCCTGGACTTCTTCCTCCGTAGAGCGCGGATTAAGGAATACTTCACACTTATTCCTAAATTCATCATGGCTTTTCAGGAATAGCAGGATAGCCTGCTTTCCTATCCCTAACAAACGGGACGTCGTGTTGCAACCAAGAAAAGTGTGGTCAACAGGAATAGAGTGACAAACCTGTTCCAGTGATCTTTTGATAAAGGTGCCAGTATTTAGTTGACAGCGCTTTTGATTTGGTACTGGTTTCGAAGTAGAGATCCCTGGATTCCAGAGGCAGGTGATGGAGGAGAAGGATCAATAAATCAGGGTCGTTCCCAACTACTGCGGTTACCCTTTCTTTGGCCGCATTAACACCTGCTAGTGCAATCAGAACGTCTGCATCTCTCTCTGCATGAAGGACAGTGAGGCCGCCTTGGACAAGCTTCTTGCCAAAAGCTCGAATAATATTCTGCTTGTTGTTGAGATTCCGCAAGAAGTCCTCCTTCTTCCTTTGAAGCTTCATGTTCAGTAAGACATTGACGGTCGGACACTTAATACCTTTCGTTCGTCTAACCTAGGTGACAACTTTGGTAGACGGACCTGAAGTGTAACCATTAAAGACGATGGAAGCATTTGAATACTTCTGTGTCACGAATGAAACATAACTATTGCAAATCTGTTCAAAAGTGTTTCCTGTTTTCCATGGAATTTGCTGGAGTGGCCATCCACCATCGATCCCGTATTTTTCCGGCTGTTTTGATAGGACTTTCATAGGTTCTGCCTTTGCTAACGTCCTAATAGCTTTCGCTAGCTCCGCTTTATCTGGCTGTCGCGGCAGGCTTGACGATTCGAAAAGGGCAGTGGGATAGCTGCAGAGTTCGAATCTGAGAGTTTCTACCATATCCCCTCCGACTGTAGTTGCCGCTGCTGCATGACGCTGGAATAGAAGAATTGCGTCAATTTTTGTGTCTTCACCGTCAGCTTCAGAAATTTTGCTTTGATAGGCCATCGTAATCACTTTGCTTTTGCGCTTGAAGATGCCGTTTTTGCGATGATCACTGATCACTTTGATCGCTTTGCTTTTGTGATTTGCTTTTTAGCGATCGGCATCGACGTTGTCCATTTACTTCAGATTTGCTTTTCCTATCACCTTTGCTACACCCGCGTTAACATCCCTTGCTACTGTCATACCGTTCGATATATCACGGTATGACACGGTAGTATCACGGTATGACACCTGGTTGTAGCCTGCAGCTGCAAAGTAAGGGAGCATTTTAGAAAGTGTTTGAAGATACGGCACCCAGTTTCTGGTCCGTTCTGTCCATATGGCCTTCTTAAGTTCTCCGAACATTTCGGAATACTGAAGCCATATTTTTGCAGTCCGGTTGTTCTGTAGCGTGTCTTGAAACTCCATCATTCGTGTTTGGATTCGACGCGCTACGTCTGCGTTGGATGCGTTATCAAGGGTTACTTCCCCATTCAGTAGAGCTATATATAGAATAGAACAGAATTTATTGACACAAAAGCCCAAAGGGCCGTGGTCAAAAGAACAAAGACACTTTCATACAAGCATAAATTGGCACAAAAGTATAATCCAAGCTAGTGAAATCTCACCCTCATCCCTAATCTTCAAAAAAAATAAACCTTACTCTATGCTCTATACCCATCGTCAGGAACCTTCCGAATCTCTTTATACCTCCCATATCTTTCCTTGCTAATAAATGTATTATCTCATCACTCTCCCAAGCCTCAACCCCAAACAATTCTTTCCTTAAATCTTTTAATTCACTACACTTCCCCACAAAATGAACCAAATCTTCCTCTTTCCCGCACATAGGACAGAAGTAAGGACCAGAAGCTTGCCTAACCCCTCCCAGATACTTCCTTCTCCCACCTAGTGGTAACCCATCTGACCTAACACAAATAATCAACTTTTGTTGCCTCTTTTGAAGCTCCGCCTTAAAATATAATTCTTCTCCCCACTGCTCCTTAGCCTTTGCATATAACTCCAGTGATAGGGTCTCATTCACTCGCGCATACCACACCTGGATCTACTGGTCCTTTAACCTCTCCCTGACCCTTTTTGCAACTGCTCCTTCCTTTAAACCAATCCCTAGCCCACCATTCCATAGCTCTGAAAATCCACAATCTTCCAATATCTTCCTTATTTGAGATGGCCACTTATCACTCTTTGGCATCCTCAGATCTTCTAAATATGCTGCTTTTGTTATCCTTACTCTGGGCATACTCATGTTTTTCTCCCATAGTCTTATCATCCCTACTAGCCTATCACTTCTTAAAGAAAATAAACCTAGATCTTCTCTCAATACTAAACTATTCGTTGACAAATGTAGACCTAAAACTCTCTTAAAATACTGAAGCTGAGTCTCCTCCATTGTCTCAACATCTATGTATCCCCAAACTTCAGATCCATAATGGATAGCCGATTCATTCTTTACCTGAAATATCTGCTTATTCATCTTCAGGTTCTGTATGTTTGCCAGTTGGCTAGCAGTCACAGCATAGGCGCAGGACTTTCCTTTAGCAAGACTTAGCTTCAGCTACTTTCCAAACTTACCATTTGACGAAAACTTACATCCTAAATACGTAAGCTCATCCCTACAATCTAAATCTATTCTCTATCCCTACTTGTAATCTTACCCCCTTTTCTAAAAACCCTAACTACCGACTTCTTTACATTCAGGCTTAGTTGTTTCCTATCTACATAATGCTTAGTTCTATCCAACAAGAACTGTAAATCCTCTCTAGACTTCGCTACTAGTGCCAGGTCATCTGCGAACATCAGCATGCATAGTTCACAGACATCTAATGACACCATTGGGGCTTTTTGCTTCCTAAGAAAATCCGGCAAATCATTAATAAACAACGAAAATAGCCGCGGAGACAGGGGGCAACCTTGTTTCACCCCCTTTCTAGAACAAATTACACCTGAAACTTTTCCTGCAACCCTAATAACAAACTTTATAGCTTCATACATACTTATTAAAATCCTTACAAGTGGGTATGGCTGGCCAATATTTATACAATCCTTCATTAACAGTTCCCTCTTTATATTATCAAATGCCCCTTTTAAATCCAAAAAAGCTACATACAATTTACCTCCCTTCTTATTTATAAACTTATCAACTAAACACTTTAATGTAAAAATCTGATCAATCGTACTATGTCCCTCTCTGAATCCTGACTGCTCCGCGGCTAGCCTTTCAGTTTTCTGGAACCAACTTCTAAGTCTGTTATCTAATATCTTCGCCATTAGCATTCCTAGTGTGTTACCTAAATGTATACATCTATAATTTTCATGTAGTTTCCTATTCCCTTTCTTAAAAATCGGCACTCCTACTTCCAGGTTCCACTCACCAGGCCAAATTCCAGATCGAAGAACTGCTGTAAATATCAAAGAAATAATATACAATGTTACGCTTCTACTACACTTCCATAGAACTGCTGGAATACCATCAGGACCAGGTGCTGAACATCCCTTCATCTCTTTTAAACTTTCCCATGCTTCGTCTACCCTAACTGGCTAAATTAAAGCATCATCTTCTTCCTTCATAGGGCCATAAACTTGATCTTTGATACTCTTCTTCCAATTATCTTCAAATACAAACTCATTTTCCGTTGTCTCCTGCCTCTTTAATTCACTCGACCAGGTGTCCGGGGGGGGGGTATCTTAGCTTGTCTCCCTTCTGGTAGAACTTGAAACTTTCTTCCAAAAAACTTTGCTATCCTTATTCTTTAATGCCTGCTCTATCGCCTTAATATCTTCTTCTTCTTTCATCTCCTTACGCTTTCCTACTACTTTCTTATACTCTCTCGTAATTCTCCGGTATACCAATAAATTATTATCTAAAGTCCCTGGTCTCTAGAACCTGACTACATCTAATGCTTCTTGTAGCCTAGCTTTTAACTTTTTCCTTTCCATATCCAATTCCCTCTCCTCTGAATTCCTACCCTCAATTTTATCACTTTCTCCTGCTCCTACGCAAATATTATACACTACCTTATTCAGTCCCTTTATACTCTCCTCCACCTTACCAATTTTAAAAAATTCCTCACAGTCTTCTATTAGCTCCTGAGTACTACCTCTTATTATCCCTTGGTTTACTATATCTTCTGTCTCCTTAACTATTTTTATCTGTTTTCTAATATAATGATCATTCTTTGTAAATCTACTTATCTCCCCTTCTCTTTGCCAACTCCGAACCCTTATCACGCATACAGACCTCTGGGACCCAGGAACACTCAGATTAAGAGCAATTGGGACGTGGTCCGACCCTATGCAACCCATCACTCTAAAACTGTAACACATTGGCCACAGATTAAACCCAACCAAACAATAATCTACCACACTTGGTGACCCAGAAAAACAAGTGAAATTCCCCACTTCTTCATCTTCTCCTAGTCTACCATATAAAATTACCAGTTTTTCATTCACACAAAAATCTTGAAGGTTAGATCCCCATTTATTCCTCCTACGGTTCTGGTCCTTATTCTGTCGCTTACCTATTTTTAAATCGTCATAATATCAAGGTGATTCGGAAGGATCCTGTGATAGATTGCTCCTCCAGTTATCTCCAACTTCCTCAAATTCACCATCTGAAATCCCAGTATACGCGTTAAAGTCACCAGAAAGAGTAAAATTACTATCACCATACAATTCAACATATTTTCTCATCTCTTTTGATACCAAGTCCCAAACATTTTCCTTCATATACGAACTATTCTGTGGTGGTATATAAACAGTTCCTATAACTAAATTTAATTCATTCATTTTTACCTTTTACCACACAATATTCTCAGACTCACTTTTTAATCTCAAAACCAAGCGGAAACGACTTTCTCTGCATAAAACAGCAACTCCTCCGTACACTCTGCCATTCCTTGATGGTTTTCTACAAGCGCACTCACATATAAACCCTTGAATGCAAATACAAGAACTTCTCCATGTCTCAGCTAGACCTATAATATCCCACTCATCTAACCCACATAAATCACTTAGATTCTGATCACTAAATCCCTGAATATTCCAGAAACATATTTTCAAATTCATTGCACCACGGCCCTCAAAATTTTATTCCCTAATTGTCGGATCAAAAATAAACCTATTAGGTTCGTTTCCTCTTGCCAAGCCTCTGCTTCTCGTCCATCCATCCCAGACACTTCTTCCTGACCCACTCGTACTCCCTCTTCCCACTCTAGTGCTGGGTTGACGATCTGCATCTTTCGGTTTTCTCTCCGCCAGTCTTTTTTGAACCCGTAACGGTCTAACTTCCGAATCCACTGGCCCTTGAGACATCCTAACCGGCGTCTCTGCCGCGTTGCCGTCTATGACCGTAGTATCGGATGCATGGCTCATAACCGATTCTGTGTCCCCATCTGCAATCCTGTCACTTTCCCCATCGGCCACCTTCATACTTGTCGCGCTGGAATTTTGGACAGTTTCGATCACTCGCTGAGTTTCAGGGTCGTAAGAAAATGTTTGGTTTCCAATTCGTAATATCGTCCCCCGTAGGAATGCATCGCATCTACCTTCGCTTTTTGCTTGCTCTAGAATCGGTCTCAACTTGTTTCTCGCTTCCCTTTCAGCCTTGGTATATTGCCGAAGCTTCTGAAAAGTCTTGATGACTCGCACGTATGTCATTTGTGCAGTCGAAAACATACAGTTTGCAAATGAGAGTGATCTGCAATGCTGAATCTATAAGCTCGTGCGCTCTTATGGCTCTTGAAATAGCCTTGCCGCTAAGGATATACTTAATGGTGTTACCAACATATAGGCATTCAATCACTTCTTTTATTCCTGTTTCCGTCATCAAGTGCCCGATCGCTCCAAGAAAGCTCATACGGTAATGAAGACCATCGATCATTGGAACGGCTGCCTTGAGATGCCCATCCCATGGAAAGTACCCTTTCTGTCGATAGTGCAAATGTTGTGATCAACATTGTCACCAATGACCTGGATGAAAGTCTTAGAAGTCTTCCCTGAAAATTCTTTACCATGAGCTACTCCGTCAGACCGCTCGAATTGAAGCACTTCAGAGTATGAAGTAGAAAATTTGGCCTGTTCAGCTGGTCGACGAGAAAACGTGAACCGGATTGCTGGTGTAGCTGGACTCCAAGGTATACTTGTAAAGGTGCAAGTAAAGATTGGGGACAGCAAGCCTGCATTATTGCTTGACCGATTGAACCTAGCAGTAGGTAGTGAATCTCCGGCAAACAGGAAAAGAGAAGCTCCAGGGAATAGGATTTTAAACTCTCGTCAAAGCGGTGTTAGAGGGTTTTAAAACCTAGTTGATAGACCTTTGTCTCCTCTCCGAATTCTGTAAGGCCGTCTGACTATCTTTTCCCTTTAGAGAATATCTTGATTTCCCCCTCTTTTTCTCTAGTAACTGGAAAACGGGGGGGAAGCTAATGACAGAGCAATCAAAGTAACATATTCATTCTTCTCGCACTGGGAAACCCAAAAAAACAAGTCTTACAGACTGCTTTACAGGATCTTTATTTACCCCTGTAAGTTGGGAAACGGGGGGGGGACGACTTATTACACAGCAATAAAAAAAACACATATTCGATCTTTTTGGACCAAAGAGCATCAGGAATGCCTTTCTCAGCATCAATTACTACCGGTCGTACATTTTTAGTTTTCCCCTAGATTTTCCCCGCCCCCCCCCCCCGCTTTTCATGCTCTTCCGCCAAGGGGATTCTTGGGGACTTTTGGTATGTTTTACAGAATTTTTGTTTCTACAAAATGGTGTAAAAACCTTTTCTATTGCAATTTTGTCCCAGATCATCGATTTTTTCCGTAAATTTACCGGACTATTGGCGTTATAGCCATGATTGAATGCCTGTGAAACACCTCATAAGCTAGCCTGTGACGCAGTGTTTCCACTTATCTTTTCAAAGAATCTGTAAAATCTTGAAAATTTTCGGGAGAAAATCGGGATATGGCTCTCACTATTCGGGAGAAAATCGGGAGATGGATCTCAGGATTTGGTAGAATTTTGATTTTTTTTTATCGAGTTTTTGGAGGTGTTCGAGTGATTTGAGTATAAAGTACCACATTCTAAATGTTTGGAGCGCAGATTTACTGGAGCCAGCTGCAATTCCGGAAAGAAAATTCATCGATCAACATTGCCAAACATGACAAAAGGAAGCAGCTAGAAAATTGAAATGTATTTAATTTTGAAACTAAGCGCAGTTATATCTCATTCAGACTCTAAAGCTGTTTAATTAAGACATTTTTCTTCATCGACCCCTATTTTTTGTCGCCCTTTCAGATTCCAGACGACAGCCCACTAAGTTCAGGACGGGGACAGAAAATCTGGACGAATTACGGACACCAGGCTTTTGACCATTGTGTCTGAGTTAAGTGGATAATTTTTTTTACCACCATCCCCAGAGGTATTCACAAATGATACAGAGAAAACGCAAAGTCGCAGCTCATTAGTATTGATATAACTGAAAAAAAAGTGTAAAAAATTGCAAAACTTTCAGATACATATACCGCACTACGTTCATAATATGTGTCTATCGCATGGCTTTTTATGTGAGCAGCCTTCTCTGATCATGCAGTAGCTCAGCTGTGCTGGCATACGCTACTACTCCTTTTAGCCTCTTTTTGAGGGGCTGGTCTACCGTCAGTGTGTCTGCTGTAACTCCGTCTTGTTTCATTTCAAGTTTCGTCTGAATTGTGGAAGTCAAAGTAACTGTTACCAAATGATTCCTTCTATCGGTCTTTACTTCTTGAGTAAGCTGAATAGTCGTCTTGAAGCTACGTTCTAAAATGGCAAGGAGAATACGTATTGTAAAAACTTTGCTATGTTTGATTTCCACGTTGGTCCCTCGCACTCAAAGTCCATTTTCAGTAATCCACGGCTGTCAGATTCACTGTTACATCATCATTGGCATTATCGGAATGTTACCGCCGTTCTTTGGCAGTGGCACTTCTCGACCACTAATTGCACTCGTTTTCATCCTTTCTTCACAATTTTATGTTTTATAATACACTGACAGGCCCTGGCGGACTATTTCGTCACTTTCTGCTTATCCAATCTTACTTTATCAGTAACATTCTTATGTGGCATATTTTTCAGGAATGGGACTAACTTGTCAACCAGCAAAAATGGTAAATTGTTTTCAAAATGCTGCAATTTTCGTCTCTGTTTCTTGTATTGGATCATTTGAAGCAAACCCCTTCAGTTCAACAGAGCAACTGCAGACAAAGTCTAATTTTTGTCATATATCTTTAAATTTGTAGTAACTTTGGATCGTTTTGAACCTACTGAATCAGCTGGACCCACATAGTGCTAGTTCCCGTCTTCTTGGTGCAAGCCAACACTTATGGTTAGTTTATGAATTGAAAATAATTCGTTAATTACAAACCTTGAAGGTGTTTAAATGATCAAAAACGGAAAATCAATGCAACCACTGAGTAGAATGCTAATATTGAATTCTACGGGCCCTATGTACCAAACAGGTTTCTGGTAGGTATAATCTGGTTTGGTAGGTACAATCTGGTTAGGTGGGTATAATCTGGTTTGGTTCAAGTTTTTCTGACACAATTTACTGGATTTCTATTTCATGATATACAAGTTTTTTTTAGGTTAAATCCGTGTAAAAAAAACCGGTGTGTCTTTTTTAGTTGCCAATATATTTAGAATGGTTTTAAGTTGAAATTTGTGACGTAAAAATAACTCAGTTATTTGCTTGCGTGTATAGGAATTCCCATGTTATTTGCTTGCCTGTATTTTGTGTTAAATAAGTAGTTTTTGTATCTTTTAAAAGAGCTTTAAGGGGTTTGAGAGACTCAGTTGCCTGATTCGGTGTGGTTTTGCTTTACTTAGTGCTCATTAAAAACGAAGTTTTTGTTTTAAATAAGTAGTTTTTGTATCTGTTAAAAGAGCTTTAAGGGGTTTGAGAGACTCTGTTGCCTGATTCCGTGTGGTTTTTCTTTACTTTTTTCACATAAAAAAATAAAATTTTTTGTTAAATAATAAGTTCTTGTATATTTTAAAAGAGCTTTAAGGGGTTTGAGAGACTCTGTTGGCTGATTCCTTGTTTTTTTTCTTTACTTACTTCACATTAAAATCTAAATTTTTGTGGTAAATAACTAGTTCTTGTATCTGTTAAAATAGCTTTACGGGGTTTGAGAGACTCTGTTGCCTGATTCCGTGTGGTTTTTCTTTACTTGATACCCATTAAAAACAAAATTTTTGTGTTAAATAAGTAGTTCTTGTATCTTTTAAAAGAGCTTTAAGGGGTTTGAGAGACTCGGTTGCCTGATTCCGTGTGGTTTTTCTTTACTTTGTGCTCATTAAAAACGAAATTTTTGTTTTAATTAAGTATATATTGTATATTTTAAAATAACTTTACGGGGTTTGAGAGACTCTGTTGCCTGATTCCGTGTGGTTTTTCTTTACTTGATACCCATTAAAAATAAAATTTAGGATTTCTGTTAAATAAATAATTCTTATACATTTTAAAATAGCTTTACGGGATTTGAGAGACTCTGTAATGCAGTAGTTTTTCAGTAAAGACACTCGATATCCTAAAAGTGTACATAACTTAAAATGTCAAAATATGCTTACAGTTCTGACAATTGCGCTCTGTGATTGGTCAGAGACACGATGTGACTTTCCCACTGGTATTCTATGACCGGTTATTGACACTACCTAATCTATTGCATGTATTAAATCAGTATTTTTTACGCAGTGGAACGATAAACACATAAGTCATATCTTTAAAAAAAAGTGAAGATGGAGCATTTTAATAAAATGTGTTTACATAACAAGGTTATTGTAGCATTGAATGCCGACAAAGAAAAGTATTCAAACTTTGAAACAAGTACAGGTGGTAGCACTATTGGAAATGTATGCATGCATTTTCATGACAATGAGGAATTAAATTTCTTTGGAATCCCGAAACAATTCAACTCTTATGTTGGTGGTTATGCGAGATTGAGATCTCCAGAGATGATTGCACTCAAAGAGAATGCCAACATAAAAATAATCATTGATGATAGAGGACAACTCCTTGCTACTGTTGCAGGTAACACATTACCTACTGATACATCCAATCGTCACCTTTCGTGTATTAGCATTCAACGGAAGATCAATAAAAGAAAGGCCTACTCTTCTACTAATATCTTAAACCATATCTTGTATAAGTGTATAAACTTTTAACTTTTTAAAAATATTTTTATAATAGAAATTTAAATTGCAAGAAAAATAAAGACGACATTGTCAGAAAATATCACTATGGAATATAAAGATGAATCGATGAAAAACAAAGTACCAGTAAACGTTACTGCCATTGATCAAACAGTCATTGAACCAAATAATACCAAAGACGAAAAGTATATTGAACCTGTTGATGAGACACCAGTAAAAACTGTGTATGACTCAAAATGGAATAATGATTATTCTACTGATTACGAACTAAGAAAAGACAATAGCTATAATATCAAGAGAGAACATGGTGAACTATTTTATGGAACAGATTCAAAATGTCCAAAGTTAATCATTGATATTAATAATGTATCGTAATATATTTTTTGTATTAATATTCTACATAGCATTATTTCATTAAAAATATATTATGCATTACATTGTTATTTGTTCATTATTTTTAGAGTAAGCTAGCATGTAAAACGTTTAGAATGTATAATAAAACGTCGGAGATGCAAGAAAAGGAATTTGAATACATCTATTTTCAGACACATGGAATAACACTGACAAAATCTTGGTATCAGAATGAACAAATTATTTATCAACATCCATTATTGGATATTTCATTATGAATAAATTGTAAGTAAGTAAGTAAGTAACAAAATCTTTCTTGAATTCACCTCTTTGTTACACAATAAAGAAATTTAATTAAGGAAATTATGAAAAAAAAATTGTAAGTAAGTAACAAACTCTTTCTTGAAGTCACCTCTTGGATACACAATGCAGACATTTCATTTAAGAAATTATGAAAAACTTGTAAGTAAGTAGCAAATTCTTTCTTGAATTCACCTCCTGGATAAATAAAAAAGACATTTCATTCAAGAAATTATGACAAAATTCATAGTAAGGAACAAACTCTTTCTCGAAGTCACCTCTTGGGTACACAATGCAGAAATTTCATTTAAGAAATTTGAAAAAATTTTAAGCAAGTAACAAACTCTTTCCTGAAGTCACCTCTTGGATACACAATGCAGAAACTTCATTTAAGAAACTATAAAAAAATGTAAGTAAGTAAGTAACAAATTCTTTCTGGAAGTCAACTCTTGGCTAGCCTACACAATACAGAAATTTCATTAAAGAAACCATGAAAAAATTGTAAGTAAGTAGCAAATTGTTTCTTGAATTCGCCTGCTGGATAAACAAAAAGACATTTCGTTCAAGAAATTATGACAAAATTCTAAGTGAGTAACAAACTCTTTATTGTTTTCACGTCTTAGATACACGATGTAGAAATTTCATTCTAGAAATTATGAAGAAATTCTCAGTAAGTAACAATTTCTTTCTTGAAGTCCCCTCTTGGATATACAATACGGAAATTTCATTAAAGAAATTATGAAAATATTTTTAAGTAAGTAACAAACTCTTTATTGATTTCACATCTTGGACACACAATACAGATACTTCATTCAAGAAACTATGAAAAAATCGCAAGTAAGTAAAAAAAACTCTTTATTGTTTACACCTCTTGGATATACAATACGGAAATTTCATTCAATAAATTATGAAAAAATTGCAAGCAAGTAACAAACTCTTTCCTGAAGTCACCTCTTGGATACACAATGCAGAAACTTCATTTAAGAAACTATGAAAAAATTGTAAGTAAGTAAGTAACAAATTCTTTCTTGAATTCGCCTCTTGGATAAATAAAAAAATACATTTCATTCAAGAAATTATGACAAAATTCTAAGTAAGGAACAAACTCGTTCTTCAAGTTACTTCATGGATACTCAATGCAGAAATTTCATTTAAGAAATTATCAAAAATTGTAAGTAAGTAGCAAATTCTTTCAAAAATAAGTTAATACGTTTAAGCAATAAATATCTTTAAGCTTAACCCGTCTTTATTCTTTAGAATAGTTTTATGCATTTCATTAAATTATGAAGAAATTGTAAGTAAGTAACAATAGCTTTCTTGAAATCGCTTCCTGGACACAATACAGATATTTAATTCAAGAAATCATAATAAAATCGCAAGTAAGTAATAAAGTCTTTATTGTTTTCACCTATTGGATACACAATACTGAAATTTCATTCAAGAAATTATGAAGGAATTGTAAATAGGTAACACACTCATGTTAACTCATGGATAAACAATGCAGAAATTTCATTTAAGAAACTATCAAAAATTGTAAGTAAGTAGCAAATTCTTTCTTGAATTCGCCTCCTGGGTAAATAAAAAAGACAGTTCATTAAAGAAATTATGAAAAAATTGTAAGTCAGTAGCAAATTCTTTCTTGAATTCACCTGCTGGATAAACAAAAAAGACATTTCGTTCAAGAAATTATGACAAAATTCCAAGTAAGTAACAAACTCTTTATTGTTTTCACGACTTAGATACACGGTTTATAAATTTAATTCAAGAAATTATGAAAAAATTCTCAGTAAGTATCAATTTCTTTCTCGAAGTCAAATCTTGGATACACAATACGGAAATTTCATTTAAGAAATTATGAAAAAATTGTAAGCAAGTAAGAAACTCTTTCCTGAAGTCACCTCTTGGATACACAATGCAGAAACTTCATTTAAGAAACTATGAAAAAATTGTAAGTAAGTAACAAATTCTTTCTTGAAGTCACCTCTTGGATACACAATACAGAAATTTCATTAAAGAAATTATGAAAAAATTGTAAGTAAGTAGCAAATTCTTTCTTGCGTTCACCTGCTGGATAAACAAAAGGACATTTCGTTCAAGAAATTATGACAAAATTCTAAGTAAGTAACAAACTCTTAATTGTTTTCACGACTTAGATATACGATGTAGAAATTTAATTCAAGAAATTATGAAGAAATTCTCAGTAAGTAACAATTTCTTTCTTGAAGTCAACTCTTGGATACACAATACGGAAATTTCATTCAAGAAATTATGAAAATATTTGTAAGTAAGTATCAAACTCTTTTTGTTTTCACCTCTTGGATATACAGTACAGATACTTCATTCAAGAAATTATGAAAAAATCACAAGTAAGTAACTTTTTTTTCTCTTTATCACAAACAATTTTCACTTAGCTACACGATGTAGAAATGTAATTCAAGAAATTATGAAAAAAGTCTCAGTAAGTAACAATTTCTTTCTTGAAGTCAACTCTTGGATACACAATACAGATATTTCATTGAAGAGTTTCATGACTTAGATACACGATGTAGAAATTTGATTCAAGAAATTATGAAAAAATTCTCAGTAAGTAACAATTTCTTTCTCGAAGTCAACTCTTGGATACACAATACGGAAATTTCATTTAAGAAATTATGAAAAAATTATAATCAAGTAACAAACTCTTTCCTGAAGTCACCTCTAGGATACACAATGCAGAAACTTCATTTAAGAAACTATGAAAAAATTGTAAGTAAGTAACAAATTCTTTCTTGAAGTCACCTCTTGGATACATAATATAGAAATTTCATTAAAGAAATTATCAAAAAATTGTAAGTAAGTAGCAAATTCTTTCTGGAATTCACCTGCTGGATAAACAAAAAGACATTTCGTTCAAGAAATTATGACAAAATTCTAAGTAAGTAACAAACTCTTAATTTTTTTCACGACTTAGATAAACGATGTAGAAATTAAATTCAAGAAATTATGATGAAATTCTCAGTAAGTAACAAACTCTTTTTTTGATTTCACCTCTTGGATATACAGTACAGATACTTCATTTAATAAATTATGAAAAAAATTGCAAGTAAGTAACTTTTTTTTTATCTTTATCACAAACAATTTTCCCTTAGCTAAATGATATAGAATTTTAATTCAAGAAAATTATTAAAAAATTCTCAGTAAGTACCAATTTCTTTCTTAAAATCAACTCTTTGATACACAATACGGAAATTTCGTTCAAGAAATTATGAAAATATTTGTAAGTAAGTAACAATCTCTTTATTGATTTCACCTCTTGAATATAAAGTACAGACACTTCATTCAAGAAACGCGATTAAACACGTTTTGAAACTACATGTTATTTGCTTGCCTTTCCTTGGCACCTTTCCAAATGAGCGGGGATTCCCCACCGGTTCCTACACATTGCAAAAAAGTGAGCAGTACGAAAACTCCACGTTTTCAACCAGACTGGTTTTTTAGCTAAATCTTTGGAAACAGCCCAGCATCTATTTCTGAACGTTTAAGTTTTGATGTTCGTGTTCTCAGTCAAAAGCTTTTACCTTGAGAAAAGAGCTTGATAAAATTGCTTGAATATCGAAAAATGCGAGAAACATCCTCCAAAAGTCGACAGGAATGCCCCCCTCCAGCGCTTTCTCGGTTATGTTGAATAAAATATGCAAAGTCGACATAGCTTTATTTCATTTTTTAAGGTTAATTTAGACGCAGTTACGTGCGCGCTCAAAAGCTATGACCTTGAGAAAAGAGCTTGAGAAAATTACCTGATTATCGAAAAATGCGATCCTCCAAAAGTCGACAGGAATGCCCCCCTCCAGCGCTTTCTCGGTTATGATGAATAAAATATGCAAACTCGACATAGCTTTATTTCATTTTTTAAGGTTAATTTAGACGAGGTTACGTGCGCGCACGTAACCTCGTCTAAATTAACCTTAAAAAATGAAATAAAGCTATGTCGACTTTGCATATTTTATTCAACATAACCGAGACAGCGCTGGAGGGGGGCATTCCTGTCGACTTTTGGAGGATTTTTTTCCCATTTTTCGATACTCAAGCAATTTTCTCAAGCTCTTTTCTCAAGGTCAAAGCTTTTGACTGAGAACACTAACATCAAAACTTAACCGGTCAAGAATAAAGGCTAGACTGTGTCCCAAGATTTAGCTAAAAAACCAGACAGGTCGAAAACGTGGAGTTTTTGTGCTTCTCACTCTTTCGCAATGTTAAGGAACTGGCGGGGAATTTTCACTCATCTGGAAAGCTACAAAGGAAAGGCAAGCACATAGCATATAGTTTCAAAAAGTGTTTAATCGCATTTCTTGAATGAAGTATCTGTACTGTGTATTCAAGAGGTGAAATCAATAAAGAGCTTGTTACTTACTTACAAATATTTTCATAATTTCTTGAATGAAATTTCCGTATTGTGTATCCAAGAGTTGACTTCCAGAAAGAAATTGTTACTTACTGAGAATTTTTTCATAATTTCTTGAATTAAATTTCTACATCGTGTAGCTAAGTGAAAATTGTTTGTGATAAAGAAAAAAAAAGTTACTTACTTGCGATTTTTTAATAATTTCTTGAATGAAGTATCTGTACTGTATATACAAGAGGTGAAATCAAAAAAAGAGTTTGTTACTTACTGAGAATTTCATCATAATTTCTTGAATTAGATTTCTACATTGTATATATAAGTCGTGAAAACAATTAAGAGTTTGTTACTTACTTAGAATTTTGTCATAATTTCTTGAACGAAATGTCTTTTTGTTTATCCAGCAGGTGAATTCCAGAAAGAATTTGCTACTTACTTACAATTTTTTCATAATTTCTTTAATGAAATTTCTGTATTGTGTATCCAAGAGGTGACTTCAAGAAAGAATTTGTTACTTACTTACAATTTTTTAATAGTTTCTTAAATGAAGTTTCTGCATAGTGTATCCAAGAGGTGACTTCAGGAAAGAATTTGTTACTTGCTTACAATTTTTTCATAATTTCGTAAATGAAATTTCCGTATTGTGTATCCAAGAGTTGACTTCAAGAAAGAAATTGTTACTTACTGAGAATTTTTTCATAATTTCCTGAATCAAATTTCTACATCGTGTACCTAAGTCATGAAATTCTTGAATGAAATTTCCGTAGTGTGTATCCAAGAGTTGACTTCAAGAAAGAAATTGTTACTTATTGAGAATTTTTTCATAATTTCTTGAATTAAATTTCTACATCGTGTAGCTAAGTGAAAATTGTTTGTGATAAAGAGAAAAAAAAGTTACTTACTTGCGATTTTTTCATAATTACTTGAATGAAGTATCTCCAACAGGTGAAAACAAAAAGAGTTTGTTACTTACTTACAAATATTTTCATAATTTCTTGAATGAAATTTCCGTATTGTGTATCCAAGAGTTGACTTCAAGAAAGAAATTGTTACTTACTCAGAATTTCTTCATAATTTCTTGAATTAAATTTCTACATCGTATATCTAAGTCGTGAAAACAATTAAGAGTTTGTTACTTATTTAGAATTTTGTCATAATTTCTTGAACGAAATGTCTTTTTGTTTATCCAGCAGGTGAATTAAAGAAAGAATTTGCTACTTACTTACAATTTTTTCAAAATTTCTTTAATGAAATTTATGTATTGTGTATCCAAGAGGTGACTTCAAGAAAGAATTTGTTACTTACTTACAATTTTTTCATATTTTCTTAAATGAATTTTCTGCATTGTATATCCAAGAGGTGCCTTCAGGAAAGAGTTTGTTACTTGCTTACAATTTTTTCATAATTTCTTAAATGAAATTTCCGTATTGTGTATCCAAGAGTTGAGTTCAAGAAAGAAATTGTTACTTATTGAGAATTTTTTCATAATTTCTTGAATTAAATTTCTACATCGTGTATCTAAGTCATGAAAACAATAAAGAATTTGTTACTTACTTGGATTTTTGTCATAATTTCTTTAACGAAATGTCTTTTTTGTTTATCCAGCAGGTGAATTCAAGAAAGAATTTGCTACTTACTTACAATTTTTTCATAATTTCTTTAATGAACTGTCTTTTTTATTTACCCAGGAGGCGAATTCAAGAAAGAATTTGCTACTTACTTACAATTTTTAATAATTTCTTAAATGAAATTTCTGCATTGTGTATCCATGAGGTAACATGAGTCTGTTACCTATTTACAATTCCTTCATAATTTCTTGAATGAAATTTCAGTATTGTGTGTCCAATAGGTGAAAACAATAAAGAATTTATTACTTACTTGCGATTTTATTATGATTTCTTGAATTAAATATCTGTATTGTGTCCAGGAAGCGAATTCAAGAAAGCTATTGTTACTTACTTACGATTTCTTCTTCATAATTTAATGAAATGAATAAAACTATTCTAAAGAATAAAGACGGGTTAAGCTTAAAGATATTTATTGCTTAAACGTATTAACATATTTTTGAAAGAATTTGCTGCTTACTTACAATTTTTGATAATTTCTTAAATGAAATTTCTGCATTGTGTATCCATGAGGTAACTTCAAGAAAGAGTTTGTTGCTTACTTAGAATTTCGTCGTAATTTCTTGAATGAAATGTCTTTTTTTATTTATCCAAGAGGCGAATTCAAGAAAGAATTTGTTACTTACTTACTTACTTACAATTTTTTCATAGTTTCTTAAATGAAGTTTCTACATTGTGTATCCAAGAGGTGACTTCAGGAAAGAGTTTGTTACTTGCTTGCAATTTTTTCATAATTTATTGAATGAAATTTCCGTATTGTATATCCAAGAGGTGTAAACAATAAAGAGTTTTTTTTACTTACTTGCGATTTTTTCATAGTTTCTTGAATGAAGTATCTGTATTGTGTGTCCAAGATATGAAATCAATAAAGAGTTTGTTACTTACTTACAAATATTTTCATAATTTCTTGAATGAAATTTCCGTATTTTGTATCCAAGAGGGGAATTCAAGAAAGAAATTGTTACTTACTGAGAATTTTTTCATAATTTCTTGAATGAAATTTCTACATCGTGTATCTAAGACGTGAAAACAATAAAGAGTTTGTTAATTAATTAGAATTTTGTCATAATTTCTTGAACGAAATGTCTTTTTGTTTATCCAGCAGGCGAATTCAAGAAACAATTTGCTACTTACTTACAATTTTTTCATGATTTCTTTAATGAAATTTCTGTATTGTGTAGCCAAGAGGTGACTTCAAGAAAGAATTTGTTACTTACTTACTTACATTTTTTTATAGTTTCTTAAATGAAGTTTCTGCATTTTGTATCCAAGAGGTTACTTCAGGAAAGAGTTTATTACCTTCTTAAAATTTTTTCAAATTTATTAAATGAAATTTCTGCATTGTGTATCCAAGAGGTGACTTCGAGAAAGAATTTGTTACTTACTATGAATTTTGTCATAATTTCTTGAATGAAATGTCTTTTTTATTTATCCAGGAGGTGAATTCAAGAAAGAATTTGCTACTTACTTACAATTTTCGATAATTTCTTAAATGAAATTTCTGCATTGTGTATCCAAGAGGTGACTTCAAGAAAGAGTTTGTTACTTACTTACAATATTTTTTTCATAATTTCATTAATTAAATTCCTGTATTGTGTAACAAAGAGGTGAATTCAAGAAAGAGTTTGTTACTTACTTACTTACTTACAATTTTTTTATAATGACATATCCATTAACGGATGTTGATAAATAATTTATTCATTCTGATACCAAGATTTTGTCAATGTTATCCCATGTGTCTGACAATAGATATATGCAAAATTTCTTTTCTTACATTTCCGACGTTTTATTAGACATTCTAAACGTTTGATATGCTAGCGTACTCTAAAAATAGTGAACAAATAACAATGTAATGCATAATATATTTTTTATGAAATAATGCTATGTAGAATATTAATACAATAAATATATTATGATACATTATTAATATCAATGATTAACTTTGTACATTTTGAATATGTTCCATAAAATAGTTAACCATGTTCTCTCTTGATTTTATAGCTATTGTCTTCTCTTAGTTCGTAATCAGTAGAATAATCATTATTCCATTTTGAATCATACACAGTTTTTACTGGTGTCTCATCAACAGGATCAATATGCTTTTCTTCTTTGGTATTATTTGGTTCAATGACTGTTTGATCAATGGCAGTAACGTTTGCTTGTGCTTTGTTTTTCATCTATTCATCTTTATATTCCATCGTGATATTTTCTTACAATGCCCTTTTTATTTTTATGGCAATTTCACTGTCTATTATCACATTATTTTTACACAGGTAACAGTTTCGGCACGTAGACAAGATATGGTTTACGATATTAGTAGAAGAGTAGGCCTTTATTTTATTGATCTTCCGTTGAATGCTAATACCCGAAAGGTGACGATTGGATGTATCAGTAGGTAATGTGTTACCTGCAACCGCACCAAGGAGTTGTCCTCTATCATCAATGATTATTTTTATGTTGGCATTCTCTTTGAGTGCAATCATCTCTGGAGATCTCAGTCTCGCATAACCATGAACGTAAGAGTTAAATTTTTTCAGTATTCCAAAGAAATATAATTCCTTACTGTCATGACAATGCATGCATACATTTCCAAAAGTGCTACCACCTGTACTTGTTTCAAAGTTTAAATACTTCTCTTTGTCGGCATTCAATGCTACAATAACCTTGTTATGTAAACACACTTTATTAAAATGCTCCATCTTCACTTTTTTTTAAAGATATGACTTAAGTGTTTATCGTTCCACTGCGTAAAAAATACTGATTTGATACATGCAATAGATTAGGTAGTGTCAATAACCGGTCATAGAATACCAGTGGGAAAATCACATCGTGTCTCTGACCAATCACAGAGCGCAATAGTCAGAACTGTAAGCATATTTTGACATTTTAAGTTATGTACAAAAAGAAAAAAATAAATAAAGTTGAAAAATTTCGAAGTTTTAAAAAAGTTTGAATTAAACACTTTTAGGATATCGAGTGTCTTTACTGAAAAACTAATGCATTACAGAGTCTCTCAAATCCCGTAAAGCTATTTTAAAATGTATAAGAATTATTTATTTAACAGAAATCCTAAATTTTGTTTTTAATGGGTATCAAGTAAAGAAAAACCACACGGATTCAGGCAACAGAGTCTCTCAAACCCCATAAAGTTATTTTAAAAGATACAAGAACTACTTATTTACAACAAAAATTTTGTTTTTAATGAGCACTAAGTAAAGAAAAACCACACGGAATCAGGCAACAGAGTCTCTCAAACCCCTTAAAGCTCTTTTAAAAGATACAAGAACTACTTATTTAACTAATAAAATTTTTTTTTAAGTTTTATCAAGTAAAGAAAAACCACCCGGCAGTCAAATGAGTCTATCAAACCCAGTAAAGCTATTTCAAAATAAAAAATAACTAATTATTTACAGAACAAATTTCGTTTTTAATTTGAACTCAGTAAAAAAAATACACATAAAATCAGGAACCTGAGTCTCTCAAACCCCGTAAAGTTCTTTTAAAAGATACAATAACTACTTATTTAAAACAAAAATTTCGTTTTTAATGGGAACCAAGTAAAGAAAAACCACACGGAATCGGGCAACAGAGTCTCTCAAACCCCTTAAAGCTCTTTTAACATATACAAAAACTACTTATTTAAAACAAAAACTTCGTTTTTAATGAGCACTAAGTAAAGAAAAACCAAACGGAATCAGTCAACAGAGTCTCTCAAACCCCTTAAAGCTCTTTTAACAGATACAAGAACTACTTATTTAAAACAAAACTTCGTTTTTAATGAGCACTAAGTAAAGTAAAACCACACGGAATCAGGCAACTGAGTCTCTCAAACCCCTTAATGCTATTTTAACATATAAAAAAAATACTTATTTAAAAAAAAAACTTCTTTTTTAATGTGCATTAATTAAAGAAAAACCACACGTAATCAGGCAACAGAGTTTCTCCAACCCCTTAAAGTTCTTTTAACACATACAAAAACTACTTATTTTAAACAAAAACTTCGTTTTTAATGAGCACTAAGTAAAGAAAAACCACACGGAATCAGGCAACTGAGTCTCTTAAACCCCTTAAAGCTCTTTTAAAAGATACAAAAACTACTTATTTAACACAAAATACAGGCAATCAAATAACATGTTAATTCCTATACACGCAAGCAAATAACTGAGTTATTTTTACGTCACAATTTTCAACTTAAAACCATTCTAAATATATTGGCAACTAAAAAAGACACACCGGTTTTTCTGACACGGATTTAACTTAAAAAAAACTTGTATATCATTAAATAGAAATCCAGTAAATTGTGTCAGAAAAGCTTGAACCAAACCAGATTATACCCACCTAACCAGATTGTACCTACCAAACCAGATTATACCTACCAGAAACCTGTTTGGTACATAGGGCCCGTAGAATTCAATATTAGCATTCTACTCCACTGTGGAATGGATAATGGGCAATGTTCATACATATGCCAATAAATTCAAATCGCGGTGCTTCAATTGCCCGGGACGTTAGTAAAATCCCTAAAAGCCGACAGACAACGAATAGGTAAAAAAAAAAGAATGACCACAAAGTAGAATGTTTCGGGGATTAAGTTTTCTGAAGATTTTCGGGAGATTCGGTATCTTCTTTTTTTGTCGGGAGATTGATTAGAAATTCGGTAGATCTCCCGAAAAATCGGGAGAAGTGGAAACACTGCTGTGACACGCAAGAGTAGAGGGCTTAGACGCATGCTAAAACCTCACTAATGAACACATGTTCAATGGCAGAAGAACACAACAGATAAAAACAGTGATACTACAAGTGACCAGGGCTGTAGTCAGAATTTTTGTATGGGGTGGATTGGGTACAAAAAAATCTTTAAAAAGCTTATGAAAAATTTGTTTAAATTTATTTGTTTTCAGAATTTTATTATGTTGTTGTTTTCAGATTTTTAAAATATTTTCTTCTCAATAGCCGCAGTTATTGATAACACAATAGCTAATAGCTTAACGTTTCAAGCAAAAATTTGGGACGTTAATTGGTAATTTGTGAAGCAATCCGTCTAATTATTAGTAATATATATTTTTCTGTATCCGTAAGTAAGTAAGTAAGTAAGGCCGTATCCAAGGGGGGGGGGGGGCGGGGTTTACCCCCTTCCAAATTTTTTATCCTACTTGTAGAAAAATAATAAAAATGTATATAAATAAATTTCAACTGTTTCTTTTGTAAAGCCCCCTCCCCCGATTGAATTTATGGCTGCGACACCTGTATTTTGGTATTTTTTGCAAAGCTATGATTAATTTTTGATCAAAGCACCAGCACCACTGTGTATACCGATTGATGAAGATCAGGGTTTCAATCTTCTGTCAATTCAGTAATTAATTTTTTATTTTTACGAAGTGTCTCAGCAGTTGTTCCAAACACAAGTTTTCATCCGATAAAATTTTAAAAATGGGTTATTGTAAATAATTTCTTTTTTATTAAATAAATTATTTCAAAAATTGTATCTAGTTATGTTGCATTGCGCAGAATTTTTTTTACAATTTTTTTTTACTACCAACTAAGAGAGAGAATTTTATAATTTATTGATTTCAACTTTTTACATTTGAAATAATCTCGAATGCCTGTTCTTCGGTAAGCCGAAAAGCATAAAATCATTTTTCAAGAGCATAAATCACTCCCCCCCCACCCGGAGCAGTCGTATTATTTTAAGTATATATGATATATGCCAAATTATAAAAGATGACAAATGACTGAACTGCTAAAAAAAAACGGTACTATTGCATTAGCTGGTACCCATGCGAAAAGTCAGGCTTGGTTAATACTAATGAAATAAAACAAAATATGATGAAAATATAATAGTTTAGAAACAAATTTGTGCTATATAATTGCATATTACCGGAAAAAAAAATGGAACAAGAAACTGTAAAAATCACATTGAACTGCAAACTAAAATGTTGCACAACGAAATTTGCAGTTAAAAGACAAAGCAAAATTACATGGAATGAAGGAACGTGTTAGTTTAGCTTGTGTGAATTTGTGAAAGATAAACAGAAAAGAAGAATTGGTTTAGAGCATCGGGTACGCGCAAAATTACACAAGATTACAAATAATTCGGAACAGATAAAAACAGGCAAGAAAAAAGAAACAGCAAAAATCACATTACATTGCAAATGAAAATGTGACTTAAATCTAAAGAATAGCATGATAAATACGCTATTGCGTAGTTTAGATAATAACTTCAGAAATTACAATGGAACAAGGAACGTCTTATTGTAGAATCTATGAAGGATAAACAAGCGAGAAGAATTTAATTTACACCAGCATTTCTTAGTTCAACTGATGTTGCTGATTTTTCACCTCAAGAATTGAAACGAAAGACTATAACGATTATTATGCCAATGTGTAATCTAAATATGTCGGAGGACAAAGGCATTGGAACATTCCTGGTTCTTACTTAATTATGTACCAAAGTATTTAAAGCAAAAATACAAAGACTGGGGAAAGGATTGAAATGAATTTTGTTTGGTATGTGGTAAAGCTTTCTAATTTAGTTAATTATTAATTTAGTAAAAATATATAAGACGCAAATATGAAGTTTAGAAATACCTCTTTTTATTAAGATAAGGAACATATCCTGCCAAGTTCTGTTTAACGGGAAATTGAGAAATTACCACTTCCTAGCAATTATGTGGGAAGGTGTGGTTGATAAAAATGTATAAAAGATACATTTTATCGGAAGGGGTGATCTGATACTAACTTTATGCCGGACTGACCTCTGGTCCGTTGTTTTTAGAAATACCTTGGAATCTTGTCTTATCATTGTAAGTGTCTAACTATCTTATTATATATTATTGTATATTCTGAGACCTTTGGTCTACTTGGGACAGCCAGTCCCAGTAGAAAGTATATATCTGATTATTACTATATGTTAAATGAATAAAAGTATTGTATTTTAGACAACCTCTCTACAATCTACCTTTAGCCCCTCGAACATACCCAGCTGGTACGCCTCATTAGTTCGGTCATAGCCTAAGGCACGCTACCAAAGTTAAATTACCTTAGGGCCAGATTTTATCTCCCCTATAAAGGGAGAATAAAGGCATCTACGACTACAACCCCCAAATACCATAAAATAGCGGTGGGATAACTGGGTCGAGAGGGCTAGATAAAAATAGTAGATTGAAATAAAATGACTTTACCAGAGGAAAAAATGACTTCCCTATCAACGGCACTTGAAATTGCAAAAATTATACCAGAATACGCGGGAATTTCAGATGTAGATGAGTTTATCGAAAAATTAAAAATTCTCGACGAACTAACTGAATCGTTTGAGGATAAGGTCAAAGAGCAATGCGTTGCAGCCAGAGTAATGGGAAGCTCCCTTAAACATTTTGAGGCAATTAAGGGAAAAGAGCCCAAGGACATCAGTACTCTAATTGAATCTTTTAAAACAAGATTCATAGAGACAAGCATCTCCGAGAGGCTAAGAACAGAGGTAGTCACATTCAATACCTCAACTAGTATCAGGGAATATGCCGACAAAATTTGTAGATCCGTGTGTTTACATTCAGAGAAAGGCGGAAATGACGAGACAGTACAGAAAGTACAACTACATACTTTTACCCAAGGGTTACCAAAAAAGTTATTAAGACTAATATTATCGCGGAAACCTGAAAATTTAGAGCAGGCTATAATACCAGTCGAAACAGAGGTAAAAATTGACGATGCTATGAAAAAGTTTGACCAAATGTCAATAAATAACACAGGAGCCCAAGAAAGTATAAAATATGAAAGGGGACAGAAAAGGGTGAGCGTTGAGGAGCCAAATCGTGAACCAAAAAGGCGCGACGGAGGCCGAGGGTCACCGTCTAGGGAAATAGCTGACAGATTCCACGACCTTGAGAGATTAGCAGCTAATAACTATATAAAATATGGGCACCCTCCCCCACCAAAGACAGATAGTTGGGGAACCAACAAGGACAGATCAAAAATATTTAAAAATAACCAGGAAACAAGCAAACAATTTAAGAGAACATTTTATTGCTATTATTGCAGCAAACCAAACCACAATCCAGCAGATTGCTGGCATAGAATACGGAAAGAAGGCCAGACGTACAAGACAAGACACCAGTTCAGAACGCAGGGGACAAAAATTTCGGAAGGCAGGAACAAATAATACTTGGCAAACAACTAATAATATTCCTGAATTTAGGCCTAGGAGGCAAACGGTTAACGATACCCAGGGTCAAAATAGCAACGCTGAAGAAAACTGGGATAATCCCAGAAATTTTTGGCCAAACAGTGGGCATTTAAACGGAGAAACCAGCCTGTAAGCGTCGACAGAGCAGTTTCCTGACAAAGACCCCTATATAGTTTGGAGTGCTGAGATACAAAAGCAAATAATAATAGTCTACCGATTCTGCGTTGTTTTAAAATTGAGTGTTTTCAAAATTTACCATGTTTACTAGATACAGGCACATCTAAATAATTAATTCGAGAGGAAGTTTTTAAGAGGTTTCCTCCTAGTGTCAATCGCGTAAGCAGATGCCAGAATACCTTGATATCAGTGACAGGGCACAAGCTGACAATTTTGGGAGAATTTCCACTAAAATTGAGTACAGGGGATAAGGCAATAACAGTAAAAGTAATAACATGCAAGCAGCTACCATTTCCTTGTATTCTTGGAGTAGATGCCATCAGAAAATATGGGATTGTATTGAAAACCATATCCAATACAATAACCATAAACCAAGCAAATGAAAATAACAGGCAAATATGCGTAACAACAGATAACGAAAGTGACGATTTGATTTATAACCTAAAAATAAGCGGAAAAATCACCATAGAAGAGGGAACGACAGCTCGACATTAAATGCAAAAGAAGGAAAGGTTAAAACAATGGATGCCATGATAGGAGGATACCCAATGATTTTCGTGGAAAATCAAGTTATAAACATTGAATATGGTATTACAAACCTAAAACTATCAAATCTAAGTAACAATAAAGTAAAACTGAACGAGGTAGAGCTTGAGTCTGCGGAAAAGATTTAACATTCAGAAAGCAAGCCTATAAAAAGTCCAGAATTTAGCATAAACTTCAGAAGCCACGAAAGTGTATCCTAATTAAAATTACAAAGACAAGAAAAGCATGGAATGTTTAAAACGGATTTTTTGTAACAATTTGACTTAAAACATTTACCAGGAAACGTATAAACTAGGATGGAAAATATTCTTTGCGATTTCAAATCGACTTTTGCGAGACAAAAAGCGGGTTCCTGACGAACCCCCTTAATCACGCAAAAGATATTAACAGACGGATCTAAAATCAAAAATCACCGTATAAAACACCTTATCATTCAAAATCATGTCTAGAAGGCCAAATTAAAGAAATGGAATATCAGGAACCAATTAAATAAAGTGTGAGCGATTGGTACTTTCCACTAGTAATAATTAGAAAAACAGATAACACCTGGAAATTATGTATAGACTTTAGATTACTAAATGCCGTCACGGTTAAAGACGTGATGAAGTTACCAAGAATTGATACGATTTTAGATTCGTTAGTAGGTTCAAAATATTACACTAGTTTTGATTTAATAGCAGGATATTGGCAAATTGCTTTAGATGCAGAAACAAAGCATAAGGCTACAGTAATCTTAAACGATGGAAGAACGTTCACATTCGAACGTATGCCTTTTTGCTTATCATTTAGTGCAAATTGTTTTAGTCGACTAATGAATTTGGTGTTAAAAGATAACAAACCAGGAAGAAAAAAAGATACCTTGGCTTATTTAGATGATGTAATTTTGTTTAATGAAAATCTGGAAGACCACTTGGTCGGACTTAGAAAAATACTGGAAAAGTTTGAAAAAGCAGGCTTAAAATTAAAACCAGAAAAGTTAAAAATAGTAGTACCAAAATTAGTTTTTCTTTGACACCTAATAAATCAAGGTACTATTTCACCAAATCCAGAAAAACTTACAGTCATAAAAAACCTACAGCCTCCTAAAGATAAAAAAAGCTGCAGATCAGTTTGTGTTTTGTTTAGCTTTTTCAGAAGATACATTAAAAATTATGCTACAATAGCGCAACCTTTGACAAACCTTTTGAAAAAATCAGGTAAATTCGAATGTCCAGCGGACGCAAAACAAGCGCTAAATGAAATAAAAAAGCAATTATTACTGGCACCAATTCTAAAACTACCAGATTTGTCACAAGACTTCTGTTTGCAAACAGATACTTCGGTGTACGGTATCGGGGCCATATTATTAAACATAAATTCTGAAGGAATAGAATCGATAGTCCAATACGCGAGCAGGTCACTGTCGGAGGCAGAAAAAAAAATACTCGACAGTTGAAAGGGAGTGTTTGGCAGTTGTAGTTTTTACAGAATATTTTCGACAATTTTTACTTGGAAAAAAAATTATTTTACGCGTAGACCAAAAATCATTAGTTTGGCTACATACGATGCAAAATCCTTCAGCCCGGCTGACACGATGGATATTACACCTGCAAGCATATTCATATACCCCTATATATATAAAGGGCCATACAAACATTTTATCAGACTATTTGTCACGAAATCCAGATACGGAAGGATATTTGATAATAACCATCCGGAACGAACTAGAAGGGCTAGAAATACTGTCCAATGAAAATATTGCGAATCATCAAGATAAAGACGATTTTTTTTAGCGATGAAATTCTTCTTATCAATAGGTACGAAATTACCAGAACGCTTTAAACATTTTTTAAAGGGCTTAGAACGTTTTGATCTTTACAAAAGTAAAAGTATTTTAATAATATATCATAGACCATCCCAAGAATATAGAAAAAATGACCTAAAAATTGTTCCAGTAATTCCAAAATCTCTGGAAGGAGAAATTTTACAGATGGTACATGCAACAATTAGCTGTCACATGGGATAAGCAAAAACTATGGGGTAGCTGAAAGGAAATTTTTATTTTCCAAAAGTTTACTCAAAAGTAAAAGCTTACATACAAGGCTGCCAAGAGCGTGCCAAACAAAAGTGACCACCAAGGACCCCTAGGGCTCAATTAGTTCAATGCCCCACTGCTTCGAGGTTAGGAGGATTAATGTCAATAGACATTTGGGGAATAGGTGGAAGTATACCAGTTTCCTAAAAATGAAAAAGGTTGGTGCTAATCGTTTTCGACTATTTTAACTCATATTTATACCTCTTTGCAATCAAAGATGAAACGACAAAAACCCTCGCGATAATTTTGGTCAATCGCCTTTTTCTGGAACACGGGATTTTCTCTAGAGATTTACTTAGCGACAATGTGCCATGTTTTAGAGCCAAATGATTAGACGAAATTACAAAATATCTGGATGTTAAACGATGGTTTACCTCGTCTTAAATGGCAGCAGCTAATGGGAAGGTTGCAAGTAAGCATAGGGAATTAGCTTACATGCTAGGAATACATGCAAGAGAGGAAAATGAAAATTGGGAAGAACATTTACCATTTGTAGTCTTTGCAATAAATACGGCGTTTTCACATTCCTTAAAAGAAACGCCATTTTTTTTGCAACATATAAGATATCACAGAATTTTATTAGCTGAAATAAAAAATGAAAGAATATAATATAGCCTAGCCGAATACTAGCAAGAGATGAGCATGCGAATTAAAAAAACTATGGAGCAGGTTAAAGACAATCTGAAAGATATTAAAACGGAAAAAAAATAAAAATATGACTGAAAAAGCAAAAACAAGACAAATTAATGTTTAGTAGACTTGGTTTATGTGTACAAGAATAACCTGGAAGGAACAAAAAGTTTAAAACCAAAATGGGATGGACCCTACAGAATTGTAAAGATTCTACCATATGACTTAACATATGTTCTAAAGCATCAGTATAAGGAAAAGGAAGAAGTAGTACACCATAATAGAATGAAAAACGTATATTTTTCAAAACAGTGGAAAACAGAACCTATTCTGTCCGAAGATGGAACTGAGGACATGATCTCATCAGTGTATATAAAAAGACTATACAAACTTTATGACCTTGTTAATCAGCACAACCGTTGGGAGAAATGTAAGGAGTATTTAGCCCAGTCTTGGCTACAAACTATCCACCACAAGCAAGAGAAAAAGGGGAAATATTTGATTCTCTTCGGCTACTAGCGAGGAAGAAAATCAAACACAACATAATGGTTTAAAATTTGAAAAACCTAGGGTAAAATCCACCGAAGAAGAAAAATTGGAAGGAACCAATGAATTATTTAATCTTTATACATTAGACTCACCTACAGTCTTAACGCAAAAATGGCTTTTGGAAAAAACGCCATCTACCAGACGCGAGCTAACAGAATGTGACACTGATAATTCTTCTACAGAAACCGATATAACTAAACCTGGGCCATCGTCAAGAAAACCCTCTTTAAGAGAAAAATTATGGAGAACAGTAAAGAAACCAGAGGGACAGCAACAAGTTCCTTTGTCAGCAGCACAAGTAGCTAAAACACTTATGAAAAGTGCAAACATCAGGAGAAACCAAGATTAAAGATATTTAACGAGACAACAAAATAACGCTCGGGCTCAACGTCTTTTAAACCAGACTATAGAGACCACGAAGAAGCTTGAAAATATTTTAAAGAAGAAAAGCAAAAATTTGGGGTCCAAAATTCGGGCCAGGAAACGGAGAAAGGCAGAACAAGTGTAGCTCCCAGCAGATTAATATTTGAAAAAAACAATTATAACAGAAAAAATAAATAAAAATAAAACGAATAAAAAGCTTCTCAAGAAATATCTATATTTTATTTTTTAATCGGTATGTAAATAACATCAAAGTTTTCCTTCAAATATATATCCCCAGTAAAAATTATTACCATCACGTAGAAAAGAAAATCAAAAAATTTTTAGCCTAAATACTCGTAAGTTCCCAGGAAAGAAATAAGCTCCGATCTGAAGTGACATAGCTTCCTGCAAAAAATTTTTTCCGAGACGAGATAAAACTTCGCGAATGGTGTAATGTCAAGACTTGTCAAAAGGTATTAGGCTTCGTTTCATAAAAAAATTTAATAAGGCCACGTAATTTTTAAATAGGTGTTGTGGAACTAATTAAATTATACATATTTAGAATCAGCATTCAAAGGCGATTCTTTTGATATGTATATTAGAAAAATATATTTTGGGGGGATAATCAAAAAAAAAAAAAAGGAGGTTAGTCTTCTGAAATAGGGTCATTGGAAGCTAGCAAATTTGGAGTGAGCTCAATCACTGCTGGTCTCTCGTTTTTTAAGTAAATGTGAAGCATCTACTAACCTTTGAGTCTCTGAGGTGACAATTTCAGTCGAATTGAAAAAAATTGTTTTTTTAAGAATTTAAAAAAATAATAATAATAGGAAAATACAGCCAGGGTTTACATTAAGTGCCGGCTATGTGTACAAGCTTGCTGTAATCTTATTATAATTAGTTATAGTCTAATATAATATATTTTTTTTACAAATGGTTAAAAAGAAAAAAAAGAAATTTTAAAGAAGCGCTATAAAGGTTTAAGCAACACTTAGAATAAGCTTAGAAAGCAAAACGAGTGAAAAGCGATAAAAAATAAATTATAACCTAAAAACTTACCAGGAGGTAAAAGCCAAGGACAAAATCCATTAAAAATAAGCCAAAAATTAAACCCATCGTCACAAGCAAACCACAGTAGTTCAAGATAATAATTTTAACTCTAGCGATGTTTTGGATCTGAGAAAACGAACTGGCACAGGAGAATCCTAGTTTAAACAATTGGTTTTCACCTGTGCCAACCCAAACACCCAAATCCCAATCCGTTGAACCCTAACACAAACTAAACATATCCACTTTTTCTTTAAAAATAAAATATAGCTTTACACAACAAAAGAAAACTCGCAGTAATGAACATAAATCCATTCTTGTAATTCTCCCAGATTCAAGCTTATCAATAAACCACAGATAATGAGCACCGAATTCAAAGTTATTTAGCCTTGCAACAGAATTATTGTCTCTCTTTCTTTGGCAAATAAAATAGTAATTAAAGCTGGGATAAAATTGGCAACCAGTATATCGTAAAAATTGCATTTTAGGGAAGAATTGAGAACTAGCAAATGCGAGGCAAAACTTAATTAAAAGTGTTCAAAAAATAAAAAAAAATAGCTGAAAAACTACAGTACTTTTCTAACACAAAAACTTTCGAAGAAAAAATTTGAATAATTTCAAAAATACAGGTTGCAAAAATTAGACACCACCCCCCCCCCACCTCATAAAAATATGGAGATATTGAATTTGACCATAGAAGGGCAATCAGCATAAAAACTTGTTAAGGGTTTTTGAAAAATACGTGAAACATATAAATATGGGCTTAGGAAAGACATATTTTACTGAAAAAGCAGAAAAGACTTGAAAAAACCCTTAGGCTCCATTGAAATAACGAATCAAAAAAAGAAAAGGGTTCAAGTTGAAAATATAGCCACACGAAATTAAAAGAAAAATAAACTGAATTAGGTCAGTTAAACTCTGTTAGACGCACTTATTGAACTTGCCGAACGAAACTAGTATGAAAATTGTACTAAATAAGTACAAAATAAGTAACATTAATTGTACTAAAATTGAAAATTGTACTAGCATGACATAGAAAATTAAGGGTAAGGCACATAATAGCCTTAAGAACCTATAAATTAATGTGTGCCATGAAGGCACGGCATTTTTCTGCAGAAGGGCCACATTTCTGATAAAAGAATATCCCAAGAGAAAATTGTGGCAACAAATCAAAAAGTGTGGCAATAATAAATAATTAATTATTGTGTTTGCAGGTTCATAATAGTCCTTTTAGCTGTAGCCACGACAAGAGGACCTGGAAACGTTATAAGGAGCTACCAGAAGACAGCCCTGGTAAGCAAACCTTCAGAGTACGGGCCAAGTCATTTGATAATGGCATAACAGGTATAAAGTGTACAGCAAAATTTTTTAACTTATCAGAACTAAACTGTGAATGAAGCCTTATACCAAAAGGACATTGAAGTTAAAGAGAGAGATTAAAGAAAAAAACGTTACAAAACTGTATCAAGTACCATAAATTCAAAAAGAATTAGAAGGCTCAAAAGTCTGAAAAGTTTGAGCAAAGTCATGTTATGTGAACTATTGCCAATCCCTTATATAGAGGCTAATCACAGTTATCAGTTATAGTGCATAAATCTATTTGTTGGAGTTGCTTTTGTTTTGAAAATATTTTAATGGCATTTAGGATTTATCACATAAAAGTCCTGACGTACTTAATTAAAATTTGTAAAAAGAACAAATATTGCAGTGAGTAAGTAAATTATTAGGGTACATAACTGTTATTTGTTTTTAACAATTAAGTGTCAGCATAACTTCGGTTAATATATATTTATATATATTTATAAATATATATATATATATATATATATATATATATATATATATATATATATATATATATATATATATATATATATATATATATATATATATATATATATATATATATATATATATATATATATATATATATATATATATATATATATATATATATATATATATATATATATATATATATATATATATATATATATATATATATATATATATATATATATATATATATATGTATATATATATAACCTAAACTATCCATGTAAATATAGTGAATTAAATGTTGAGTATTTGTGTTTTTTTAGTTTTATATCATTCAAGAAGTATTCTACATTAATACTTCATAAGCAATTAAAAAAATAATAAGTGGAATTAATTCCAATGCTTATCTATACCGTGTATTATTTTTGTTAATGCTTTAAGTTTTAAACAGTAGTTAAATATCCTATATAGTTTTGCGAATTAAAAAAAAATACATATGTAAACTATTACACAATGCTTATATACATGTATACTATGTTTTTATCAACTTTAAAGTTTTAACTAGTGATTTAATGTTATATGTAAATGTTTGACCTCGAGTCAACGCATTAATAATTTTTATTGTGAAATAATCCGCTTAGTATTAAGTTTGAAAGAATAATCCAGCAAGAAACGAAATGTTTTGATTTAAGGGGTATATTATTTTTGGAGTAATTAAAAGAGAGAAAAGTAAATAAAAGTAATTAAACTTTACGAAATTGAGTGTTTCTTTCTACTATATATGTAAAACTATATGCTTTATATGTATACTAATGTGAATATTTATTTTAGATACAGCCTCAGCTATTTTTTTCGGAAATCAAATTTTTCGTAGCATCCTTTCGGATCCATTTTTCTTTCAATCATATTTTGACACATTTTTGGAAAGTATCAAATTTTGAAGACACTTCAAATGTATCCTGAGACTATCATCTCATACCATCAGAAACCAAACCATACTTGATCATTTTGGAAAATATAGCAGTCTTACAGACTTTATTACAAGTTCACCAAAAAGTGAGATAAAATCAGAACTTAATTTAGGCCTAGATATTGTGCTACATAGCCCAAATGGCTTATGTTATTGAAATATGTGAAAATGCTTTGTGCTGAAAGAATATGTGAAAATTTAAAAAAAAATCAAAAAAATGTTGTGTGTAATTTACCCAAGGCATTTCTAAAACGAAAATAAACAGTATATCAACCACATCACACAGATAAATTAAACTATTAATGGGAATTAAATTAAAACTCAAAAAATTCATAAACTTTTCTAATATAACTTGAAATCTAATTTAGGTAGAACCACTAATATAATTTTCAAGCTGCTTGGGGTCAAGTTAAAACAGAAAATGCATATGAAGAAGGGTAAAGAGAGTATTTTTCAGTCCTACAGAAAGAGAAAAAGAGAAAAAAGGATGAATTTCAAATTGAAAACCTCGACAAAAATAGAACATGGCCTATATTGGACCAGAAACATAATCATAAGAAAACCCATTGAGGGTCAATGTAAGTAATGACCCAAAGATGGCAGCATAATAAAAAAAATTAAGTTGTTTTAAAAGTAAAATATTGAGAATTGGGACAATTCTTCTTTAAATGGATAGTATTGTGGTAAAGCTTTCTAATTTAGTTAATTATTAATTTAGTAAAAATATATAAGACGCAAATATGCAGTTTAGAAATACCACTTTTTATTAAGATAAGGAACACATCCTGCCAAGTTCTGTTTAACGGGAAATTGAGAAATTACCACTTCCTAGCGATTACGTGGGAAGGTGTGGTTGATAAAAATGTATAAAAGATACATTTTATCTGAAGGGGTGATCTGATACTAACTCTATGCCGGACTGACCTCTGGTCCGTTGTTTTTAGAAATACCTTGGAATCTTGTCTTATCATTGTAAGTGTCTAAGTATCTTATTATATATTATTGTACAGTAGTTTCCGAGACTTGTGGTCTACTTGGGACAGCCAGTCCCAGTAGAAAGTATATATCTGATTATTGTTATATGTTAAATGAATAAAAGTATTATAGTTTGGCTAACCTCTTTACGATCTACCTTTAATCCCTCGAACATAACCAGTTGTTACGTATCATTAGTTTAGTCACAGCCTAAGGCACGCTGACAAAGCTTAATTACCTTAGGACCATAGTTTTATTCCCTTATAAAGGGAGAATAAAGTCATCTACGACTAAAACCCCCAAATACCATAAAATACACATCACAACAACTTCACAACAACTTCACAACAGGTATCTATGAAGTCATGCAAAATTTTACATGATTTTGAATCCGAGTTGCTAAGGTGAAAAGCATGGGCAAATTTCAGGGGTAATACTGCATGAAAATGAAGTGCAACTAAATCTTTGGCTAGAAGACATCTCACAACAATCATCACAAATGGCCAAATTATATGGGTAGAACAAATACACCGGAGATGATTGTATCAAATCTTAAATGAAATCTTCGGTTAGAACAGAAGCAACAGTGGGAATCACAACGAGCCCCAACAGAAGCAAAATCCTATAAAACGTATTTTTCTTTCATGCATTGACACGAAGGAGTAATTGAATTCACGCCAGAATTCCTTAATTCATTTGAAATTACTGATTTGACAACTCATAACTAAAAACTAAGGAATAACATGATGATTATACTATTACGCAATTAGAAATTCTGAACACCCCCCCTCCGAAAAAATCAGACTGGTACAAATGTAAGAAATCTGCTTATAAACAAATTCTTCAAACAAATCCCCCCCCCCCCCCGAATAAAAATTCTAGCCATGGCCTAGGTTATGTTTATACAACTGTACAACGTAATTTTGTTTTGTCTCGATCAGCACATCAATAAATCGAGTAAATGCTTTTGGACCCTTACATAAGTTTCATGTGATAATCCTGAGCTGGAGAGTCCTGTTTTATAATATGATCAATCATACTTCGACTGAAGATACTCTCCTGTACTGACAACCATTGAAACTGATCATTTTGATTCAACCATCTTTCTAAAGTAACGAAACTCCGTATGATTTTTTTCTGTACACTTCTTTCCTTTTAAATTGGCTCTCACGCTGCTGATTACAAATTGGCTAATACCAAGAAATATTCTTTTATATCGAGTACTCGCTTCACATAATGACCTATTAGATCCCTAGAGAGACGGGGGCAGAAGAGTAAGCAAGTGATGGTGAACTAAAAGATCTATCCAGAAAAAAAATTTCGTGATATAAAAACTTATTTATTCTCAAAAATTGTAATAATAGTTAATATGTATATTATTTCAACTTTTTTTTCAAATGGTGATTCAACTCATTGTCCTCAATATACTTCACGATCACATTCAATCCCCCCTGCAGTCTATGTTAGCGCATTATATTCACTTTTTCTGCAAAACACAACTGTTCCTACAACTTGAATTTGCTCTGGAAACATGTCATCCCCCTTTTTTGTTAAACGACAGCACCTTGAAATTTTTAATGCAACATTTGGCCTCTTGTTTTCATATTACTGCTAAACCTTATGTCAACTTACAATAGTGTAATACCACTCATTTTCATTAGTAAGGAATGTTTTTAAATAAAAATTGAAGACAAATTATAATCACCTTGTTGTTACCCTGGAATTTACTTCTTTACAGTTATAAAATAAAAATAAAATTCCACCTTATATCCATTCACCCAAAATTACGCAACGAAAATCAATGTATTGGTTCGACCTATAGTATAATAATAATGTAAATTTATTGCCCACCATAAATGTTAAATACATCACTGATGGAGTAATAAAGGAAAAAAATTAAAGAAACAAATAAATTATGACAAATACAAACAAAACCAAACAAAGAACAACTGAAAAGTAAAAAAATGTAAATAAGGGCAGTCATTTGTAAGAACAACCATATGATCAATGAAGGACGATTTCAAAGGTGCTTTCAGCAATAATCCGGCTCCTATATTTCTCATTTCTTTTCTGCACCACGGACGCTGAACTAGCAACTAATTACCGCAAGGATAGGGAGTTGTTGTTAGTCCAGAGCACTGTATATAGATGTAACACAGTAAGATCATTCCCTATCTCAACCATTATGCAAAGCCAGACCGAGATGCAAGTGCTCCTCAGAACATTTAAACAGCTATAAACATAAGCGACATTTGATTTTTCCACGGTTAGAAGTTCAATGTTTAAGTTAAATGGGTTTATTAACAAATGAAAATAATAAATCACACATAATCAAAATACTCAGTACATTCCTGGACGCCGAGAACCAAAATCATTACAATTTAACATAATACGCAGAATGGTCACCGCTCCTAATCTCAGACACAACCATACCCCTCATTTACCAAATAACTAAAACTATTACCTTCCCGTTCCTTACCTTCAGGAGAAACCACCCCGTCATATTTAAAAATCATACATTTGTAATTTAAATTTGCTACTTACATTTAATTATAATTTTTTTTTTTATTAACTATTCATTTGTAATGCTATTAAATGATTTTTTACTCTTTTTTTAAATGATGCGAGGGAGCTCTTACCTCTCAGCTTTTCTTGGATCAGGTTCCATATCTTTGCACAAGCTACGTTAGGAGCGAAATCTGATCGCACGGTCGGGGTGAGGGGTATTTGCAGGTTTGATGATAATCGGGTATGCAAATTATGTTGGTCTGAAATAGATCGAAATAATCTTTTAAACGCAGATGGCAGCTCTCCAGCTAAAAACTTGAACACAAAGGTCAAGCATGATAATTGATGTAGGGACCCTAATGACAAGTACTCTTCATTTTTTCTTATTAATATCAGGCATCGTTGATGAATCGAATTCAGTTTTCGCAAGTGGGATTTAAAAGTTGATTGCCAGATCAGTGCACAATACTGTAAATGGGGTTTTATAAGAGCATTGTACAGGAGGACCAGCATTTTCTGCGGCAAAGCGCTTTTCAGTTTTTTATTATTCCAAAATTCCGGGATAGCTTCAACTCTGCTGCTTTAATATGATGCACGAATGATAGGTTCTCATCGAGGAGGATTCCTAGGTATTTTGCAAAATGCTTTTCTGGCCGACTAATCACACCTCTGGATATCCGGATACCACATACCTCTGGATGGACACTTCCAACCCGGGAAAAAAATAGAACGCAAGATTTCTCAACATTAATAACAAGTCGGTTAGCATCCATCCAGAGATACATCCCCTCCAGAACCTCTCTCAGTTTAGACTTGAGCGTTGTCTTATCCGTTTTACAGCAACCAAGCATGGTGTCATCAGCAAAGGCCACGAGCTCATCATCTTCACCTTCGGACCGGAGGGAGTTTTCATCCTGGCACAAGTTACAGCAGCGAAGATTTGTTCGTGCCGGGTTCAGCACTCGACTCAGATCGTTAACATGGATCAGGAAAATTAATAGTCCTAATATTGATCCCTGGGGGACACCGCAGTTAACGAGCACATCGTTTCAGGATCTTCTCCCAAACAAATCCTGCGGTCCCTCAGATATGATCTGAACCAATCCAGAGCTTCACCGCTTATTCCTATATGTTCCAGTTTCCCAAGGAGAATTGAATGGTACATGCTATCAAATGCTTTCCTGATATAAAGCAGAACCACTGCAGGCAGTAGACCAGAATCCAAAGCTTTGTTTATCCATAAACTTAACGCCGTTAGTGCATCCTGTGTGGAGTGCCCTGGTCTGAACCCAAACTGGCGATTATTAAGAAACCCTTTCTTCTCCAGAAACTGGAGTAGCTGCTGTTGCATAGGTTTTTCAAAAACTTTTGAAAAAACTGAGAGAATAGAAATAGGTCTGTAATTAGCCGGGTCAACTCGAGAACCCCCTTTGTGCTGTGGAATTATTCTAGCTTTCTTTAGCAGTTCTGGGAAAGTGCCCTTGTGCAGAGACAAATTTATGAGGTAAGTAAGGGGCTCTATGATTGAAGGGGCAACTGCTTTAAACACTTTGGTATGTACTCGGTCGAACCCAGAAGCCGAATTGCCTTTTATATTTAGTAGGATTAGCAGAATTTCAGATGGAGAGACAGGTGCTATTGCCATTGATTTAGTACATGCCGGGCCAAGGCAATCTTTAAAACTCTTCGCGGAATTCCCAACAGAATCTGCTGTTTTTCTGCCCACTTCTGCAAAAAATGTTCCCAGTGCATTTGCAACGTTACCTGGTCCTGTTACTGTCTCCCCATTGACAGATAATTTAGATGGAAGCTCAGGTGGGGGGCTTCGGGGATACAGTTTAGAGTTAACAGCCTTCCATATTTTCCGATAATTCTTATCACTTTCAGCTATTTTCCCACTAAAATAATCTCGTTTAGCTTTACGTAAAACTGATCGAAGACATTTTTTATATTTTTCATATTTCTCCAGCGTTGCAATGCATGGGTTACTTGTGTAATCCATCCACAGTTTATTTTTCCTGTTAATACACTAGAGCAGTCCATGACTAATCCAAGGGCTTATGGGTTGATTTTTTCGTCCCGGCTTCCTTGAATGCTTGTCACAAAAGTAATGCGTACACATTCTCATTAAAAGGCTTTGAAATTCCTCAAACCCTGAATTAACATCATCTGTATTCATAACACTTTCCCAGCGTGTGCTCTCCAGATTTTGATTAAGAGTTTTCAAGTTCTCGTCATTCAGTTTCCAGGTAGTGAACTCTTGCTTAATCAAAGCATTAGGGTTTAGATATTTATGCTGTATGTTGAAATTTGTAAGCAGAGGGAAGTGATCTGAAGTGTCGGATAGCAGAACTGAGGCTGATGTTGGAGGCAGAGTTGAAAAAATGTTGTCAATCAGTGAGTGGAGAGTGGCAGTTACTCGGGTTGGAATCGTCGTCGAGGGGTACACATTCGAAGCAGACATTATACTAAGCAGATCTGTCGCACCGGAAGATAGAGGAAGAGTAAGATTGATGTTGAAGTCCCCCATTAAGATAGCGTCATTCCCTTGTTTCTCTAGATGATCCGATATTTGGCTTAAGTTTTCCAAGAATGAAGAAACAGATCCTGCCGGTGGGCAGTATACTTCTCCAACTGTTAATTTTTTCTGTGAAGGTAAACACATTTCCAGGAAAAGTGATTCATAATTTCGTTCTATATTCAGGGTTAATTCTTTGTTAATGCATACCAAGTACTCTTGCCGTGTGTAAATAGCTAAACCTCCTCTCTTCAATGCTGTTCTGTGCAAAAAATGGAAAGTATATCCAGGTATTTCCAGAAGGGTATCTGTTTGTCTTGTTAAAAAGGTTTCGCAAAGTCCGACTACATCTGGCTGCAACTGTTGACAAAGATTCGTTATATCCGCGACCGATGAGCATAACCCTTGACAGTTCAGTTGAAGAACAGTGAACTGAGAGTCAGAGCGTCCCGTACTTAAATTACACACTTCTTCATAACGGCTTCTAGGAAATTTACTTTTATCAAATAACGGGGTATCTGATTCATTATTAATTTCTAAATCAAAAATATTTTCTAAATCCAAAAAATTTTCTTCCAGCTCTACTAATCTAGCATTACTTTGGCTTGTTGACGAGGAGGCATCCCCGGGAGGATTAGAACAGGAATTCATTACTTACCAACATACTGAAGAGAGGCAATGGCTGTACCTTTGAGACGAGCAGTAGACCACTCTGGAGTTTGTAAACCCGAACTTTTCTTATAACTTTGGAAAAGAAAAACAAAGCAAGAACACACGAAAAGGAAAAACATCTCATTTTATAAACAGAAATCAAGAATATGCAAGCGGCAAACTACACATAAACACTCTCTCATGGCGCAGTTATAATACTTTTTAAATTTAAATTATTCATCAATTTTACTACTTTAATTTTACCAATATTCACTCCTAATTAGTTCAGTATTATAGCTGCCCCACAAACCTCACCAAATATTAACAAAAAAAAGAAATATTCTAAGCGTCCGAATTAGAATCATTCGCATCGTCCGAGCCAGCGCGGGGAAGCTTGAGCGGATCGTAGCATTTGTTTGGAAACTTCTTCCACTGAGCCGTCTTTGATTTTTTGGTTTCTCCCTTTTTGGATCAGACGCGTTTCCGCTATTTTCTTACTCGCTACTTTTGAATTTCGTAGCTTATAACCAAGTGATAAAAGTTCTTTGCGTCGTTTCCCGAGATCAGCTGGCAAGTCAACAGATACGCTAAAACCGTTTTTTTTTCAGTTTACCACACTCTTTCATTATTTCTGACCGATTAAAATTTTCAAGGCTAGCGAAAATCAGATCAGCGGAATTTTTTCGTTGCGCGCTGTTTCTCAGTGTTGGACCGCTAGAGCCAGACGACTCAGCATTTGACGGCTTCTTCGAAATTATGTATACCACATTCATCCGTATCTCATTCGCGGTAGCTGTTCCGAGTTTTGATTCGAAGAAACCAACTACTTTCTGACGGAGATCTTCGCCATCTAAAGATTCTAGACCATGGATAACAAGATTGTTTCTTCTCGAGTATAGTTCTGACCGAAGAGCGGTCGATTTAACTCTTAAAAGCTCGGATCTGAGCGACCTGTTTTCCGACCGTAGAAGTTTATTTTCCTGCTGGAGATTTGGGAATTTCTGCAGGACTTTGTCCATTCGGTCATCAAAATGTTGTTTCGTGAGTGCCATAATTCTCGACTATAATGCCACTATGCCTTCAAAAATTTTCAAAAAAAACATGGAGTGATACTTACTCACAAGGGCCCCTGTATGGTAATAGAATCAACTATCACTCGGGGCCCGCTTTCAGAAAATGCAGTGTTTGAGAAATCCAAATTTGACGTTTCTCCGACCAGCGTTAGACAATTCAGATTTCTTTTGAGCACGAAACTTGGCTTCCACATTGTACACTGACTCTCTAATTACAGATTAAATGGGAGAAGCTGTTTGTACATGCCGAGGACTTAGTGCCAAAAATCACTGATCAGTGATCTTACTGTTGTATTATTTACATACAGTGGTCTAGGGAGGCAGATCCAGCAAATATTTTGCATACTTGTAGAAACACTTCCGTATATCCTTAATATCTGAAACGCTAAGAGCAGACCAAAGTGGTGTAAGGGTGATCAGGTGCGGAACAACAAATGTATTATGAACTCTTTCTAAGATACGGCAGTTAAATTTGAACTTTAATGCAACTAGTAAACCATACGCATTCCTAGATTTTCTGGCCAAAAAATCGTTCAGAAGTTGACGCGTGGCGTGAAGGTTTGACGCAATCGTTACACCAAGATGCGTCAGTGTATCTTGTGCTTTAATAACATGTTCACCCAACTGAACATTTGTCGGACAATTTGAGCGTTGATTGAACACCAGGAACTCAGTCTTACTCTTATTAAATTGAAGACCAACACGTTTATGCTCCCAATAGAGAATTCAAAAATTTTCCTCGATTCTAAAGGAAGTTCTGCTAATATCAAGGATGTCATCCACATAATTAGCTAGTAAACATCAATACTTTTAAATATACACGTGGTTAGAGCATTCTGTTGTGGCACAATGGGAGTATTATTAAACAGGGGTGGAGAAGTAGCAGTGCCCTGTCTAATACCCTTTTTTACTGGAATTGAGTGAGAAGAGTTTACTGGAATTTGCAGAGAGGCCATCAATACCACGAGAAATTATCTTTTGTAGCTTAGAAATGCAGTCAGTAACCGCAGATGGAGTAACAATAAAACTGATCTCATTAATTGATTGGCCTAAGCAACCATCAAGCTCCCTTTCATATTGATTTGACAATGATGGTTTAGGCTTGGAAAACTCACTTTTAAAGTAATCATACAACTGGTCACTGGTAATTTTGACAGAATTATAGGATTTTAATTATTTCTTTTTAGCACTTTCCATATGAAATTAGGATTACTTGTGGCTTTACTTGATGGTTCAGCTACTGATTTAGCCTGGTGTTGTCTAAGCACTTTCGCGAAACGTCGACTTGTTTTCAGACGAATTTCATTTACCAAACCTTGCCGTGGCCTACCATATTCCTTCCAGACACGAAACCAGAATTTCAATTTAGCATAAGAATCAACAAGGTCAGGATTACCTTAACAATCATGCTTCTCAGTTCCATGACGTACTCTTCGTATGAGTAAACTAGCACGCTCAGCAGCGCGTAGAGCGTGAACAATCTCAGCACAGTTTATATTCAGCAAGGTTTGCTTCTCTGCAAAGGTTAATGGGTTTTTATAGGAAAGTAGATGAAACGACACTTTGATCTTTTCCAAAATAGAATCACTAAGACCCCGAAACGCCAACATATCTACACGAGCCCAGTTAGTGGTTTCATGCCATTTACTATCATTGTCTGGACTTGGATCACTCGGTGCAATAAGTTGAACAGGGAATATATTACTGATAGGCATATGGTCTGAGGTTTGGAAAGTGGAGATAAGTGAGGATAGGGAGTCTGATTTTACATTCGGGGAACATATGAAAAAATACAGAGAAGAGGTGCTGCCAGAGTTATGGATATATGTGAAACCTTGGGTATTCTCAACCGCCATCAGATGAGGGCACATGCTATTCAGAATATTTGCCCGACTGTTACTGTCCTCAGTAAGATTACTGTTTATATCACCAGCAAAGTTCTCTGGTAGGTTTTGCACTTCAAAATCAGACACGAGGGAACTGACTAGGCGGCAAGGTTTATCAAGTTTTCTTTCTGATGTAGCATTACGTTAATCGGGGGGTAAATACACTGAGACCAACACATAATTCTAAGAAAATAAAAGAAAAGAGTAGTAGTTATCAGGACAATTGGAGTAAATGGAAAATTTGAGCGGGCTAGTAAGACACTTACCTGAAATGCCTACACCGTTATACTACTAAAGAAGAAAAGAGTAGTGGTTATGGGCGTGCTCAGAGTGCCTATGGCCTTACTACAATTTCTAATCCAAACCGGAACAAAATTTGCATCTTCAAAACTAAATTTTCTATTACCGCGAGTTCATGGAAATCAGGGACGGGGTCCACCGATCCCGCAGGCAATCAGTGTTGCCGCCACGACTTTTTAAAACCTGTCAAAAAAGTGCCAAGAAATTTGTCAAAAATCTGTGATCAGGGCCGTAGCCAAAATTGTTGTTAGGGGGGAGGAGGTTAAAAAATACTTTAAAAAACGTTTGCAAAAATTTGTTCATATGCACTAATGTTACGTTTATAGGAGTCGGATAAAAATTTTGGGGGTTGAAACCCCCTTCTCTTGAGACGTCCTTGCCTGTGACCATTTTTAGAGACTGTTATTTATGAACATTTTACTTTCGACTAGCAACATTGAACCTAATAAAATTGTATATATTTGGAATCAGCATAACATACAAATTCTTTGATGTATTAGTTGTTATAAAAATTTCTTTCTTTAGAGTTTCGTTTACTATTGTGGTTGAGCTCTAATTAGAAAGGCCTTATTGACTACAAGCGGGAGTCCATATTTGGGCATAGAGTCATTAGGGAGAACACGTGGTTAATGGGGTCAATGACCTAAATTTCCAAGGTCGATTTATTTGCTGTTGTTCTTGTTTTGGTCATGTGCATAGAGTCATTAGGGAGAACACGTGGTTAATTAAAGCGATTGGGAATTTGGAACACCTGTGCTGTCAGTCATTAATCAAATTCTTTCAGGGCAAAGTTTAATAATGTCTGACAGGTACTGTCAACATTTCTCCAGGAATAGATCCAAGTCACTAATGTTCCTTGCCCTGGAAACAATTCTACTGGTCGAACTCCAAAGATATTAATAACCAAACACCATGGAAACAATTCTCAAAAAAACATCTTAGAGATGAATTGTTTTAGCGCGGGAATCAGGTTTCTTAGTAATTTGAAATGTGACAGCGCAGAGATGCCAATAACAAAGGAACACGCTGAAATTACGTTTAGGGGTTATTTGGGCGAAACCGTTTTAGACATTTTATGGAATTATTTCGGCGAAACAGTTAGAGACATTTTAAAAGATGATTTTTGAAGATATTTTAGAAGAGGATTTGAGGGTGAAACTCTGTGGTCATTATAATACACAAGTTCCATTTGAACAGTGTTGTGAGGTCCTCTACCCCAACCCCAAAGAACCCCGGTCCCCCTAATGGCCCTCGAGCCCCCAAAGACCCCCGGAACCCATCCCCATCCCCATTTTTTAAAAATAATTTTTGAATTTTTTTAACATGGTATTTTTTTTAACTTTTTTACGTATCTTAAAATGAAATGAAATATGCTTACGGCTCTACCAATCATACTCTGTGCTTGTTCATAGACGCGACGCGGCTTTCCCACTGGTACTCTATGACAGGTTATCGACACTACCTAGTTTATTGCATGCATTAAATCAGTATTTTTTACACAGTGGAAGGATAAACACACAATTCATATCTGTAAAAAAGTGAAGATGAACTATTCGACGAAAGTATGTGCACATGATAAAATCATCGTCGTGTTGAATGCTGACAAGGAGAAATACCTGAACTATGAAACGAGTGCAAGTGGTAACACTATTGGAAATGTATGCATGCGTTGTCATAACAGCGAGAAGTTAGATTTCTTTGGAGTACCCAAGAATTTCAATCGTGTAAACGGTGGATATGCGAGAGTAACATTACCAGAGAAATTAGTGCTCAAAGAGAATGCAAACTTAAAAATAATTTTCGATGATCGGGGAAAACTCCTTGCTAGTGCTTCCGGTAAAATGCTACCTGTTGATACATCCTATCATTATCTTTCCGGTATTAGCATTTTAAAGAGAACAAGAAGAAGACAAGCATACTCCTGCACTAATGTCATTAATCATATCTTGTCAATGTGCCAAAACTGCTATCTATGTAAAAATAATGTGACAATAGACAGTGAAATCGCAGGCAGAATAAAAAGGACATTAGCAGACAATATCATCAATGAATATAAAGATGAATTGACGGAAAGTGAAGCACAAGTGTACTAATAATGTATAATAATGTATTTAACATATTTTTATATTAATATTCTACATGTCGTTATTTCATTAAAAATATCTTATGCATTATTTTGTTAAGTGTTCATTATTTTTAGGATATGCTAGAACGTCAAACGTTCAGAATATCAATTAAAAAGGTCAGAGATGTAAGAAAAAGAATTTTAGAGATAAAGCTACTACTAGCAGGCTCAATTTTTCATAGAATGGGCATTTCACAACAAGTTCTTTTCTTAATGTCCTTCCTAAACCCCATTTTACAAGTTGAAGTATCCATCCTTTTCATCCACAATTTTACTTTACAGCTTTTTGAATGCTCCAACACCAAGCAATACTTTTCAAAAGGCATTTCACAACAAGTTCTTTTCATAATGTCATTCCTAAGCCCGTTTTACAAGTTGAAGCATCCATCCTTTTCACCACAACTTTATTTTACAGCTTTTGAATGCCCCAACACCAAGCAATACTTTTCAAAAGGCATTTCAGAACAAGTTCTTTTCTTAATATCCTTCCTAAACCCATTTTACCAATTGAAGTACCCGTCCTTTTCATCCAAAACTTTACTTTACAGCTTTTTTGAATGCCTCATCACCAAGCAATACTTTTCAAAAGATATTTCAGAACAAGTTCTTTTCTTAATGTCCTTCCTAAAACCTTTTTACAAGTGAAGTACCCATCCTTTTCACCCACAACTTTACTTTACAGCTTTTTGAATGCCTCATCACCAAGCAATACCTTTCAAAAGGCATTTCACAACAAGTTCTTTTCTTAATATCCTTCCTAAACCCTTTCACAAGTTGAAGTACCCATCCTTTTCATCCAAAACTTTACTTTACAGCTTTTTTGAATGCTCCAACACCAAGCAATACTTTTCAAAAGGCATTTCAGAACAAGTTCTTTTCTTAATGTCCTTCCTAAACCCATTTTACAAATTGAAGTACCCGTCCTTTTCACCCACAACTTTACTATACTGCCTTTTTTGAATGCCTCATCACCAAGCAATACCTTTCAAAAGGCATTTCACAACACGTTCCTTTCTTAATGTCCTTCCTAAACTCTTTTTACAAGTTGAAGTACTCATCCTTTTCATCCAAAACTTTACTTTACAGCTTTTTTGAATGCCCCAACACCAAGCAATACTTTTCAAAAGACATTTCAGAACAAGTTTTTTTCTTAATGTCCTTCCTAAAACCATTTTACAAGTGAAGTACCCATCCTTTTCACCCACAACTTTACTTTACAGCTTTTTTGAATTCCTCATCACCAAGCAATACCTTTCAAAAGGCGTTTCACAACAAGTTCTTTTCTTAATATCCTTCCTAAACCCTTTTAACAAGTTGAAGCATCCATTCTTTTCATCCAAAACTTTACTTTACAGCTTTTGAATGCCCCAACACCAAGCAATACTTTTCAAAAGGCATTTCAGAACAAGTTCTTTTCTTAATGTCCTTCCTAAACCCATTTTACAAATTGAAGTACCCGTCCTTTTCACCCACAACTTTACTATACTGACTTTTTTGAATACCTCATCACCAAGCAATACCATTCAAAAGGCATTTCACAACAAGTTCCTTTCTTAATGTCCTTCCTAAACCCATTTTACATGTTGAAGTACCCATCCTTTTCATCCAAAACTTTACTTTACAGCTTTTTTGAATGCCCCAACACCAAGCAATACTTTTCAAAAGACATTTCAGAACAAGTTCTTTTCTTAATGTCCTTCCTAAAACCATTTTACAAGTTGAAGTACCCTTCCTTTTCACCCACAACTTTACTTTACAGCTTTTTTGAATGCCTCATCACCAAGCAATACCTTTCAAAAGGCATTTCACAACAAGTTCTTTTCTTAATTTCCTTCCTAAACCCTTTTACAAGTTGAAGTACCCATCCTTTTCATCCAAAACTTTACAGCTTTTTTGAATGCTCCAACACCAAGCAATACTTTTCAAAGGACATTTCAGAACAATTTCTTTTCTTAATGTCCTTCCTAAACCCATTTTACAACTTGAAGTACCCATCCTTTTCACCCACAACTTTACTTTACAGCTTTTTGAATGCTCCAACACCAAAGCAATACTTTTCTAAGGGCATTTCACAACAAGTTCTTTTCTTAATGTCCTTCCTAAACCCATTTTACAAATTGAAGTACCCATCCTTTTCACACACAACTTTACTATACTGCCTTTTATGAATGCTCCGACACCAAGCAATACTTTCCAAAGGGCATTTCAGAACAAGTTCTTTTCTTAATGTCCTTCCTAAACCCATTTTACAAGTTGAAGTACCCATCCTTTTCATCCAAAACTTTACTTTACAGCTTTTTTGAATGCCCCAACACCAAGCAATACTTTTCAAAAGGCATTTCAGAACAATTTTTTTTCTTAATGTCCTTCCTAAAACCTTTTTACAAGTGAAGTACCCATCCTTTTCACCCACAACTTTACTTTACAGCTTTTTTGAATGCCTCATCACCAAGCAATACATTTCAAAAGTCATTTCACAACAAGTTCTTTTCTTAATTTCCTTCCTAAACCCTTTTACAAGTTGAAGTACCCATCCTTTTCATCCAAAACTTTACAGCTTTTTTGAATGCTCCAACACCAAGCAATACTTTTCAAAGGACATTTCAGAACAATTTCTTTTCTTAATGTCCTTCCTAAACCCATTTTCCAACTTGAAGTAGCCATCCTTTTCACCCACAACTTTACTTTACAGCTTTTTGAATGCTCCAACACCAAAGCAATACTTTTCTAAGGGCATTTCACAACAAGTTCTTTTCTTAATGTTCTTCCTAAACCCATTTTACAAATTGAAGTACCCATCCTTTTCACACACAGCTTTACTATACTGCCTTTTTTGAATGCTCCGACACCAAGCAATACTTTCCAAAGGGCATTTCATAACAAGTTCTTTTCTTAATGTCCTTCCTAAACCCATTTTATAAGTTGAAGTACCCATCCTTTTCACCCACAACTTTACTTTACAGCTTTTTTGAATGCTCCAACCCCAAGCAATACTTTTCAAAAGGCATTTCAGAACAATTTCTTTTCTTAATGTCCTTCCTAAACCCATTTTACAAGTTGAAGTACCCATCCTTTTCATTCACAACTTTACTATACTGCCTTTTTTGAATGCTCCAACACCAAGCAATACTATTCTAAGGACATTTCACAACAAGTTCTTTTCTTAATGTCATTCCTAAACCCATTTTACAGTATTTTTTTACATATCTTAAAATGGCATGAAATATGCTTACGGCTCTACCAATCGTACTCTGTGCTTGTTCATAGACACGACGCGGCTTTCCCACTGGTACTCTATGGCAGGTTATCGACACTACATAGTTTATTGTATGCATTATATCAGTATTTTTTACGCAGTGGAATGATCAACACACAATTCACATCTGTAAAAAGTGAAGAGAAATTATTCGACGAAAGTATGTGCACATGAATAAATCATTGTCGTGTTGAATGCTGCCAAGGAGAAATACCTGAACTATGAAACGAGTGCAAGTGGTAACACTATTGGAAATGTATGCATGCGTTGTCACGACAGCGAGATGTTAGATTTCTTTAGAGTACCCAAGAATTTCAATCGTGTAAACGGTGGATATGCGAGAGTAACATTACCAGAGAAATTAGTACTCAAAGAGAATGCAAACTTAAAAATAATTGTCGATGATCGGGGACAATTTCTAGCTAATGGTTCTGGTAGCATGTTAGCCATTGATAGATCTTATCGCTATCTTTCCGGTGTTAGCATTCGAATGAAAGCAAAAGGAACAAGAAGACATGCATACAGCTGCACCAACATCATAAATCATATCTTGTCAATGTTCCAAAACTGCTATCTATGTAAAAATAATGTGACAATAGACAGTGAAATCGCAGGCAGAATAAAAAGGACATTAGCAGACAATATCATCAATGAATATAAGGATGAATTGACGGAAAGTGAAGCGCAAGTGTACTAATAATGTATAATACTGTATTTAACATATTTTTATATTAATATTCTACATGTCGGTATTTCATTAAAAATATCTTATGCATTATTTTGTTAAGTGTTCATTATTTTTAGGGTATGCTAGAACGTCAAACGTTCAGAATATCAATTAAAAAGGTCAGAGATGTAAGAAAAAGAATTTTAGAGATAAAGATACTACTAGCAGGCTCAATTTTTCATAGAAGATAGAAAAGTTCAAGTTCTCTTCTGAATTTTACCAAAGAACACAATTCAATTCTAATTTCACCAGAGAAAATAAAAAGGTTCCACTTCAGTTTTAAGTTCATCAAGACATAAAAAATTTAAAGTTCACTTCTAAATTTTTCCATAGAAGATAGGAAAAGTTATACTATGATTGTGATTATTTTCTATGAAGATAAAAAGTTTCGCTTTAATTCTAAATTTTCTTAAATTCACTTCCGACTTTTCTCAAAGATATGAAAAAATTTAAAGTTCTGTTCCAAATATTTTCCCGAAAGAAGAAAAGTTCATCTTCGATTCTGAATTTTCTCAATGAAAATGAAATAAGTTATTGATCAATTCTATTTCCCTAAAATAATATAAAAAGTTTCCACTCCAGTTCAGATTTTTCTCTCAAAGATGAAAAAATTTAAAATACTGTTCCAAATTTTTCATAGAAGATAGAAAAGTTCAAGTTCTCTTCTGAATTTTACCAAAGAACACAATTCAATTGTAATTTCTCCAGAGAAAATAAAAATCTTCCACTTCAGTTCTCTATTTCACAAAGACATAAAGAAATTTTTAAGTTCAATTCTAAAGTTTTCGGTGGAAGATAGAAAAAGTAATACCATACTTGTGAATATTTTCACGGAAGATAAAAAAGTTCTAGTTCAATTTTAAATTTTCTCAACGAAGTGAAGAAAAGTTCAAGTTCCCTACTGAATTTTAGCAAAGAACACAATTCAATTCTAATTTCACCAGAGAAAATAAAAATCTTCCACTTCAGTTCTTTATTTCACAAAGACATAAAGAAATTTAAAGTTCATTTCTAAATTTTTCGGTGGAAGATAGATAAAGTAATACCATACTTGTGAATATTTTCCCGGAAGATAAAAAGTTCTAGTTCAATTTAAAATTTTCTCAATGATGTGAAGAAAAGTTCAAGTTCTCTTCTGAATTTTAACAAAGAACACAATTCAATTCTAATTTCTCCAGAGAAAATAAAAATCTTCCACTTCCGTTAAGTTCCCCAATGAAATAAAGAAATTTAAAGTTCTATTCTAAATATTTAAATGGAAGATAAAAAAAGTAATACTATGACTGTGATTATTTTCCATGAAGATCAAAAGTTTCACTTTATTTATAATTTTTCTTAAATTCAGTTCGGATTTTTCTCAAAGAGATAAAAAATTTAAGGTTCTGTTCCAAATTTTTCATACAAGATAGAAAAAGTTATACGTTGATTGTGAATTTTCGACATGAAGATAAGGAACTCCACTTTAATTCTGAGTTTTCTCGAAGAAGTGCAAAATGTTCAAGTTCTCTTCTGAATTTTCTTAACGAAGAGAAAAAGTTAGCTCAATTCTGAATTTTACCAATGAAAATGAAAAAACCTTCCACTTCAGTTCTTAATTTCTCAAAGCCATAAAAAATTTAAAGTTCAGTTCTAAATTTTTCTATAGAAGATAGGAGAAGTTATACTATGATTGTGATTATTTTCCAGTGAAGATAAAAAGTTTCACTTTAATTCTAATTTTCTTAAATTCAGTTTCGATTTTTTGCAGATATGAAAAATTTAAAGTTCTGTTCCAAATTTTTCATAGAAGATAGAAAAAGTAATACATTGATTGTGAATATTCGTCATGATGATAAGGAACACAACTTTAATTTTGAGTTTTCTCGAAGAAGTAAAAAATGTTCAAGTTCTCTTCTGAATTTTCTTAAAGAAGAGAAAAAAATTAGCTCAAATCTTAATTTTAATAATGAAAAGGAAAATACTTTCCGCTTCAGTTCTTAATTTCGCAAAGACATAAGAAATTTTAATTTCAGTTCTAAATTTTTCCATAGAAGATAGGAAAAGTTATACTATGATTGTGATTATTTTTCAATGATGATGAAAAGTTTCACTTTAATTCTAAATTTTCATAAATACAGTTCCGATTTTCTCAAAGAGATGAAAAAATTTTAAGTTCTGTGCCAAGTTTTTCATAGAAGATAGAAGAAGTTATACATTGATCGTGAATATTCACCATGAAGATAAAAATTTCCACTTTAATTCCAAATTTTCTCAATGAAGTGCAAAATGGTCAAGTTCTCTTCTAATTTTTCCAAGAAAATAAAAAGGTTCCACTTCAGTTCTGGTTTTTTCTCAAAGAGATGAAAAATTTAAAGTTCTATTCTAATTTAAATTAAGTTTTAGCTCCGTTGTCTTATGGACTTACCCCTCAAATTTTTAAATTAGAAAATGAGTGACTCGTTCTATTATTAAAGACAATCGTTCAAACTCGTTCATCTAACCTCCAAAACAATAGGTTAGGTTAGGTATAAATAAATATTAATAAATAAATAGAAACATTTCTACATGTTTAAGTTAGGTTAGGTTAACTTATCATGAGCGCTCATGATAAGTTAACCTAACCTTTTCCGGCGAGTATGGTTAGGTTAGGCTAGATTAAGTTAGGTTAGATTAGGTTAGGTTAAGTCAGGTTAGGCTAGCCTACGTACGCTTCACTTAGGTTAGGTGAGAGACAGGCAAAAAGTTAGGTTAGATTAGGTTAAGTTAGGTTAGGCTAGGTTAGCCTACGAATGCACGCGTACGTAGGCTAACGTAGCCTAACCTAACTTAACCTAACCTAACTTAATCTAACCTAACTTTTTGCCTGTCTCTCACCTAACCTAACCTAAGTGAAGCGTACATAGGCTAACCTAACCTAACTTAACCTAACCTAACCTAATCTAACCTAACTTAATCTAGCCTAAGCTAACCTAACCATACTCGCCGGAAAAGGTTAGGTTAATTTATCATGAGCGCTCATGATAAGTTAACCGAACCTGACTTAAACATGTATAAATGTTTAGATTTATTTATTAATATTTATTTATACCTAACCTGACCTATTGTTTTGGAGGTTAGATGAACGAGTTTGAACGATTGTCTTTAATAATAGAACGAGTCACTCATTTTCTAATTTAAAAATTTGAGGGGTAAGTCCATAAGACAACGGAGCTAAAACTTAATTTAAAATTAGAATAGAACTTTAAATTTTTCATCTCTTTGAGAAAAAACCAGAACTGAAGTGGAAACTTTTTATTTTCTTGGAAAAATTAGAAAAGAACTTGACCATTTTGCACTTCATTGAGAAAATTTGGAATTAAAGTGGAATTTTTTATCTTCATGGTGAATATTCACGATCAATGTATAACTTCTTCTATCTTCTATGAAAAACTTGGCACAGAACTTTAAATTTTTTCATCTATTTGAGAAAATTGGAACTGTATTTATGAAAATTTAGAATTAAAGTTAAACTTTTCATCATCACTGAAAAACAATCACAATCATAGTATAACTTTTTCTATCTTCTATGGAAAAATTTAGAAGTGAACTTTCATGTTTTTATATCTTTGAGAAATTAAGAACTGAATCGGAAGGTTTTTTCATTTTCATTAGTAAAATTCAGAATTGAGCTAATTTTTCTCTCTTCTTTAAGAAAATTCAGAAGAAAACTTAAAAATTTTCACTTCTTCGAGAAAACTCGAAAATTAAAGTTGTGCTCCTTATCTTCATGTTGAATATTCACAATCAATGTATAACTTTTTCTATCTTCTATGAAAAATTTGGAACAGAACTTTAAGTTTTTCATCTCTTTGCAAAAAATCGGAACTGAATTTAAGAAAATTAGAATTAAAGTGAAACTTTTTATCTTCACTGGAAAATAATCACAATTATAGTATAACTTTTCCTATCTTCTATAGAAAAATTTAGAACTGAACTTTAAATTTTTTATGTCTTTGAGAAATTAAGAACTGAAGTGGAAGGTTTTTTAATTTTCATTGGTAAAATTCAGAATTGAGCTAACTTTTTCCTCTTCGTTAAGAAAATTCAGAAGAGAACTTGAACATTTTGCACTTCTTCGAGAAAACTCAGAATTAAAGTGGAGTTCCTTATCTTCATGTCGAATATTCACAATCAACGTATAACTTTTTCTATCTTGTATGAAAAATTTGGAACAGAACTTTAAATTTTTCATCTCTTTGAGAAAAATCAGAACTGAATTTACGAAAAATTATAAATAAAGTGAAACTTTTGATCTTCATGGAAAATAATCACAATCATAGTATTACTTTTTCTATCTTCCATCTAAAAATTTAGAATAGAACTTTAAATTTCTTTATTTCTTTGGGGAACTTAACGGAAGTGGAAGATTTTTATTTTCTCTGGAGAAATTAGAATTGAATTGTGTTCTTTGTTAAAATTCAGAAGAGAACTTGAACTTTTCTTCACTTCATTGAGAAAATTTTAAATTGAACTAGAACTTTTTATCTTCCGGGAAAATATTCACAAGTATGGTATTACTTTATTATCTTCCACCGAAAAATTTAGAATTGAACTTTAAATTTCTTTATGTCTTTGTGAAATAAAGAACTGAAGTGGAAGATTTTTATTTTCTCTGGAGAAATTAGAATTGAATTGTGTTCTTTGGTAAAATTCAGAAGAGAACTTGAACTTTTCTTCACTTTGTTGAGAAAATTTTAAATTGAACTAGAACTTTTTATCTTCCGGGAAAATATTCACAAGTATAGTATTACTTTTTCTATCCTCCATCGAAAAATTAGAATTGAACTTTAAATTTCTTTATGTCTTTGTGAAATAAAGAACTGAAGTGTAAGATTTTATTTTCTCTAGAAATTAGAATTGAATTGTGTTCTTTGGTAAAATTCAGAAGAGAACTTGAACTTTTTTATCTTCTGTGAAAAATTTGGAACAGTATTTTAAATTTTTCATCCCTTTGAGACAGATCTGAAGTGAAGTGGAAAATTTTCATGTTATTTGGAAAAATAAAAATTATTAGTAACTTATTTCCTTTCCATACAGGAAATTCAGAATAGAGCTTTAACTTTTCTTTACTTCGTTGAGAAAATTTAAAATCTTACTAGGAATTTTTATCTTCCGTGAATATCTTCGCATTTATGGTATTTCGTGTTCTATGTTCCACCGAAAAATTTAGAATTGAATTTTAAATTTCTTTATGTCTTTGTGAAAAAGAGAACTGAAGTGGAAGATTTTTATTTTCTCTGGAAAAATTAAAATTGAATTGTGTTCTTTGGTAAAATTCAGAAGAGAACTTGAGCTTTTCTATCTTCTATGAAAAATTTGGAACAGTAATTTAAATTTTTTCATCTTTGAGAGAAAAATCTGAACTGAAGTGGAAACTTTTTATATTATTTTAGGGAAATAGAATTGATCAATAACTTATTTCATTTTCATTGAGAAAATTCCGAATCGAAGTTGAACTTTTCTTCTTTCGGGAAAACATTTGGAACAGAACTTTAAATTTTTTCATCTCTTTGAGAAAAGTCGGAACTGAATTTAATAAAATTTAGAATTAAAGCGAAACTTTTTATCTTCATAGAAAATAATCCCAATCATAGTATAACTTTTCCTATCTTCTATGGAAAAATTTAGAAGTGAACTTTAAATTTTTTATGTCTTGGTGAACTTAAAACTGAAGTGGAAGCTTTTTATTTTCTCTGGTGAAATTAGAATTGAATTGTGTTCTTTGGTAAAATTCAGAAGAGAACTTAAACTTTTCTATCTTCTATGAAAAATTGAGCCTGCTAGTAGTATCTTTATCTCTAACATTCTTTTTCTTACATCTCTGACCTTTTTAATTGATATTCTGAACGTTTGACGTTCTAGCATACCCTAAAAATAATGAACACTTAACAAAATAATGCATAAGATATTTTAAATGAAATAACGACATGTAGAATATTAATATAAAAATATGTTAAATACACTATTATACATTATTAGTAAACTTGCGCGTCACTTTCCGTCAATTCATCTTTATATTCATTGATGATATTGTCTGCTAATGTCCTTTTTATTCTGCCTGCGATTGCACTGTCTATTGTCACATTATTTTTACATAGATAGCAGTTTTGGCACATTGACAAGATATGATTTATGATGTTGGTGCAGCTGTATGCATGTCTTCTTTTTCCTTTTGCTTTCATTCGAATGCTAACACCGGAAAGATAGCGATAGGATCTATCAACGGCTAACATGCCACCAGAACCATTAGCTAGAAGTTGTCCCCGATCATCGACAATTATTTTTAAGTTTGCTTTCTCTTTGAGCACTAATTTCTCTGGTAATGTTACTCTCGCATATCCACCGTTTAGACGATTGAAAATCTTGGGTACTCCAAAGAAATCTAATTTCTCGCTGTCATGACAACGCATGCATACATTTCCAATAGTGTTACCACTTGCACTCGTTTCATAGTTCAGGTATTTCTCCTTGTCAGCATACAACACGACAATGATTTTATCATGTGCACATACTTTCGTCGAATAATTCATCTTCACTTTTTACAGATATGAATTGTGTGTTTATCCTTCCACTGCGTAAAAAATACTGATATAATGCATACAATAAACTAGGTAGTGTCGATAACCTGCCATAGAGTACCAGTGGGAAAGCCGCGTCGTGTCTATGAACTAGCACAGAGTACGATTGGTAGAGCCGTAAGCATATTTCATGCCATTTTAAGATATGTAAAAAAAATACTGTAAAATGGGTTTAGGAATGACATTAAGAAAAGAACTTGTTGTGAAATGTCCTTAGAACAGTATTGCTTGGTGTTGGAGCATTCAAAAAAGGCAGTATAGTAAAGTTGTGAATGAAAAGGATGGGTACTTCAACTTGTAAAATGGGTTTATGAATGACATTAAGAAAAGAAATTGTTCTGAAATGCCTTTTGAAAAGTTTTGATTGTTTTTTGTGCATTCAAAAATGCTGTAAAGTAGATTTGTGGTTGAAAAGGATGGGTACTTCAACTTGTAAAATGGGTTAAGGAAGGACATTAAGGAAAGAACTTGTTATGAAATGCCCTTTGAAAAGTATTGCTTGGTGTTGGAGCATTCAAAAAAGGCAGTATAGTAAAGTTGTGTGTGAAAAGGATGGGTACTTCAATTTGTAAAATGGGTTTAGGAAGGACATTAAGAAAAGAACTTGTTGTGAAATGCCCTTAGAAAAGTATTGCTTTGGTGTTGGAGCATTCAAAAAATGTAAAGTAAAGTTGTGGGTGAAAAGGATGGCTACTTCAAGTTGGAAAATGGGTTTAGGAAGGACATTAAGAAAAGAAATTGTTCTGAAATGTCCTTTGAAAAGTATTGCTTGGTGTTGGAGCATTCAAAAAAGCTGTAAAGTAAAGTTTTGGATGAAAAGGATGGGTACTTCAACTTGTAAAAGGGTTTAGGAAGGACATTAAGAAAAGATCTTGTTGTAAAATGCCTTTTGAAAGGTATTGCTTGGTGATGAGGCATTCAAAAAAGCTGTAAAGTAAAGTTGTGGGTGAAAAGGATGGGTACTTCACTTGTAAAAAGGTTTTAGGAAGGACATTAAGAAAAGAACTTGTGCTGAAATGTCTTTTGAAAAGTATTGCTTGGTGTTGGGGCATTCAAAAAAGCTGTAAAGTAAAGATTTGGATGAAAAGGATGGGTACTTCAACTTGTAAAAAGGGTTTAGGAAGGACATTAACAAATGAACGTGTTGTGAAATGCCTTTTGAAAGGTATTGCTTGGTGATGAGGCATTCAAAAAAGGCAGTATAGTAAAGTTGTGGGTGAAAAGGACGGGTACTTCAATTTGTAAAATGGGTTTAGGAAGGACATTAAGAAAAGAACTTGTTCTGAAATGCCTTTTGAAAAGTATTGCTTGGTGTTGGGGCATTCAAAAGCTGTAAAGTAAAGTTTTGGATGAAAAGGATGGATGCTTCAACTTGTAAAAAGGGTTTAGGAAGGACATTAAGAAAAGAACTTGTTGTGAAATGCCTTTTGAAAGGTATTGCTTCGTGATGAGGCATTCAAAAAAGCTGTAAAGTAAACTTTTGGATGAAAAGGATGGGTACTTCAATTGGTAAAATGGGTTTAGGAAGGATATTAAGAAAAGAACTTGTTCTGAAATGCCTTTTGAAAAGTATTGCTTGGTGTTGGGGCATTCAAAAGCTGTAAAATAAAGTTGTGGTGAAAAGGATGGATGCTTCAACTTGTAAAATGGGTTTAGGAAGGACATTATGAAAAGAACTTGTTGTGAAATACCTTTTGAAAAGTATTGCTTGGTGTTGGAGCATTCAAAAAGCTGTAAAGTAAAGTTGTGGATGAAAAGGATGGATACTTCAACTTGTAAAATGGGGTTTAGGAAGGACATTAAGAAAAGAACTTGTTGTGAAATGCCCATTCTATGAAAAATTGAGCCTGCTAGTAGTAGCTTTATCTCTAAAATTCTTTTTCTTACATCTCTGACCTTTTTAATTGATATTCTGAACGTTTGACGTTCTAGCATATCCTAAAAATAATGAACACTTAACAAAATAATGCATAAGGTATTTTTAATGAAATAACGACATGTAGAATATTAATATAAAAATATGTTAAATACATTATTATACATTATTAGTACACTTGCGCTTCAATTTCCGTCAATTCATCTTTATATTAATTGATGATATTTTCTGCTAATGTTCTTTTTATTCTGCCTGCGATTTCACTGTCTATTGTCACATTGTTTTTACATAGATAACAGTTTTGGCACATTGACAAGATATGATTAATGATATTATTGCAGGGGTATGCCTGTCTTCTTCTTGTTCTCTTTAAAATGCTAATACTGGAAAGCTAATGATAGGATGTATCAACAGGTAGCATGTTACCGGAAGCACTAGCAAGGAGTTGTCCCCGATCATCGACAATTATTTTTAAGTTTGCATTCTCTTTGAGCACTGATTTCTCTGGTAATGTTACTCTCGCATATCCACCGTTTACACGATTGAAATTCTTGGGTACTCCAAAGAAATCTAACTTCTCGCTGTCATGACAACGCATGCATACGTTTCCAATAGTGTTACCACTTGCACTCGTTTCATAGTTCAGGTATTTCTCCTTGTCAGCATTCAACACGACGATGATTTTATTATGTGCACATACTTTCGTCGAATAATTCATCTTCACTTTTTTACAGATATGAATTGTGTGTTTATCCTTCCACTGTGTAAAAAATACTGATTTAATGCATGCAATAAACTAGGTAGTGTCGATAACCTGTCATAGAGTACCAGTGGGAAAGCCGCGTCGTGTCTATGAACAAGCACAGAGTATGATTGGTAGAGTCGTAAGCATATTTCATGTCATTTTAAGATACGTAAAAAAGTTAAAAAAAATACCATGTTAAAAAAATTCAAAAATTATTTAAAAAAAATGGGGATGGGTTCCGGGGGTCTTTGGGGGCTCGAGGGGCATTAGGGGGACGGGGGGCCCTTGGGGTTGGGGTAGAGGACCTCACAACACTGTTCAAATGGAACTTGTGTATTATAATGACCACAGAGTTTCACCCTCAAATCCTCTTCTAAAATATCTTCAAAAATCATCTTTTAAAATGTCTCTAACTGTTTCGCCGAAATAATTCCATGAAATGTCTAAAACGGTTTCACCCAAATAACCCCTAAACGTGATTTCAGCGTATTCCTTTGTTATTGGCATCTCTGCGCTGTCACATTTCAAATTACTAAGAAACCTGATTCCCGCGCTAAAACAATTCATCTCTAAGATGTTTCTTTGAGAATTGTTTCCATGGCGTTTGGTTATTAATATCTTTGGAGTTCGACCAGTAGAATTGTTTCCAGGGCAAGGAACATTAGTGACTTGGATCTATTCCTGGAGAAATGTTGACAGTACTTGTCAGACATTATTAAACTTTGCCCTGAAACAATTTGATTAATGACTGACAGCACAGGTGTTCCAAATTCCCATTCGCTTTAATTAACCACGTGTTCTCCCTAATGACTCTATGCACATGGCCAAAACAAGAACAACAGCAAATAAATCGACCTTGGAAATTTAGGTCATTGACCCCATTAACCACGTGTTCTCCCTAATGACTCTATGCCCAAATATGGACTCCCGCTTGTAGTCAATAATGCCTTTCTACTGCTCTATTGCCTTATTTTTGTGGCTTATTTTTGAAAACCAATCATTTTTTTTATCGGCTAAACTAATGCTGAGAACCAAATCTAGATAGACAAGGAAATATAATTTCGGGAGAGACATATATCTCCGCCTTTCTGACCAGTTCTTTTGTGGGAAACAAATTAAAAAGAATGAAAATCTTTTTGAATGCATTTTCATTACGAATTTACGACTCGGACGTGAGTTTTGGAGGGGGGTTACCCTCTGATACATCTCTGCCTTTGACCTCTTTTAGAGCATGTTACTTATCAAAAGTTTACTTCAAAAGTGTTTCTAATCAAAAGTTTACTTTTGATAAGTAACATTAAACCTGATAAATTGTATTGATTAAGAATCAGCATAACAAGCCAATTCTTTGTCGTATTAATTGTTATAAAAATTTCTTTCTTTACAGTTTCAGTTGCTAGTGGGCTGACTTGTTTTTTACAATTGAACTATTATCATGAACTGTTCGATTTTTCGGTACTGTTGCGCTTAATGGTACACACCGATATAGACTCTATAGAAAAGTAGCACGGAGATTCGCAAAACGGGTAATTGCTATGTAAATTGATCGCAAAGCAGTGTGGTTTCTAATTGAATTTACAATATTTAAACTGTTGTTTTTTGGGGTTTAGAGGGGGAAAAGGTACCTAGGTTAGGTTAGGTTACGTATTTAATATATGCCATGCTTTACCCCCCACCCCCACCCTCTAATGTGCAAATATATAGCCTAAATTTGTGTCATAAGCCATTATAACCGGGTATCTGTCTCTCCCGTTTGACTAGTTTCCTTAATAGAGTCTATAGCGGTGTGTACCATTAAGCGCAACAGTACCGATTTTTCTATATAGAAAACTAGATATTACTGATAATTAGACGGATTGCTTCAACAATTACCAATAAACGTCCTAAACTTTCGTTTGAAACATTAAGCTTTTAATTATTGTGGTTTCAATGATGAAGGAAACAATATAAAATTTGGAAAACAACAATAATAAAATTCTAAAAACAAATGCATATAAACAAATTTTAGAACACTTTTTAATTTTTTGTGGCCGCCTATCCCCCACCCCCCGAATAAAAACTCTTGCTATGACTCTGGTCACAGGTTTTTAACGAATTTCATAGGTTTTTTGGCTACTTTTTTGACATTTTTTAGAAATTCGCTGTAACAGCACTGGCTGTGCCAACTTTTTGTGCCAACAACAAGTTGTGGACCAACTTTTTGGTCCATAAATGTGTCCCCGATGCATCCAAAATGTGGAATTTTTAGCTAAAATGTGTCCATTTTTAAATCTCAAAAACTAAAGTTTTTTTTTACCAGTTGTACTACTGGGCAAAAGACGCTTTGTAGACAAGCCTCTTTCAAAGCGGCCAGTTAACATCAAATGTATTGAAAACGAAAAAATCCACTGTAAAACATTCATAGAGAATGACTAAGTTTGAAAGCACGAAACTAATATAAAAATGTAAATCCCTTTCTTTGGAAAAATCTTGTACCTACGACACCCCTGGGAAAACCTGGATGCCATAAAAAAAAAGAAAAAAAAGAGGAAAACCATTACTTTGGTGAAACATGACATTTTTTTAACCAAAATATATATTCAGTTGTGGAATGTTTTGTTTAGGTCATAAATTTACAAAATGTGTCCCTTTTTTGCCCTTTTATGTCGAAAATTCCTAAAACGTATCTCTTTTTTGCCCTGACGTTAAGTTCACCCTTTGTTTTTGATACACTTGATAGTTTTGGTAGCAACGCTTCACACAGTTACCAAGGGAACCGTGGTCACACTAGCCATGGAATTTGGTTGTGCAAATACCATCTTGTTTAACTCGATCCCGCTTCACAATGCCACTGGGTTTCACGCCTAAGAAAGTGTGCTATTATCCAAAATTAACCTTCTTGTTATAAACTTTGATTTGTTCATATTTTTTGAACGGATTTTTATAGGTTCGGATTTGTTCATATTTTTTGTTCTTGTCGGATTTTTAATGGATTATCCTATACTCTGCCTTATAAAATCATGGGCTAAAAGAAGATTCAATGGCCTAAAAATCCATGCCACCCCCACTTCCCAGCCTAAAAATTAGAAAATTACTACAATTTTTTCCGTGTTTTTTTTCTCTATAGTTCACCTGTCTTCGCATTTTTTTTTCGAACTTTCCTTACTCTCTCCAAAATATTGTGCCATCCCCTCCCGGGAGAATTTCTTTTGTGTTTGTCACCTTCAAAGGATACTTATTTCATAATATTAATCAGAAAGATATTTTGAAGGGTGAATTTGAAGTCAATACCATTGCCCACAAGCCGTCGTAGTTTCAATTTTTAAGAGGCAAGCTCCATTTACTCCCAGCAATTGCCCGGGTGATCTCCAATTCAAGCTTTCTTATTTTTTGGCATGCTTTTGGAATGGTTCCCGATATTCTATCTTTTCCTTTTTTTGCCAGTTTCTTGTTTTTTCCCCTCATTTCGTCAAGCAGGATGTAGTTTCCATGTTGACTATTACTGGGAATCCCTACGGATGTCATTCATGTTAGTCGTGTTATTAAGATTGCAAGATCTTTGAAAAAGAAAGTTCCAGGGATTTCCGAAACTAGAAAGTGATTCCCAAAGAGCTTTATATAATATCGACTAACTTCGATTGTTTTGGTGTTTTTATATAAACTAGAAAGTTTTACTAGATTTTTTTCGGTTGGTACGATCAAGGGCCGCTATTTACTTACAGTATATTTTGAGGAATTGTTTGACCCATGGCATTCTTTGATGTAAGAGAGTTATCATTATAGACCAGGAGACCAACTTTGATTTCATGGGTAGCCATGTTGTCTTGTTACTAAGAGTGCAAGATCTTTGATAAAGAAAAATCCAGGGATTTCTGAAACTAGTAAAGTGATTCCCAAAGAGCTTTATATACTATCGAGTAACTTAGACTATTTTGTTGTTTTTATATAAACTAGAAAGTATTACTAGATTTTTTCGGTTGACACGTTCTAGGGCCGCTTTTTACTTACGGTTTATTCTGAGGAATTGTTTGACCAAGGGCTGTCTTTGATGTAAGGGAGTTATTATTATAAACTTGGAGACCAACTCGAATTTTATCGGTAGCATTGTTGTTACTAAAAGTGCAAGATCTTTGAAAAAGATAGTTCCAGGGATTTCTGAAATTAGAAAAGTGATTCCCAAAGAGCTTTATATAACATCGAATAACTTAGATTATTTTGATGTTTTTATATAAACTAGAAATTATTCATATATTATTTCGGTTACTATTTACTTACAGTTTATTTTAAGGAATTGTTAGACAAGGGCTTTCTTTTATGTAAAGAAGTTATTATTATAGACTTGGAGACGAAATCGAATTTCATCGCTAATATTAATATCACTGAAAAGGATCATAATCTTGGGGTATCAAATTTAGACATTAATCAAATGTCTAAGCTTATCTGACACTGGCCATATTATTCCGTATTATAACTATTTTCATTTGATTATAAAATGCTTTAGGGTTAGTGGACTATTCAAAACATTCGACAATTAAAAAAAAAAAATTATACACTAGCAATTCACAAAATGGTAAAGGCAGACAAGAATTTACTTAGATTTCTTTCATATTTAATATTTTATATTTTATTAAGTCTTAGTAAAACCATAATAATTTATAAGTCTTCAATGATTTTTTTCTGTGAAAATACAAAAAGAAGTTGTTTTTCACAATCTGAAGGTGGCACTTTTACTCTTCCCCTCCTCAGTTTTCTGAGAGGGATTCTCGCAAAATAAAAGCTCTAATTTGATGTTTGGGACTAATATAAAGTAAAATCAAAAATAAAATACACAAACAAAATACAAATAACGTTTTTATATAGGCTGTTATAATAAACATTGTGGCTTTGCTGGGTAGCACTAACTGGCAGGGCTGCCAACTGCTGACGTCCAAAAAGAGTGATATTTGCACAAAAAGAATGCGAGTAAAAAACATTGCATGCGCACGGTTGCCGCTGCTTGCGCATCAACTTTGAGGTGCAAAATAGTGCATTAAAGCGAAAAGTGTGCAAGTTGGTAGACCTATTCCTCGGGTTAATTACACCTCTGACGAAGCTGCCAACTACTGACTTTCAAACTGAATGAAAACTAACACCCAAAATGAGTGATTTTCACTCTTTCGCATCCCCTTTGAGATAAATTAAATAAAAAAAACAAGTTTTTTAAACTGAAAGTAAGGAGCGACATTAAACTTATATATATAAATATATATATATATATATATATATATATATATATATATATATATATATATATATATATATATATATATATATATATATATATATATAAGGGTTGCCAACTTGCATACTTTTCGAGTGAAATGCCCTCTTTTTCAAACAGTTCGTGGTAACGAACTGTAAGTAAGGAGCGACCCGGCTCAATGGTAACCGAAACTCTACTGGGTCGATTACCACTGGGTCGATATGGTCACCCCTGGGAAAAAAAAACGAAAAAAAAAACAAATAAACAGGCATCCGTGATAGTTCTTCTTGCAAAAAATGCAAAATTCCACGTTTTTGTAGATAAGAGCTTGAAAACTCCACAGTAGGGTTCTCTGATACGCTGAATATCATGGTGTCACTTTGATTAGGGTTCTATAGGTGTTCGGGTGTCTTTCCCCCTTTTTTTGAAAATCAACAAAATTTTCTCAGGCGCGTAACTTTTGATGGGTAGCACTAAACTTATATATATAAGTTTATCAAAAAGTTGCTACCCATCAAAAGCGTAACTTTTGATGGGTAGCACAAATATATATATATATATATATATATATATATATATATATATATATATATATATATATATATATATATATATATATATATATATATATATATATATATATATATATATATATATATATATATATATATATATATATATAAACTAAAACCTGTTCATTTTGTCATAAATTTTATAGGCCACTTAACTATAGTATAGGCTAGTACAGTTATATTTAAGGTCAATATATTAAAATTTTCCATTAAAAGACGATCATTGGAATAAAAATCCATTACATACGTTTGATTTAGTTAGTTACTTGATTATTTGAGGCTAGTCTCTTACTATTTTAAAGAAAAAAAAGCACTATGATTTTTCCTGTTTCTAATCAATTAGAAATAGATCAGCCTTTAAAATGAGTTAGGTAGTGCTTTGAGTCGCTTGAAAACTTATATAATACTGAAAACTGATATATTATCATATAATGATAAAATAGCTTTATATATGCCCTAAATTAAAACGATTCAATTGAAAAATGTCAAAGATTGTCATTAGAATACGTTTATTAAAATCTATTTATCCGTAAATACACAGATTTGTGGAAAAATCAAATCAAAAAATACCTTACTACAACACAACGGATGAAAGTATGAATGGAGGTTTGCGGGTTCAAATCCGTCCGTAGTAATGGATCAATATAGAATAGATAAAAGTTTACAGAGTAAGAGCCTTAATGCATTACCATTATTACTTAATGAGGCAGTTGTAGGGTTCCTTGCAAAATAGTGCCCAAATCCATATTTGTCTCTAGTAATAAATTTGTTCTGAAAATTAGACTCAAGAATTGGGTCTATAGCTTCAAGGCTTTTTGTTCCATGGAAGGCCATAATGGATCTTGCATTTGAACTTGAACGCCCATATCTATCACGGAATCCCAATTCCTTTTCACGGAATAAACCTTTCTTTTGACGCTTCCATATTCTTCTAACTTATTAGAACTGTGAAGCAGAAATTGCTCTTCTGCCATTTAAAACTCTAGTTTTCCTTTGAAAATCTCTATTTTATTGTTAACGTTTGCCATTTTGATGTAGATTCTGCATGGGGAATCGCTTCTAATGTATCGAAAACCACGTCATTTTTGTTGGCTGACCATGACGTCATACTGACATAATATCATTTCATAATGACGTGATTTCATACTCACGACAATACTGCCATGATTTATGCAAAAGCAGACTTATTCTCAATTCTTCTGTTACAGTGATTGAGTTCTTTCAAAGTAATCCCAAGTCGCTGTTGCAGATGCTCAATTTCAGCAATGATTGCTTCCTTAGTAACTGTGAAATCACTTGTATTCTCAGGGTCGTTAACGCTTCCTTCGTTCTCCTTTTCCTCTATTCATAAATGGCCTTCCCCTCCCATTCTTAATGTATTAGCCTTGTACTGCCTCTGCTATACCCTGACCACCCTTAACCTCTAGTCTTTTTGTTGCTAATAGAGCCTCTGTTCATCCGATCTCCTTTTTCGGCTATTAAAATATGGCCTTGCTCTGTCAATTTTAAAATCTATCCTTTCGCTGTTTCTGCTTAACCTTGACCATTTTCACTACTAAAAGTATGGCCTTCCTCTATTAATGTTAAAATCTAGCATTTCGCTGCCTCTGTCAAACCCTGAACATCCTTGGCCTCTAGTTTCTTTGTCACTAATCTTGCCTCCGTTTAACCGCTGTCTGTTTTAGCTTGCTAGCTACCGCTGCAACCCGGATAAGACAAAGGCATGTGAAACTTCCCCCGGACTCACTTAGAAGATTTGACTTTAAAAAAAATCGCATATTAATGCTATAATAGTAAGCGGTGCATAAAACTAAGATGAATGGGAACTCCACTGGGCTCAGTAAAAGGTGACTTATTACACTGGCAAATCCAATTAAAATCTTATCAGAATTTAAGGCTGCGTTTGCTAAGCAAATATTAAGATATAAAAAGTTGCTAGTGAATATTTTCTAAGTAGAAAGGGCAAAGGTTGTTCAAGAAGAAGAAGACGGCTTTTAAGCATGATGAAGTTGCTAAGAGAAATTTAATCGCATTAAAGATGAAAAGCTTCGTTTATATTTGCCCCTTACAATTTTAAGGATGTTTAAAACTTCCTATGCCATGGAGAAAAATTTACCAAAAATAAAACTCGATCATATCGAACAAGAAAAAGTTTTCGATATGGGATATTCACAGGTTTGTTCGCAGGAGATCATGAATATAAAGCAAAAAAATATTAAAAAACAGGCAAAACTAAAGAAATATATATGTTTAACTATTTCTTCAGAAATACCAAACTTTCCAAAAGTCAAAATTTTTTAGAAATAAAGGTCATTCTATGACCATAGATCCAATGATCGTCTTTTAATGTATATTATATTAAAAATTTCAGTTAGTATAGGCTGGAGCTCATTCTTTATTATAAAAACTTGATAAAGCTCATAGAATTCAAATCAGCATAGAAACCCATTTTTTATTTATCTATTGGTATCAAAATTCCATTTTTTAGAGTTTCGGTTACTACTGAGCCGGGTCGCCTCTTACTTACAGTTCGTTACCAAGAACTGTTTTATTCCTTATAACACTTCAGTTACTATATATATACGTATATATATATATATATATATATATATATATATATATATATATATATATATATATATATATATATATATATATATATATATATATATATATATATATATATATATATATATATATATATATATATATATATATATATATATATATTTATTTATATATATATATATATATATATATATATATATATATATATATATATATATATATATATATGTGCATATAATTTATATATATATAACCTAAAACCTGTTCATTTGTCGGCTAAATATTTGCTAGACGTAAAATATATATATATATATATATATATATATATATATATATATATATATATATATATATATATATATATATATATATATATATATATATATATATATATATATATATATATATATATATATATATATATATATATATATATATATATATATATATATATATATATATATATATATATATATATATATATATATATATATATATATATATATATATATATATATATATATATATATAGTATATATATATATATATATATATATATATATATATATATATATATATATATATATATATATATATATATATATATATATATATATATATATATATATATATATATATATATATATATATATATATATATATATATATAAATATATGTATATATATACTATATATATATATATATATATATATATATATATATATATATATATATATATATATATATATATATATATATATATATATATATATATATATATATATATATATATATATATATATATATATATATATATATATATATATATATATATATATATATATATATATATATATATATATATATATATATATATATATATATATATATATATATATATATATATATATATATATATATATATATATATATATATATATATATATATGGTGTCTTGCAAAATAATAGAAGATGGTAAATGAATCCAAACAGCTAATGCAAAACGCATACAGCTAAAGCAACCTAGTAAAGGACAACACGGCCTGTAGTAAACAAAAATTGCCTTAAATCCATAAAATGGTGTCAGATGGAAACAAAAAGTGCATATTTGGAGTTGCCTTGGCCGAAAACCCTATATAGGTAACTTACAGTCCCTTGCCATTATAAAAAAAAAACAAAAAAAAAAAATATATATATATATTGGTTTGAATAACGGAAAATCGCACTTTTTACATGAGAGACATCTTTTTTTCATTTTTCCTTCGCCGCTAGTTGTGCGCTGAAACTAGCTCATAAAAGAAAAAAAAATGCTACATCTACTCGCTTTTCTAATTAACAAAAGACAATATTTTTTTTACAATAAACAGTATTTTTTTTAAATACAAGGTGACTACAACCGCTATATTAAAGATCATGTATGGTTTCATTCTCATCAATCAACGTTAAGGTCAGCAACACTTCAAAAGGCTTAGAGAACCAATCTACTAGATAGTTCATCGTTAAAGAAATATCAATGACACCGTATCTTACAGAAATCATCACTAAACATGACATTAGCAATTTTCATGAAATTTATATCTTATAAAAAATCAAAACATTAACTTATATAAATAAAGCCTTAAGATAAATTTCTTTACGAAAACATAACTCGTATAAGGTTTATAGGCTATTCTCCTGGGAGATGATCGTTTAGACAAATGTCATCATACACTTAAGGGGTAATGGACGCCTATTTAATTTCAACACAGATTTTATTTCTTACACTATAACGTCATGCACCTACGCTTTCTGAGTTTAAAAATTTTCATTTTAGCTTTCCTTCACCTTTATACTTGGCAATAGCAAAAATATCTTATATTCAAGCTTTCAAGAAATGTAACATAAAAATAATATTTAGACATGAGTAAGAAAGTTTTAATAAGAATTTAAAAAGAAACACAACAGTAACTAATTGCTTGTTTGACTTTAGTTTAGACCAAATTCAGCAGAAAAAAATGAAAGATAAGATCATTAGACAAGTAGAGTTCAACTTTGGTGACTCCAACATAGTGAGTGAAAAATTTCTTTTAGAAGAGATTCAGAAAAATGATGAAGGATGGGTTCATGTGGAAACTTTGTTGAAATTCAAACGACTGGTGTCTCTGTCGGATTCTCCGTTAGTAGTGGCTGAAGCATTGAGGAAGTCTGAATCTGGTTTGATTCAAGTTTCTGAGGATAGCCTGAAAATCAAACGAGTAAAGCCTATTCCAGAAATTACAGATGAGATTAAGAGAGACATTTCTTTGAGAACAGTCTACTGTAAAGGCATCGATAAATCTGCAACGTTGGATGAACTTTTGGAGTTTTTTAAAAATTTTGGGGATGTTGAAAAAATCACATTGAGGTAATATGGGTCGAAAAAAGAGCCACACTTAAAAGGTACTGCATTAGTTGAATTTAAGACCAGAGAGGATGCTGAAACTTTTCTGAAACAGAAGAATGTTAAGTATGATGATGTTTCTTTGTTCAGACAGTGGTATGATGATTGGTCAGCTGAAAAGGGCAAATTGTTTAGTCAAAAGGAAGCAATGAAGAAAGAGAAGTATGACAGGAAGGAGAAAGAAAAGGAGAACCTGATGAATAAATTGACAGAAGGAATTGAACATGATTCAATTATACATATAACAGATCTTGATAAGAGTGTTAGATGGGAATATATTAAAGATAAATTCAAAACTCTTGTTGATCCTACTGAAATTAAGTTTGTAGACACTATTGAGAAGGATGGTAAAGTTGATGGTTATGTCCGTTTGACTAATGCTGAAAAAGCCAAAGTGGTTAAAGAAAAAATTGGTGATATTATCGAAATTGATTTTTGTGAGGGTAAACTGAATATCTTACAAGGTGATGCTGAGAAAGAATACTTAGAGACCGTTATTGAGAGAACACTGAAAGCAAAATCGAAAAAAAGGGAAAAGCCTGGTGGAAAGAGGTCTTTTTTAGGAATAGAACTAAGGGTAGGAACACCATCCAAAAGGCAGAAATTACCTACCTATTCAAAACTAACTGCTTTCCTTTAAAATAATCTAACACTGTTACTAGGAGGTTTTTAAGGCTTTCCTTAGCGTTAGCTAGTAGGGCCGTCATCTGCGAACAGTAATACAACCAGATGTCAGCTTGAAGTACAGATTTTTACGGCGGGGGGGGGGGTTGAGCACTAAATATCCTATATAGTTTAATTTGTATGGCAATTTACAATGTCCTAGTGTTTAATGAAGGACTACAATCATATGCTTACCTGCACAGAAAATGGATGCTTTTTTAGAGGCGATAAACAAAGGGGAAGACCATTCAAAATAGAAAGAGTGTGAATTCATTATTTGTTACTTATTTCTGCACTAAATTAAAAATAGAAATGTTCTCTGATCTCTCAATTAAGACTCTGTGTATATTTAAGGATATATCAACATAAATACAATACAGCTCTTTTAGAATTGTTTCCTATTAGTGGCCAGTTTGAAAGCATGGTAGGATATTTTAACACAAGATTCAACACGGGCGCTAATTTGGGGAAAGGTGGTCTAGATTTTGAAAAATCACCTTTATTGTTCTTTTTTTTGAAAATAAAAAAATACCTTTTTAAATATTTCATTGAAAAGAATAGAAAAAAGGACAAAATTACCATACTTTGACTTTAAGAATACATTTTGCCATTTAGTGTAGCGGGTCTGCATGCAAAATGTGTAAGGTACAGTCATTCTACAAATTATGAAGTAAGAATTGTTTTCTAACTTCATAATTTCCAAATAATTTGGAAATTAATTTGGATGACAAACTGTTATATTTTGGTGTTTAGGGGGGAAAAAAGTATTTAGGTTAGGTTACGTTTTTAATATATGCTAGAAAAAAAATTTGATAGGAGACAAAAAACAAATTAGAAGCAAAGATAAAAATATGTTCCTTTTCCTTCAGTTTACAATTAAAACTAAACTTTAGAACTTTGCAAGAATGTCAACTAGTAGGTTCAGGTGTGATGGATAATAAAAAAGTCTGAAGTAAGCCCAGAATTCACTATATATATTACTACTACTACTACTACTAACAACTCATCGCAGCACCAAGCCGCTTGAGGCCAACACAGCTACGCACACTCCTACTCCATCCCAATCTATTCAAAGCCTCCCTTTTTACACCCACCCATGAAGTTCCCATTTCCTTTAAATCTTTCTTTATGACGTCTTCCCACCCCAGACGGGGAAGACCTGCTTTCCGTTTAGCCCTAGATGGCTGGCCGAAAAGAACAATCTTCGGCAATCTGTCATCCTTCATCCGCACAACATGCCCTAACCACCTCAACCTTTCTTTCACTATAGACCTAGAAAGCGGTATTGAACCACATTTTTCGTATAGCCTATTGATTAAAATACGGTCAGTCAGCCGGGTACCCAGAACAATCCTTAAGTAAGTCCTCTGGAAAACATCTAGCAAATGTTCATCCGCTTTTCGGAGCGTCCATGCTTCAGAGCCATTTTTGACCACTGTCATCACTGTAGCTTCTAATATTCTAATCTTGGTTTGCAGACTTTTCTTCCTATTCTTCCAGACTTTTTTTAACTGTGAAAAAACACCTTGAGCCTTGGCTATTCTATTTTTAACATCTTCACTGCTCCCACCATCTTTACTGATAATGCTACCAAGGTAAGTGAAGCTGCCCACCTGATCAATCTTTTCATTACCCAACGTCACCTTTTCATCTTCACTTATTCCTAGCATTAGTGACTTAGTCTTCCTAACATTAATTTTCTAACCAATTCTAGCACCCTGAACTCGCAAAACCTCTAAAACTTCATTCATTTTGCTCACACTTTCATCCAGGATGCTTAAATCATCAGCAAAATCCAAGTCCAGGAGACTTTTTCCTCCCCATTTAATTCCATGGTCTCCCATTGCCTTTCCTGTGCTCCTTAAAACAAAGTCCATCAAAATAATCCATAGAAAGGGGGATAGAACAGAACCCTGCTTAACTCCTGATTTAATACAAAACCAGCTGCTAATCTCATTTCCTACCTTAACCACAGCACTGTTATTCTTGTACATAGCACTAATCACTTTAATGTATTTGTCTGGTATACCATACAAGGATAAAACCTTTACTAAATCTCCTCTATCAACAGAATCGAACGCTTGCTCATAATCTATAAAACTGAAGACCAAAGGTGTTTGAAAACTTAGGCACTTCTCAATTATTAACCTAAGAGTAAAAATTTGGTCAACACATCCTGTACCTTTTCTAAAACCGCACTGCTCTTCTCTTAAAAATTTGTCTACGGCATCTCTCAGTCTAAAAAGTATCATATTATTAATTAATTTGCTACCTACAGAAAACAAACTAATGCCTCGATCATTACCACACTCACTTTTATCACTTTTCTTGTAAAGTGGCTTAATTAAGGTTTTCCTAAAATCGTTAGGTACTTCCCTTTTTTCAAAAAACATAATAACAATCTTCAATAACTTATTTCTAACCTCAGAGCCACCATATTTAAGAAACTCATTTACCACCCTGTCAGCACCTAGACCCTTATTATTCTTTAATCCTTTTAGTACTGTCGCTAAATTTTCCTCACAAAACAAAACTTCCTTCACATCCAAGGTATCACAAACTTTTTCATTTTCCTCTATATGTTTTCCTGCAACTCTATCTCGGTTAAGCAAATTCTCAAAATGTTCGGCCCATCTCGCTTTAGCTTTTTCCTTATCACTAATTGCCACCCCATTCCTATCTTTAACTGGGACAAGTCCGGATTGACTACTAACTCTCAATTTGTTAACGTGCCAGTACAATATTTTACTATTATGCCGTCTAGTTGCATCTTCTAAATCCTTGGCAATTTTATCCATGGCCTCCACTTCACACCCCCTTAGTTCATATTTCAATGCTTTCTCCACTTTCTTTACATTTCTTTTGTTTTCATGCGATCTATCACTCAGATAATTCTTGTACAAGTCCTTTCTCCTTTCTATTAAACATAAAGCTTTTTCATTAATATTCTTAGCTGCAGCTCTAGCTTTCTTCCCTAATATACCTTCAGCAACTTCACAAATTATTTTTCTAAAATTATTCAAACCATCTTCCACATTATGAAATTTTAAACTTTAAGTCTAGTATTCAACTGTTCCTGGAAAGTTTCTCTCAAATTCTCATCCTGGAGTCTACTAACATCATAACTTCCCGGGAGGTAATTACCCTTCCGATATTTAAGCTTTAAATTAACCCTAGACACTACTAGATGGTGATCTTTACTTTTAACATCAATAACAGCACTCCTATATACCCTAGTATTTTGTATTGATCCTGCCAGTCTTCGGTCTACTATAGCATAATCAATAAGGTTTGCTGTCTTACCCTCATGTGAATACCATGTTAGCTTATTAGCCATTTTATGACCAAACACCGTATTGGTTATAATTAGATTGTTATACCTTCAAAATTGCAAAAGTCTGTATCCATTACTGTTTTCTTTTCCTACACCAAATTTACCTAAGCTGGGATACTATCTATCTTTATTTCTACCAGCCTGGGCGTTAAAATCTCCCAGTAATAACATCATATTTCTAACTGGGACCTTGTCTATTTGCTCCTGTAACTGTAAGTAAAATTCATCTGCATCATTAGTATCTCCATCAGTCTGTTCTACAGGAGCGTATACTACTATAACTGATACCCTGAACTTTCTAGTCATAAAATGAGCAATTAGTATTCTATCATTAATACCTTCCCAGCCCAAAAAAGACTTGGCAGCTTCTTCATTCATCATGAGCCATAGTCCCTGTGTATGTAACCTATCCTTCCTGGTTGATTAAATAAATACTATATTACGTAATTTCATACTTCCTACCCCTCGGGTATGAGTTTCTGAAACTCCTAATAAATCCAGTTCGAATCGTCTGAATTCGTCAGTCAAAATGTCGATACGATAGTCATTTTTTAACGTCGTAACATTCCAAGTTCCAATTTTCATGTTCTTTAAATCATTGAAATTTTTTTTCGCTTCAGGAAAAGCAATGATCCCGGATACCAGTGCAGGACGGGAATCACATATCTTCTTAAGTCTACACCGAAGTGCTTAAGCCGGCTTAGAACCGGACAGCAAGAAGTCACTGGGACCTCCATGAATGGAGGCCTTGTGGAGTTCTGGGCCCATCTTGGTAACAACTTGCTTTTCACCCATTTGCGATGCTCTTCTATCGACGAGAGTCGAAATACTGGAGAAACAATCTCAAACCTATTACCTCCGACACGTTATATATTCATGCCTACAAACATTTTGCTACTACGGGGAGGCAGCCCATAGTAGATAAATTAGCTAGGAAGAGGTTTTTCAGCCCAAAGACGCCCATCAAAACATACCAATCCCAGAAGAATTGTCCATTAGTCAGAATCCCGTGCAAATGCTGTGTCGTTTACTAGGCTATAATTTCCTCGAGGGGCGCCACTCCTCAAGTGAGAATAGAGTTTTAGAAATGGGCTAAATTTTCTCAGTCTCTTAACTTTAAGTTGATAACCTAAATAAATCTTAAACATGTACAATCACCATAAAAAGTCAATTCTTCTGATGTAGATATTGTTATCAAAACTCATTTCTTTACACTTTCGGTCACTATTAGCATGAGTCACTCCTTACATTTCATTACCATGAACGGTTTGATATTCTATTCTCAATGGTAAATATATTAATAACAATAATTTCCAATGTCTTAATGTTACTTTTTATATATACAATTTTGATGTCAGAAATTTACCAATGATTTGCTAATAAGAAGCAACGCTCTAGCATCGCCTATAGTAAAGAGCCATATACCTTCAATATTATATTTATTTATAAATTATCACTTTGTTTTTCCCAGAACCAGTTCAAATAGAATGGGTGGCCGTAGGAATTTTGGAGGGACCTCATTTAATTAAAAATTGAAATTAATTTACGAATCAAAGTGTTTTTAGGACAACCAGCCCAAATCCCTTGCCACCCCCGGCCCCTTGTAACCTCCGAAAACATTTGGTTAAAATTTTGAAATATAACCTTAGTCCAAAGTAGCTGGTATGTCCAAGAAAACGCCTTTGCGGATTACATGTCAGGTTCTGGAGCAGGGGCAATAAGCAATTAAAATTAGCAACTGTTGAAACATATGCTTTATCTTAGGCAGCGCAATAGTGCACTAGCGCTGCCTAATAAAAAATCGAAGTGGGCTCTATTTACTTTCTTTTATTTTTTTTCACCAAGGCACTTCACATGGAAGAAGTTGTCGTAAAACTTTGGAAGGGGCTCATTTGACTGAAAACTGACAGTTCTAGTACCCTTTTTAAGGGTAAAAGTTAAGGGTTCGTAGGCAGCCCAATAGTGCAATAACGCTGCCTAAGAAAAAGCGAATTGGGATTTTTTTTTATTATTTACAAACCCACTATAAAAACACAAAGGAAAAAGTTAAGAAGGCCTATATAAGAAATAAGAAAAAAATAGACATTGGAAATCACCTAAAAAAACTATTCAAAAATAAGAGGCACGAGGTGCGACTTTACTGATGCTGATTTACGCTTAGCACGAGCTCAGTACTTTCGAAATGATGGAAAGGAGCCCGGACATGGAAATTCTGAATTATTTTCGAATTAATTTGCTTAGAAGGAAGATATAGGAAATATTTACAAAAATTAAAGTAATTTTTTCCAAGATACGACATATCTCTCCTATAAGGAGGAGGAGTACTCCCGACTAATACGTAACGTGGGGCGCAACACAAGACCTGAAAATCTTTTCTAACATCTTTCCGGGAAAATCTATCCCGATTTGGTATAATCGAACCATAACTAGACTCGAAATTTTCCACTATTTGACAACATATTGTCTCCCTTGTCTGATGAAACGTACAAGTGAACCGTGCTCCTAGATACGAAAATGAATTAGAGCAAGAAGTGCCACAAGCACCGATAGAAAGAGAAACTGGATAACTACAGTTAAACACTAAAAACTCACACTTTGAACAATTAATTTCCATACCAATACTAAAAAAGCCATGCAAGAGGCTTTTAAGATCCGATTGGAGAACTTCACGCATTCTACTAATCAGCAATACGTCGTAAGCGTACGCGAGATGCGTTGTCTCGACACCGTTAAGAAACAAAGTGGGCAAAAGGCCATCAAGAACATCAGCAATAGTTGACTTAAATATGCTGGGCGATAGCATGCTCCCTCAGTGGGCCCCACTTTATATTTGAATCGGAGCACTCAGCCTCAAATCTCATTTAGTGAATACAATAGAATTACAATACCAATAAGGTACTGTCGCACATACACTTTTATCAATTCCCACTTTAATCAAAGAAGCAATTACTTGATGATGATTCACAGAATCAAAAGCCTTATCAAATGTACAAAGGAACATTGAATGATTCTTGGATTGCGCGTCAACAAGTATCTTAGACAGAATTCGATGGGAATTTAGACAACCAAGACCTTTCGAGAAACCGATTGATTTGCATCACAATCTTCAACAGAAGTAATGGGCAGTATTTCATACTCGAACACTGCTCACATTATAAGCAACAGTGATTAGCCTATGTGATTCACAAAAAAATAAATAAAAGTTCAAATAGGGATAAAATCCTTTTAATAGACAGTGTTTCACGAACACTAATAAAAATTCACAAAAAAAGTTTTACTACTGATGACTGTCACTGCATATGTGACTGAAATATCTGGTGTTTTTTTGTGAATTTCTGTCACTCTTTGGTAAACACTGTATATTAAAAGGATTCTATCCTTATTCGAACTTTTATTTATTGTCATGGAAAGGCAGTGTGGTCTCTGAAATTATCTATGATTCGTAAAAATCTGCAGATTTACCTCTTTTTAACGCACCCATTATATGGCCAAGTAGAAAATCATTTGGCACGATTTGATTGCACGAAATTATTTGAAAAATCGACTGGAGGTGAGAATGAAGATCATTCGGTGCTCTAACAAGGTTTTCGGAGCAGAGACCTTCACTGTCGGGTGACAACGAGGGTTTCAACTTCAGGAAAGCTTGTTAGATGCTTGTAATTCTAACATCAAGGATATGTGATTGCGTAGATCGAGCGGGCAGTAGTAAACAAAAACAGAAAATTATCCACTGATTGAAGGACTTATCAGAGAAAGTGTCCTTATATATTCTTCCTATACACTAAGTGAGGGATTGGAAGGTGGTTGGTCGCATGAACTTTCTTCACCTTTACATACATGGCACCATGATTTCTGCAAACCAGAGAACTACAAAATTCCTTTCAGATGAAACTTACAGAGTTCTTTTTTGTTGTTATGCTTTGTATTGCACTTTAGGTCAAAAGTGGTACCACGAAATGGTCTTCCGCAGGCAATCCAGATGCGCAGCCAAAACTTGGCGTGCTGCGTAGCCTTCACAAGATTCAGGAAGAGAGACCAAACTGGTTTTCTTGAACCAACTCGGACCCTTTTGAGTGGCATTGCAGAGGGTTCAGCTCTACGAAGAGAATGCAGAACTTGCTCGTAATACAAAAAATTAAGATCACGCTTTAATGCCGAGTGGCTTACCCCGACTGCTGGGATATGGTATGACACTTTAATAAGAGACACTAAGTAATGACAGCTAGCGAAAATGGAGCGTTGTCACACTTTGACTAGTCTCTTTTGTTGTAGTTCAGTTCAGTTCAGTTCATTTTATTTAACATCAAAATACATTTAACAAATATGCCAATAACCACCTCAAGAAAGATACCAAAAAAGCACTTGCGACAGGGCTGGTAAATACAACTCATTTACTAATTAATGATTAACTATAAAAAAACACTTAATAATAATAATAATAAAAAAAACAAAAAACACTAAAAAAAAAAAAATCAATCTCTCATCAATTCATTTAATAATAATAATAAAGACAAATAATAATAATAATAATAAAGAGAAAAAAAAACAAAAAAACAAAAAAACAAAAAACTATGAACCTTGACCTAACAAATATTTTTTCAATTTATTTTTAAATAACCCCAGGTGCTCAGCCGCCCGAATGCTCTCCGGAATAGAGTTCCACACATTAGGTCCTGAAAATCTAGTATGGAAGCCGGCCCTGGTTCCACTTTTATTCGGAACAATGAAATCACTAGCATGACAAGTTTCACAATGGTGCAAAGACCTATTGTCATTAAAATAATCACGAAAAACCTCTGGACTAACATCATTCCGTATTGATAAGCAAAAATTCCTATTTGGTAGTCTCGTAGCTGTCCTACATTCAACACTTGCAACTTGTTGAAGCAAGCTGAAGTGTTATTTACACCTTCAACATACCCACCAATAAGACGCATCCCTCTATTTTGAAGAGTCTGAACACGTTTAAAATTCATATAAAAATTACTTGCCACTTCAATTTGCATTTTGGTATATCAAGCGGAGGAGCAAACTTCAACGCAATTGATCAGTGATTACTGCAGGTCTCGGACTCAAGGACTACAATAGGGGCGACTATATTTGCCTTTTGCAAGCAAACAACATGATCTAAATCAGATATAGCGCCAGTATTGTGAGTGTACGTAAAGTCTATGCTTTGTTACAAATCACATAAGCAAGAGGGATGCAGTTTAGGAAAACATCGGTACGCGCTCCAAGGAGGCGTGGATTACAGTTCAAATCACCGCAAACAATCCTGGGCTTATTTGTAGAGCACTCAGCCCGAAGAAACTTTGAGATATCGTCACAAACTTTAAAGAATCGGTTCAAAGATACAGTCGTGTGGTATTTAGTGGGCATATAAACATTCACAAGAACCATTCTCTAGATTGATAAGGCTATAGTTCTATACACAGAAGAGATTAGTTTTGTCTTAAAAGCTATTTTTGCAGATATAACCAGACCACCAGAGGGACAACCTCTCGTTTTCTTAGCTGCAACAAGAAATACTTCGCGGAGGATGGATCTTCGAAGGAAATTTAGATTGTCATTCACTTAACAAACCGTCAATTACTGTGTCCTTGCCTTTGGTGTCATTAATGTCAAACGATATAATAGTTAACTTGGTGAGAGATGGAGTTAGGCTCGTAATTTCTGGTTCTTCTTTGTTTTTTTTTTTTTTAAAACAAGGCATTTGAAAGTGAAACTGGCATGGTACTTAGTCCTTACCAGAGTTTGCAAATTTGGGGCTGTTCGAACAAGGCACATCCTTAGAGCAAGAATAGGCATCACTACACCTCGCACATTTCTCTGACTTACCGGAACTTGTAGAAATTGCGATTAAGGCTCTAACAGCTGAAACATCGGTGAGGTACTCGTTTATACTCAAGAATACGATAGAACTCATAGTTGACAGTCAGGCTGGCTTTCAATGCCTTCTCGAAATCTAATTTACTCTTGAAAGCAAGTTTGATTATGGAAGACTAACTGATGGGATTTGCGGCAGTAATGCTGGGGTTACAGTCAGCAATAACTCGGGTATCTAGATCGGCACGGTTATTTCGGATAAACCCAAGGTATAAATTGGGAATAATCTTTGCCTGAGCTGCTTCATCACACATGAGCTGCATAATACAGCTGCTTCATCACACAATTGCTGGGCAGCTTCAGCGGTACGTAGGTGCACTCTCAGTTTGTCTTTGGAAGGGACAAATTTTCGAATAGCTTTCGTCATTACTTGAAGCAGATGGAGCTTTTAATGGTGGGAAATCACAGGATTTCATATTCTCAGCTACAACGGCCAGCGAGAACTTAACCATACGTATATCCTCGGCAATGGCAGAATACATGGTAGCGGAGACTAAAGGGACTACTGCCGGGTGAATGATGACATAGACTGGAATTTGCACACTGCGCTTATCACAATCTTTGAATTTCTGAAGTGCTTCGTCAATAGCGGCATCAGCGGCTCTCAACATTGCTAGATCAAAGAATGTTGCGGCTTGACGCTTGTGAGTCCCACCGTCAACCCCACTTAGGAGATTGGATTGGAAGATATTCAGCACTAGGCTGTGTATAGCATTTTGCAAAACTGACATTCTCGAATTTTGAATGATCAAAAGTCCCTACTTTCTTTTCTTTTATTTTCACCAAGGCACTTTGCATGGAAGAATTTCTCGTAAAAACTTCGGAGGGGGCACATTCGACTGAAAATTAAAAGTTCTAGTGCCATTTTAAAGGGAAAGAGTAATTGGAAGGCAAGTAACACCTACCACGTCCGTGCTTGCTCCAATTTAGCCTGATACACAATTTTTCAATAACCATTTTACTCAGAATAGCTGAAAGGTCCAATAAATATGCCTTTGGGACAGATGTGGCACACCACAGCCCTTGAGAGAAGGGTTGTAAGTTTTGTGACTTGCCTATTATTTACATATATTATTCATTATTGAAAAGGGGGGGGGGGCAAGTTAGAAACTGAATTTAAGTTTACAGGGTACGTTGAGGGACAATTTGTACTAACCGAAAGGCGCTATAGTCCATGCGTACTATTACCAAAACTGCTTCTACTGCTGCTACTACTACTAATGCTACGGCTACAACTACTATTAAGGCTAAGGGTACTAAGGTAAAAATTTATGGGAGTGTTGAAGGGATGCTGAATTAAAATCAAAACATACCATGTGAATGACGGTTGTCGAAAGGGCGTCTTAGTAACTTCTCGGAAACGGCTTAGTGTATTAAGTTGAAGAAGCAGTACGTGCGTACTACGACTATTGCTACTGGTACTACTACTGCTACTACTACATCATGGGCTACTACTACTACTGAGGATAAGGCTGTTTAAGTGAAACCTTTAGGAAATGTTCAAGGGTTATATTCAAGGGAGTTTAATCAAAACGCTGTGTTTGCATGCAGAGTTTCAAAAGGGCGTATCAGCCATATTTCAGCAACGGCTTATAGAACGAAGTTGAAACTTTAAGGGCATGTTTAGGGGGATGTTGAACTAATCCAAAACACATGTGAATTCAGTCTGTCAAAAGGGCTTATCAGTAAGTTCCCAGAAACAACTTAGAGTACTTAAGTTGAAACTTTCAGAACATGTTGAAGGGATGTTGAACTAACCAAAAGCAATTATTTGCACGCTCTTACTAGGCTACTGCTATTACTACTATGACTACTACTACTACTGAGGCTAAGGGTATTAAGGTGACACTTTTAGGGAATGTTTAGAGGGATGTTAAGCTAAATAAAAACACATTCAGTGCATACAGGTTGTCAAAATTACGTATTAGCAATTTATCAGGAACGGTTACTACTGCTTCTACGCTACTCTACTACTTCTACTAACTATGATGGTCTTAAGGCAAACTTTTCAGGAAATGTTGAGGAAAATATTGAACTAAAAAAAACTAACTGTATGCACTTGTGTATGTACTTTGTCAAAAGAGTGCATCGCCAACTTCTAAGGACATTTTAAGGGGAATGTTGAATAAGCCCAAAGACAAAATGTATTTACTATTACTACTGCTACTACAACTGGTGTTAATACTACTAATTACTCATACTAAGGGTATTAAGAAGAAACTCTCACTGAATTCTGAACAAAACCCAGAGTTACTATGTACATGCACATAGTCAGAACGGCCGATCAGCAATATCTCAAGAACAGCTTAGGATATTAAATTGAAACTTCCAAGGCAAGTTAAAGGGGATGTTGAACAAACCAAAAGATAACATGTGCTGCTACTACAACAGTTACTACTTCTACTACTAGGATCTCTATTACTACTAACGCTAAGGGTATAAGGGTGAAAGCTTCAGGAAATACTAAGGGGGGCTAAGGGGTAATGGTGTTCTGAGATGTTGAAACAAATCGAAACACACTATATGGACGCAGGTTTTAAAAGGGCGTATCATCTGTATCTCAGGAACAGCTTAGAGTGTTAAATAGAAACTTTCAGTGCATGTTGAGGGGGGTGTATAACCAATTAAAAGACACTATGTGCATAGTATTAGTACTACTGCTGGTAGTAATACTACTGATACTGCTACTAGTACTACTATTAATAAGGCTATGAGTATTAAGGTGAAATTTCCAAAGATTGCTGAGTTGGGTGTCGAACTGAATCAAAAGACAGTAAGTGCATGCAGGTGGACAAAAGATCGCGTAATGAATGTCCCAGGAACGGTTTAGAGTATTAAGTTGGAATTTTCAAACCACAGTTAGGGGGATGTTGAACTAACCAAAAGGCATTATTTGCAAATTACCACTGCTGCTAATGCTAGTACTACTACTATTCTTCGGGAAATGTTGAGGGAGATGTCAAATCTAAGGGTGTTGCTCTTAGCGAATGTTGAGGGGGACGTTGAACCAAATAAAAACATGCTATGTGGATGCAGATTATCAAAAGGGCATATCAGCAATGTCTTAAGAACGGCTTAGAATATGAAGTTATACAGGCTTTCAACAAAAGGCATTATGTGACTACTATCACTTATACGACTACAACCACTATTATTACTCCCAGTAATCCTAGTACTACTACTGCTACTACGACTACTGTTATTTCTAAGACTAAATTTATTAATGTACAACTTACAGGGAATGGTGAGAGCGTTGTTGAACCAAATGAAGGCACCCTGCATGCAGGTTGCCCAAAGGGTATGTTAGCAATATGTGAGGAACACCTAGAGCATTAAGTTGAAACTTTCAGGGCACTTTGAGGGAGATATTGAACCAAATCCAAACACACCATGTACATACGGGTTATCAAAAGGGTGTATCAGCATTATCCCAGCAACAGCTTAGGGTACTAAGCTAAAATTTCCGGGGGTACTAACATTACTACTACTATCGCTACAAGTTCGACTATTATTCGTCACCTGAAAGCGGTTTTGCCTTACATGCTTTTCCAAAAACTCGAAAAAAACGAGTTTGAAAATTTTGACGTTTGTACATCTTAATTGGCTATAGCTAGAGCGTTATTTTTGTTTCAAAATTAAAAAGAAAAATCGCTTATATCGTTGAGCTTATTTTTATTGGCCTTTCTTGAGATAAAATATAATGAATATTAGTTTTGGAAAAACAGCCTGAAAATTCCGGAACATAGGTTATATATGGTAAAATGGAATTGGCTCAGCATGAAAAGATATGCAACTTTCGGCAAAACGTATTTCATCTGACAGACACATTTTAATTTCGACAATTGACTAAAGTCTTACAACAAAATGTAACGAAAGATCAGTGAGAGGTCTCACTTAGCAACAAGCTCGTTGGAATTTCAGGTTTTAACCTTCGGAGGCAGAGGCTGCTTCGGAGCAAGCTGTGACTTCAGCCCGAATACTAGGTACCTCAGCTCTGTCACAACTTCTAATAATACTTTTCACATATACCACATCTACTCCTGGTATGAAACGGTAAAGCAATTCTACGTCTTTTATGTTTGCTGTTGGCAACTCAACTACTGTGCTAGAAGGTACAGAAGGCAGCAACCTTTCCGCGACATTCAATGCTGATACATTGGGCAATGGCCTCCTTGGGCAGGCCATTGGTGCAATCAGCCCCTACAGAAGGAGTAGTATCCACAAACGAGGTTTTATAGAACGCTCTTTAGCTTTGTCCTTGCTTAAACTGTAGTAACTTAACCTTTGAAAATGGTACTAAGCTAAAATCGACCTCCTGGATCGTGGAAGGGTCAGACTCAGATTACTTCATTGTTATACTCTGGATGTGTGAATGCTTCTTCAGGATGTCTTGAATCATGTAGCGCATTATTTGATTACGATTTTGAGGCACACATAAACCTGACCATGAAACCAACTTTCGTTCAGCAAATCAGCATCTTTCGGCAAAAGAACCACGCTGTATATGATCCGGCAAAACCGCTCTAAAAATATGCGATTCAGTAAAGGAGAACTGCAAAATACATGCAGTTAGAGACGTCTTACAGCAATGTCAATTAGACCATTCGAAACAACAATGTCAATTAGACCATTTTTATTCAAGATGGCGTTTGTAACTCAGTTTCGACAAAAATTGTTATTTTCGGCAAAACCGCTTTTAGGCAACGGATTGTAGCTACTACTACAGCTACTACTACTACTACAGCTACTATTACTACTACTACTACTACTACTACTACTACTGCTACTGATACTGCTAATGCGACTTCTACTACTACTACCACTATTAAACTAAATAAACAGGGCTTAAGTGCATTCAGGTAGTCAAACTGCATGGATACAATGTTTCTGGAACATAGATTATGAAGTTTTATTCTTCAAGGAAAGTATACAGGGGGGGGTGTGTGTAAAACTAAATCAATAAGTAGAATGTGTTTCCGGACTTTAGAAAGGGCATATGTGCAATACCCCAGGAAAAGCAAGGGGTATTACGTCGAAAATTTCACAGCATGTAACAGGAGATGTTGAACTAAATGAAAAAAAAAAAAAACATTAAATGGATTCAAGTTTATCCTATGGGTGTGTTTGAAACAACTCAAGAACTGCTAAACGTATTAAATTGAAACTACCAGGAGATGTTAGGAGGATGTTTGAGTAACATGGTTGTTAAAAGGATGGATCTGCAATATCTCTGGATTGGCAAAGGGTATCAAGAGGTAACTTTCAGGGGATTTAGGGTGTATGCTGAACTAAATCAGAACGCACCGTATGTGTACAGGTTGTAATAAGAGCGTATAAGCAATTTCTCAGGAGCGACTGCCGGTATGAAATTGGACCTCTCAGCACTATTACAGCTATTGCCTCTAATTCTGCTACTGGAATCAGCTCTACTCTCCAACTGCTACTTAAGCTACTACTACTAATTCTACTATCACTGCTAATCCAACTATTTATGACATTGACTACGACTAGCGTGCTAACCACTCGGCTAGGATGGTTCGTCTTAAGCACATCTTTGCAATATCCTACGAAAAACTAAGGGTATTACGTTGAAACTTCAGGTTATGTTTTTGTAAATGTTAAACTAAAAAAAACGACACTAGATACATCCAATTTTCTCCAAAGGGTATAGCTACGATATCTCAGTAACAGTTAAGGGTATTGAGTTAAAATTGTCAGGATATGTTAAGTGGGAAGTCGAACAAGATCAAAAGACACAATGTGCATCAAAGGTTGTCAAAAGGATGTATCTGTGATATCTCAGCAAAGATTAAGGGAATTCAGTTGAAACTTTCAGGGCAAGCAAAGGAAGATTGTTGATTAATATTTGTCTATACTCAAGGTTGTAAAGTGATCAGGGCTAGAATTCAGTCGACCTTACAGAAACTCAAAGATTATGCAGATTTTCAACCCATATATTTTAATATTTTTCCCTTGCGAATCCACCCGAAGTATTATTTTGTGCAAGATACAAAGTCAGCCAAAACCTGAATTCTTATAGACTATATAGAGAAAAACCAAAAAAAAAACTTTTCTTAACCAGTGAAAAAGACAATGTCAATTAAAAACGCACAGAAGTATATTTTAAAGAACTTTTACCACATTTTTTTTCAGAGAACAGTGAAGAGCGACATTAAACCAAACATGAGCAAAAATAAATGCAAATATTTTTTAAGCGTATAACGACCACGAACCACTGTTAATAAATAAAGCAAACCCAAAGGGAGCAGAAACAACGAAAAAGAGGAGTAGGGTAAAAACCCCTTTGCCTTCTAAAGACCAGAACCTCTTTTGATCTTAACCTTTTAATACCTATTGCGTCATTTACCAAATCCACTAAACATTTTTCTTACAATTCTAATGTCAAAAAAAATCAAAAAAAATTGTTAACAAAATCTTGAATCTTGAATTCTTGAGATTTCAAGAAATTAATATTAGTATATATACATATATATATTAAATATTCAGCTTATTTCTCATTAGTTCTATGGAGATAGTTTGACTTTAATGATGGTTTCATCTTATTTTTTTTTGTCCTTTTTTGGAAAATTAAACAACATAGTTCACAATACATATAGTTTTCAATAAAATCTCAATGACAAAATTACCTTTAGAAGGTTAAGGAACGAAGGGGAGGGGGCAGTAGCTTTACTCTCTTATGTAATAATTTGTATTCATTTAAGTTTTACATGATCCTTCATTTTAATTTCTTCTTGTTTTAGGGTTAGTTTGTTCATCTATATCAGTATCTTTGTGGCTTCTGATTGAGATGATTATTTTTTTAATTTCTATTCCTTTTCGGTTTCATTTATTCATTTATAGTAATTTCTGGTCGTTTTCAGTTTGAATTATTATAGGACTTTTATCTAATCGTCTTAGATTATAACTTTTTTGGGAAAAGTAGTTTAAAAATAAATGCAGAAAACTCTCTCATAGATCATTCAGTTCTTTCAAAGAGGCTATTTTGTTATTCGCTTGTGGCTTTTTTTCTATTGATTAAATAAAAATAAACAATTTTTTTTTAACTGAAAGTAAGGAACGACGTTAAAACTTAAAACGAACAGAAATTATTCCGTATATGAAAGGGGCTGTCCCCTCCTCAACGCCTCGCTCTTTATGCTAAAGTTTTTTATTGTTAAAAGCAAAAAGAGTTGTGAGAAAATCAAACTTTAGCGTAAAGAGCGAGGTGTTGAGGAGGGGACAGCCCCTTCCATATACGGAATAATTTCTGTTCGTTTTAAGTTTTAACGTCGTTCCTTACTTTCAGTTAAAAAGACTTGTTTCTTTATTTAATTTTTGAACGTTTTTGAATTAATGCAGGTTTTGATTTTGGCTCACCGTGTATGAATAATTAAAAAAAAGTTGAATGTTAATTTTACTTTTATTTGGTTAAATGGCTTTCTCGAAACCTGTTTAATTTTATTTACGAACGTTTTTATTAGTAATAAATATACGTAACTTACGAATTAACTTACGTAACGAACCTCTCTATTCTTATATTTTTTATACGTATATTAAAGGGTTCGCCCCCTAGTCAATACCTTGCTCTTTAAGCTAAAGTTCGAATTTTGTTCCAATTCATTAAAAATGACCCCTTAATCACAAATGCCGTTAATTAGAATAAATAGCTCTTATGAAAGTAGTAAATAATCTTTGGCTTAAAGAGCGAGGTATTGGCTACGGTATGAACCCAATCATATACGTAATGTTTTCTGTCGTTTTAAGTTTTGATATTGCTCCTTATTTTCAGTTAAAAAACTTGTTTTTTTATATATAATTACTGATCTTTATTTAAATAATTCTGGGAAATCCGGAACCCCCTTCATAGCAGCTGTATCCATATATAAGATTGAAACAATACATGAAACGGTACAAGATAATAGTGTATACAATATGAACGGTACATGAAATGGGACAAGAAAACCCACGCTTTTGACACTGTATTTAGACATGCACATTTTAAAAAGCTGCCACACTATAATGTATGTTATGAAACTAAAGTAAAGGTTTTATTTTGCAAGAAATTTCACAATTTTTTTTAAAAAGCTGGCACTATATAACGTGCTCCAACATGTTCTGGGAGTATGCACGAAATTATGCAGCTCAACCAGAGTTTTTTTTCGAGCCAACATCCGTTTTTTATTCGTCCTTGAGATCTTGTATAAAATGTTCATACATTACAATTTAATTTTCATTATGATTTAACAAATCATACATAGTACACTGAATATTATTAACTTTGAAACAATGGATACTTCAATTGTCAACGTGAGTATAGTTTACTGAATTTCTTAATTTATTTCCAAATAAAAATAATTTCACCAGTAAATTCAAATTTCAGGGGCATATGCCCCCCTCCCCTCCAACAATACAAACACTAAAATATGATGAGTATACTCGCTAGAAAACGCAAAGTACGCTTTTTTTCTATTATGTAAAACAAAAACCCCCTCCTCCTCCTGTGTTTACGAGCATAATTCTGTAGTTTTACATATCTCGTTCAAAATGTGGCTTTTCCCAATTGTGTGTTTAAGATATTTCGTCTTTTCCCGGTCTACCTAAAGGTATCTTTGTCTTATCCTGTTAGCAAAAGTGACAATTTCCAAACAACCTTTTACATGTTCATTATCTGGAATTATTATTAATACCACATGTCTAAGGACAGTGCCAATGATTTCCTTAAGAAATAGATTCTTGTTGTGGTCAAATTAGGCGAGAGTAAAGCCTTTGAAATGCGATGCGTGAGTGATGTTTGAACAATGTCGTCAATTTAAAATAAGATCTAGCGTTATGGTATACTAAAAAATTGATATTAAAATCGTTAATTAAAAAATAGTACACTCAACTCAGAATTGATTTTAGGGGGTAATTTATATTATGGGAAGATGTTTTTGAAATCCCCCTTCCCCCCATACTCAAAATTTTGAAAAATTTTACTTTAGAAGCTTTTTTATTTATTTATAAGGCGCTAAGATACATAGTGCTAAAAATATCATAATCGACTTTATAGGGCACATTATATTATGGGAAGATGTTTTTGAAATCCCCTATCCCTCCAAACTCAAATTTTCCAAAATTCTACATTATAAGCCTTTTTAATTATTTCTAAAGCGCTAAGACATAGAGTGCTACAAATATCAGAATCGACTTTATAGGGCAAATTATATTATGGGGAAATGTTTTTGAAATCTCCCTCCCCCCCAAGCTCAAAATTCCCAAAATTTTACGTTAGAAGCTTTTTTAATTATTTTTAAAGCGCTAAGACATCGATTGATACAAATATCAGAATCGACTTTAGAAGGCAATTCCTATTATGTGGATATTTTTTTGAGATCCCCCTTCCCCCCAAGCTCAAAATTTTCAGAAATTCTACTTTAGAAGCCTTTTTAATTATTTCTAAAGCGCTAAGACATAGAGTGCTACAAATATCAGAATCGACTTTATAGGGCAAATTATGTTATGGCAAGATGTTTTTAAAATCCCCCTTCCCCAACTCAAATTTTTCCAAAATTCTACATTAGAAGCCTTTTTAAATATTTCTAAAGCGTTAAGACATAGAGTGCTACAAATATCAGAATCGACTTTATATGGAAAATTATATTATGGGGAGATGTTTTTGAAATCCCCCTTCCCCCCAAACTAAAAATTTTCCAAAATTTTACTTTAAAAGCTTTTCTTTTTAAATATTTCTAAAGTGCTAATAGTTATAGCACTACAAACATCAGAATAAACTTTAGAGGACAATTTATCTGTATAAGAGAGGTTTTTATTTCCTTACTAAATTTTTCTTCTTTTTAAAGGAGGAGGAAGATTCCTACAATTACTCTCCCCACAAAAAGAGACCAAGATGGGGTGATACCACATCGATGCAAGCTGCAAGACCATCCATCATCAGATATGCTAGCTCTATTACAAGTTCTCTTGACCAGCCGGGACCCTCTCATGCCAGTGTCATCTCTATACAGACCATTATGTAACCTGGTAGAAAATTCAAGAGGGAATGGATGCTTTCTCATAATGCATCAGCCTCATCTAGTCAAGATAGGGAGGAGACTCCTCTTCAGGCTTTGCCAGGAACTTGAGATGTACAAGTGTAGTCTGAATTTGTAAATGTATGTATTTTAGCTCTACCTTATACGTGATTATTTACTTAAAAAATTCTAGGAGGAATTGAGTTTTGTGGCTGATCTGGAAAAATGGTACGTGTTGAATATTCGGGTAAACATACGACTAAGAAACGCTTCACTATAAATAAGGCTATTACATCTTTCTGAACTTTCTGTGGGAGATGGGGGGTAAGTATTTAGTTTAAATAATTTTAGGAGAAATTGAGTTTTGTGGCTGGCGTGGAAAAATGGTACGTGTTAAATATTCGGGTAAACATACGACTAAGAAACGCTTCACTATAAATAAGGCTATTACATCTCTCTGAACTTTCTCTGGGAGGCGGGGGTAGCTATTTAGAATAAATAAGTCTAGGAGGAATTGAGTTTTGTGGGTGATATGGAAAAATGGTAAGTGTTAAATATTCAGGTAAACATACGACTAAGAAACGCTTCACTATAGATAAGGCTATTGTGTTTTTCTGAACTTTCTGTGGGAGGCGGGGGTAAGTATTTAGTTTAAATAATTCTAGGAGGAATTGAGTTTTGTGGGGGCTGGTATAGAAAAATGGTACGTGTTAAAAATTCAGATAAACACACGACTAGAAATGAACATGATTTTTCAACTTTATGAAATAATGCTTATTTCACATAGGAAATAAACCTTTTTTCTATAGATTAATGAAATAGCAGTGCCATTCGGTCATGAAACATCAGCATTTACTGGACCTGAACCAATTCTGGCACCACCAATAGAGTTTAGAGACGAACCTTCATTAGTTCTAGACAATATGGAGTGGCATAGGGGTTTTCTTAATGATTTTTTTGGGGACATGGCCAGCCTAGACGATTTAACTTGTGACATTGACATGATGGAGGACCCAGAATGGGCAGATAGATTTATGCGTGAGCATTTATGGGATAGTACTAGTGCATCTGGACCGGGCCCTCATAAAGAAATTCCATCGCAGGACAACACAGGCTGGCTCGATCAGCTGTCCCCAAACACCTTGGAATATGTACCAACAGTACTAGGGGACTTCATGCCATCTCCAACCATTGCAATTGAACAGACTGGGGGTGGTGGTGCTATTGACAATTCTGTGTCACCCCCCACCATTCCGCTTAATGATACACCTAGTGCATGTACTAGTAGTAGTAGTAATACAGCAACAACAACACAAGTAACCCCTCTTCCAGATTTTTTTCTGTCCAACTCTGCCTTGCACCACACAAAGGTCTACAGCGCCAAATTCGGTGATCCCTTCAACTCTTTAGTGTCGGGGGATATAATAACAGATCCCTCGGCCATTACACATTTATATACTAATAAGATTCCAGCCATTCTTGAACAACAGATCAGTTTAAAAGCAACAGGTCAGTTTAACAGCATCAATAACACTAAAAATGTTTTTTAAATGAAAATGCAGGTGAGATGTATTCGAAATACTTGCACACAGAG